>NC_045436.1:86702332-86811774 GCF_002776525.5 Piliocolobus tephrosceles
AGATAGATAGATAGATAGATAGATAGATAGATAGATAGATAGATAGATAGACAGACTGATATTGTACAATTCAATAATGTAAACTCAACCTATCTTTAAAATACTGGACAAATAGTTGTATACAAGAGACTTGCATACCTAGTAATCACAAGATAAGATGCTCAAGTTCATTATTCACTAGAGAAATTCAAATGCAAACCACAAAAAGATATTACTAGACAGTACTATACAGTCTAAAATCACAAAAACTAATAATACAAAAGGTAGGAGGGAATTTGAAGCAATTGAAATTTTTGTACATTTTACTGGTTGGAATGCAAATGGTATAACCACTTCAAAAAATAATTTATATCTGTTTCTTATAAGGTGAAGCATACCCTTACTGTATGAATGAATAACTGTATTCCTTTGTATTTAAGCAGAAGTATTGAAAACATATCTACACAAATATCTATATAATAATGTTTATAGTTGCTTTATTATAAAAACTGGAAACAACCCAAATGTTCACAAATTGGTTAGTGAATGTACAATTTTTGATACATTCATATAATGGAATTTTTTTTTTAGCAATAAAAGGGAATGAACTAAAACATGCAACACTATGGTGAACCTAAAAAGCATTTTGCCATGTGAAAGAAACCAAACAGCAAAGACTGTATGTTGTACTATTTCATTGTGCCAGGAAATTGCAAAGCTATAGGTACAGAATAGACAAGTGTTTCCCAGGGACTGAGAGTGAGGAGGTGAAGGGAGTGTTACCACAAATGGCATGTGGAAATAATTTTGGGGTGATGAAAATCTGCTGTACCTTTTCTTGAAGATGGTTATACGACTCATACTTTTGCCAAAACTCACAGAAGTGTGGAAATAAAAAAAAGTAAAATTCACTATATGTGAATGAATTTAATTCTGAATGGACTTCAACATTTTTCATTAAAAATGAGAAATATATTTATGAGCAGGAGGTAGGACACAAAAATTATAAATTATAAGGGAAAAATAAATTTAAATACATTTAATACATTAAAATTAGAAATGTCTATTCATCAAAGACACCAAAAGCCTGTGAGAATATAAGCAACCTATTTTTTTTTTTTATTTTTTTATTTTTTTGTGTTTGAGACAGTCTCGCTCTGTCGCCCAGGCTGGAGTGCAGTGGTGTGATCTCTGCTCACTGTAACCTCCACCTCCCAGGTTCAAGCGATTCTCCTGCCTCAGCCTCCCGAGTAGCTGGGATTCCAGGCACATCCACCACCACACCCGGCTAATTTATTTTTTATCTATTTGTTTTTTTAGTAGAGACAGGATTTCACCATGTTGGCCGGGCTGGCTTTGAACTCCTGACTTTAAATGATCTGCCTGCCTCGGCCTCCCAAAGGGCTAGGTTTACAGATGTGAACCACTGCTCCCAGCCTAACCAACCTAATTGAAATAATACATTTGCAGCACAAGTAAGCGACAAAAGATTAAAATTGAGAAAGTAGATACTAATAAAATGATGAGAGAGACTCCTAATAGTAAATGGATATACATCACAGATTTTAAAATATGTAAATAGGCAATAAGCTTCTTTTAAAATATTTAATCTCATTAATAATCTAGAAAATGCAAGTTTATACTGAAGTTCTTTTAACATCTGAAACATTAACAAAAACAAAAAAGCTGACAATATAAAATGTTGAATGATTTGTGAAGTAACAGGAACTTTTACATGTTACCAATGAGAGAATAAATTCACACAACAATACAGTATTATCTAGTGACATTGAATATTCAATTACCCTACAATCCTGCAATTCTACCTCTAAGTATACACTCTAAAGAAGTTCTTGGCCAGGCATGGTTGCTGACACTTGTAATCCTAGCACTTTGGGAGGCCGAGGTGGGCAGATCACCTGAGGTCAGGAGTTCAAGACCAGCCTGGCCAACATGGCAAAACCCCGTCTCTACTAAAAATCCAAAAAAAAAAAAAAAAATTAGCCAGGTGTGGTGGCATGTGCCTGTAATTCCAGCTACTTGGGAGGCTGAGGCAGGAGAATCGCTTGAACCCGGGAGGCGGAGGATGTAGTGAGCCGAGATTGCGCCATTGTACTCTGCCTGGGCAACCAGAGTGAAACTCCATCTCAGAAAAACAAACAAACAACAACAAAAAATATATAAATATGTTGAGATATAGACTGAACTACTTATAGTGATATGTTTTAATATGAAATAATTTAATGTCAACAAGAAGGCAGAAATAGAAATGGTATATTCATTTACAAGATACTATATTGCAGTAAAAATAAATATCTGTAGCTACAAATGTCAACATCATGGATATCAGAAACTTAATATTGGGCAAAAAATGAAACCTACACAATGAGTACAAAATCATTCTTTTTAATTTTTTATCTTTTAATAGCATTTTTATTTTAAAACATTTTTGAAAGTAAAAAAATTACAAAGATAGTGTAGAGTTTCCATATAACCCCACGTACAATTTTTCTCCATTATTAACTTCTTACCTCCATATGGGACATTTTTTACAAAAAAACCAATGTTGATACATTATTATTAATTAAAGTCCATGCTTTAGAAACTAAGATTGTTTTAGTTTTTAACCTAATGTCCTTTTTCTGTTCCCGGATCCCATCCAAGATACCACATTACGTTTAGTAATCATAGCTTCTTATGCTCCTCTTTGATGGGATAATTTCTAAGACTTTCCTTGCTTTTGATTACCTTGACAGTTTTTAGGAATACTTGTCAGTTACCTCGTAGCATGAGCCTCTACTGGAATTTTTCTGATGCTTTTCTTATAATTAGACTCAATTTTTATGTTTTGAAAGGAACACTACAGAGGTAAAATACTGTTTTAATCATAACATATCAAGAGCAATATTGTCTGTCAACAAAATTTGTCATTTTTTTTTTTTTGAGACAGTCTCACACCATCACCCCAGCTGGAGTGCAGTAGCATATTCTCTGCTCATTGCAACCTCGACCTCCCAGGCTTAAGTGATTCTCCATTCTCATGCCTCAGTCTCCTGAGTAGCTGGAATTACAGGCATGGCCCACCACGCCTGGCTAATTTTTTGTATTTTTAGTAGAGATGGAGTTTCACCATGTTGACCAGGCTAGACTCGAACGCCTGATCTCAAGTGATCTGCCCGCTTCAGCCTCCCAAAGTGCTGTGATTACAGTCATGAGCCACTGCATCTGGCCTGTCACTGTTGAAACTAACCTTAATCACCTGGTTAAGGTAGCATTTGTCAGGTTTCTCTACAAAAGTTTTTTTCTTCTTCTTCTTTCCATGGTAGTTTTAACTGTACCCTGAGAATAAGTAATATTCTTGGCTAGATTTTGAGTTGGATTTCTAAGTGTAGCTCCTGAGTCAACTTATTTTAATGTTTTATTGCCATGGCCTCTACCCTCAGGAAGGTCCTTAGTTTCTTCATTTTTTCCTTGTCTACATGTGAAGGTGCCATTGTAGAATATGCCCCACTAGGTACTGTACTGTTTCCTTAGCCTGAGCTGTGCCCATAGAAACTTGAGGGCCAAAAGGTCTCAAGTATTCACTATATTTTATAATCTATACTGCTGGCACTTTGGGCAATACAACTGCCCTTCAGATGTTAGATTTGCTATGTCTATATTTAGTATGTAAAACAGTTTGAATTTTAAAAAGTCAATTTACTGAGCTCTGTTAAAAATCAGAGTGTGGCAGAGATCCAATCAGCCTGAAAACACAATTTCCAAATTCCTAGTCAGTCACACAATAAAATAGTAGAGTTCTTTTCTTAGGAAAATGTGACCAGTAAGATGGCTAAGTTTGTGCTTACTAATATAAACAATATAATATTAAGTGCATTTACTGTTTTATTTATAATGGACTTACTCTCAGGAATAGTAAAGCATTGTTAAGTAGTCTAGCTCATAACGAATAATTTGGAGTGAGTGAATTTTATGGTTTTGGCTTATTGATTTGTATTTTGTTTTAACATATAGGATTGCTAACCCCTACAAATACCTACCATTTAAAACAGTTTTTATATATGTTCAAGAAATTTTCTTTGGATAAAGAGAACACTAGTCTTTCACTTCTTTACAAAATAATATTAAAAGCAAGCATTTCAATTATAATCAGACAAGACATTTATTCAGAAAGCTTTCTAAATATCAAATGTCTCTTCACAAATGCTATGTCTGTTTTCTTTCTTATCTTCCCTTAGTTCCAATATGTCTCTAGTATCAGTTTTCTGTCTTCTCAGACATAAGTAATTGAGTTTTCAAGCAGCATAAGAGAAACATCATATTCTGTCAGAGTGAGACTTCAAACTTCTGAGTATACCTATTCAGGAATCCTGGGAAATGTGAATTATCTCATGACAAATTTTGGCCCTTAATAATGTGGCTACATTTCTTCATATATGCTCTATTAGGATAGGTCATAGTTTTTGGAATTCCCATTTCTTGAATGTCTGTTACAGAGATTAAGGAGTATTTCTAACAAAGCACATCTCTCATTGGCCACATAAAGTATTTGTTTTTCAAACTTGTATTTTTTCTTAGGATCATATCTCCCCCTGTCAATGACTAAAAAATTAGAAACATCTAACCTCTTTCCAGATGACGTTTATTATGTACTGAATCATGCCCTCCCAAAATTCATAGGTTGAAGCCTAGTCACCTATTTGATGACAGGATCTTTAGGGAGATACTATAATAAAGTTTAAATGCAGTCACAGGGGTGGTGCCCTATTCCAGCAGCACTGGTGTCTCTGTTTCTGTCTTTCCCTCTCTGCACATACATAGAGAAGAAGCCATGAGAGGACAGACACAGGGATAAAGCAGCAGTCTGCAAGCCAGCTGTGTGCACTGAAAGCCTGAGCATTTAATTTCAATATTGTTTGGAACTGGTACTCTTCAAATAGAATGTTATTCATTGTGATGTGATATAGAGTTGAAATATATTTCAGTAATAATACTATTAGTATCTAAGAGTCACCCCAATATGTAACTTGATACGTTACTTTATGAAATAGATAATTCAAATTCACCAAGCAGCCCTTCTTACAAGGAAGAATTTTGGTCAAGACAGAAGTTTTATTTTATCTATCAGATTAGCCATACAAATAGTAATTAATATGTGCTGATTAAAAAAATTACTCAAAATAACAATTTTAAATGATCAAACTGTTTAGTGTCCATAATGGATGTCAACATAATGGGATTTGTTGTCCACCACTTAGGTCATTTGTAATTTTAGTTCTTTTTATCTATTTTATTCTTGTTATTTCTCCAATATAATTTTTCTTATATATTCAATTATTTTATTTTTATTTTTATTTTATTTTTATTATGTGTGCCAATAGCCATGTCCACATGTTTTTTTCTGAGAGAGATAATCTTCTCTCCCTTTACTTCATTATCAGTAATTTAAGATTATCAGTCTTTCCCAGAAGAACTGTACTTTTATTTCTTTTTCTTGAGCCACTTTGTCCAGTAGAGAATTTGCTCAGTGCCACCTAATAATTCAAATATTTTAATAAAGACTATGAATACTGTACCTTCGATGTTGCCACCAGTAGGAGTTTTAATTGGCCTTTATTGCTTAAGACCTTCTTATTTTCATTGCACTTGTCAAAGATGAGAAACAGTTATGTTATAAAAATGTCCCTAAAAGTGTTGAACTATCTGGAATATACGGTTTTCTTGCATTCCTGAAAAGTGACCAATTCACTTCTGAACTCATATCTTTCTTATATCACCTTATTTGTGTGCAACGAAGGCACCGTATAACATTACTGACTAATCTCTTCATCTAAAACCACAAATGGAATCAGTACGTTACTAGCCTTCCAAGTTATGACAGGTGACACTTCTACTAAATGTTTCACCACAGAATAATATTGATTGTCATCTTTTCAGACTCTCCTAGAGAGTCTCAGTACATATTGGCTGTATTAGTCCATTCTCACACTGGTATAAAAGAAATACCAGACCCTGGGTAATGTATTTAAAATAGAGATTTCATTGGATCATGGTTCCACAGGTTATACAGGATGCATGATGCTGGCTATCTGCTTGGCTTCTGGGGAAGCCTCGGGGAACTTACAGTAATGACATAAATTGAAGGGGAAGCAGGCATGTCTTACATGGCTAGAGAAGAAGCGAGAGAGAAAGGGAGAAGGTGCTACAAACTTTTAAACAACCAGATCTCATGAGAAGTCTATTAGGAGAAGAACACTAGGGGGATGGTGCTAAATCATTAGAAATCACCCCCGTGACCCAATCAGCTTCCACCTCCAGCATTGGAATTACATTTTAACATGAGATTTGAATGGGGACACAGATACAAACCATATGCCCAAATCTCATGCCCTTCTCACATTTGAAAATACAATCATCCTTCCCAACAGTTCCCCAAAGTCTTAGTTCATTTTAGCATGAACTGAAATGTCCAAAGTCTAAAGTGTAATCTGAGACAAGGCTAGTCCCTTCTGCCTATGAGCATGTAAAATCAAAAAACAAGTTAACTACTTTAAAATAAAATGGGGGTACAGATAAATACTCTTTGATAAACACCCCCATTCCAAAAGGGAGAATTAAGCCAAAAGAAGGAATCTACAGTCCCCATGCAAGTCCAAAGTCCATCAGTGAAGTCATTAAATCTTAAAGTTATGAAATAATCACTTTTGACTCCATGTCTCACATTGAGGGCATACTGGTGCAAGGGGTGGGTTCCCAATTCATTCGGCAGCTCCACCCTGTGGTTTTGCAGGGTTCACCCCATATGGTTATTCTCAAGGGCTGGCATTGAGTGTTCGTGGCTTTTCTAGATGCAGGGTGTAAGCTGTCAGTGGATCTACCATTCTGGGGTTTGGAGGATGGTGGCCCTCCTTTCTTTTTTTTTTTTTTTTTTTTTTTTTTAGATGGCGTCTTGCTGTTTCCCAGGCTGGAGTGCGGTGGCACGATCTCGGCTCACTGCAAGCTCCACTTTCTGGGTTGTTGGTGGCCCTCTTACAGCTCCACTAGGAAGTTCTCCAGTGGGGACTCTGTCAGGGATCCAACCCCACATTTCCCCTCTGCACTGCTCTAGTAGAAGTTCTCCATGAGGGCTCGACCTCTGCAGAAGACTTCTTCCTAGACATCCAGGCTTTTCCACATGTCCTCCAACATCAAGGTGGAAACTCCCAAGACTCAACACTTGCACCCTGTGCACCCACAAGCTTAACACCATGTGGATGGCTTCCATCCTATGAAGCAGCAGCCCAAGCTGTACCTGGGCCCCTTTGAGCCACAGCTGAAGCTGGAGTGACTGGGATGTGGGGAGCAGTGTTGTGAGGTTGTGCAGGGTGGCAGGGACCTGGACCTGGGCCAGGCCCATGAAATTTCCCTCCTAGGCCTCTGGGCCTGTGATGAGAGGGGCTGCTGCAAAAGTCTCTGATATGCCTTAAAGGCCTTTTCCTCTTTGTCTTGGCTATTAGCAATTGGTTCCTCTTTATTTATGCCAATTTATGCAACCTGTTTAAATTCCTCCTCTGAAAGTGAACTTTTCTTTTCTACCACATTACCAGGCTGCAAGGTTTCCAAACTTTTACACTGTGCTTCCCCTTTAAATATAATTTTGTTTGTTAATGCATATGAGCATATGTTGTTAGAAGCAGCTAGGCTATATCTTGAATACCTTGAGCAAATGGATAAGAAAATGTGATATATATGCACAATGGATATTATTCAGCCTTAAAAAAAAAAAAAGGCTGACGTTTGTCACAACATGGATGGACCTGGAGAAAATAGTACATTTTCAGGAGTCATATTGAAAATTCAAATCCACTTAAGGGGCATATAATTTTGGACAAGATAATTAAATTCTGGAGACTTTTACCTAACTGGGCAGGAAGGTAAGTGGGATAATAGAATGAGTAAATGGAAGAGTAAACAGAAAGAGTAAATGGATCTGGTGCCTTGATCTTGGACTTCTTAGCCTCCAGAAAGGTAAGGGATAAATTTATGTTGTTTATAAGCCTCTCAGGTTATGGTATTTTGTTATAGCAGCCCAAACAAACTCAGGTACTAAGTACTACTCTACTGAGTACATTATTCATATTAATTATTTTTTTGCAAGTATACCATTATGTAGGAGATAGTACTTTTTCCTCCAGGTTCATCCACATTGTGGCAAATGTCAGGCTTTCCTGGTTTTTTAAGACGGGATAATAACTATTGTGTATATATAACACATTGTTTTATTCATTCACTTATCAATGTATATTCAGGTTGTTTCTATATTTTGGTTACTGCGAATAAATGCTTCAACTAACATGAGAGTGTAGAAACTTTTAAAAGGTGGTGATTTCATCCCCTTTGGATGTATAGCCAGAATAATGATTACTGGATCATGTGGTAGTTCTACTTTTTTATTTCCTTAGGAACCTTCATACTGTTTTTCATAATGGTTGTTCCAATCTACATTCCCATCAACAGTGTACTAGGGTTCCCTTTTCTGCACATTCTTGCCAACATTTGTTACCTTGTGTCTTTTAGATAATAGCTGTTCTTATGTGTGTGAGGTGATATCTCATAGTAGTTTTAACTTACACTTCCCTGATGTTCAGTGATGTTGAACACTGTTTCATAGACCTGTATATTTTACAGATGAAAGAGCTGAGGCACAGAGAGTTGGCAGGTACCTTGTGAAAAATCACATAAGTATTAATCTGACATTCTCGTTTGAACTAGGATATCTAGTGCCAGAGTCTGAACTCAATTATTACAGAATATTTTTGTTTATATTTTATATATGTATGTTTGAAAATGAGATTTTACTTAGCCTAATGGAATATAGAAAACATCACAAGTTTAAGGCTTCAAAGGAAAGAAATGTTGAGAATAGACCATACCTCAAACTACCACATACAGTCTATTTTAAACATTCATAAACATGGGAAAAAAACTGTTTTCAGGAGTTATACTGGAAATTCAAATCCACTTAAGGGGTATATAATTTTGGACAAGATAGTTAACTTCTGGAGACCTTTACCTACCTGGGCAGGAAAGTAAGTAGGATAGTAGAAAGAGTAAATGGAAAAATATATAACATGGTATTCAGAGCATATTAGGTTTATAATAAAAGTTAGTTTTCTTTCCTGGACCTGATCTTCTAATTCAATTTTCAAACTAAAATAAATTTTTGAAAACAGCTAATTAAATATTATGTGAACTTTTTCATACAATAACTATGAGCACATGTGTTATGGTTGAAGTGACAGTGAAAGAGGGAACTCTATCAGCTTGCTGATCACTGCCCTTTCCTACTACTACCTCCCTGAATCAAATACATGCTGGACAACCATGGAGTTAAATTAATAGATTTATAGAAGATCCAGGTAGATTTCAAAAGAGGAGTAGAATTTTGGAGGAACTGAGACAATACCTTATCCAACAGATATTGGTTTATGTCAGTGAATTCCACTAGCTTGGTGACCTTATCCAAGCATGTGGCTTTAAAACTGTCTAGTTAACCACTTACAAATGTAAATCTTTGGTCGAAACTGAGGTAGGTAGATAGGGTGGTCATAACCTTCCTTAAAGGGAAACAAACTTGCCAAACAGGTGAAGAGAACGAACTGCTCGATAGTGCCCAAACAGCATCCAGGGCTTGTGGTTAGAATATACTGCAGCAAGGAAGAGGAAGAGCAGAAGTGAAAATCCCCAAATTTGAGCAAGCACAGAAAATCCTTGACTAGTGTCCTTGGGTTGATGTATGCTCATTATAATACTAAAAAACACAGCACTGAGTGGATAATTAAGATGCTAATGAGACATGTGAGGTATATTCTAGCATGTACAGCAATTGTGCATGT
The DNA here is from genome assembly GCF_002776525.5 of Piliocolobus tephrosceles. Lineage (NCBI taxonomy): Eukaryota > Metazoa > Chordata > Mammalia > Primates > Cercopithecidae > Piliocolobus > Piliocolobus tephrosceles. Next base: position 86,712,187 of record NC_045436.1, read on the forward strand.
GTACCCAGGAGACCACCAGCAACATGCTTAACAGCAATGTCTGTCCCCATCCGCTTATGAATAATCCTACAAACATCTATAAAGAGAAATTCCCCAATGTAAGATGGAGCTGTCATTTCCTGAGCAGCCTGTGCTGACCCAGCTATCAGAGTGTATCCTTTCATTGGAATAAACTTCTTTGCCTACTTTTATTTTGGACTCACTCAAATTCTTCTGTGGAGCAAGGTCAAGATCCTGAACCAGACATCAACAACATAACCACCCTCCTAAATTTGGCTCTCATGCATCTAACTGCCAATAATATATTTCAAAATTGTCCGAAACTATTCTTGTTTTATATCTCAAATAATGGCAAGTAGATTAGTTTGGATTGCCCCCAAAGCAGAACATAGGACAAAGATTAGGGTACATAAATTATATTTGAGAGATTATCATAGAAAAAGGAGAGGGGGACTAAGAAGATTGACTCAAAGTAGTAAGAAAAGGCAATATAAGAGTATGTTTTCGTGGTAATGATTGTCAAAAATGGGGGCTCATTTCTACAAGGATCTTCTAAAAAGCAATCAGAATGCTTCCAAAATTTTCTACCTGAATGATGGGATGTTGAAGCATTAATAAATGGGCTCTTCTATCTCACTATTTAAGGTGTTCCCAGAGGTACTACCTCCTTCATGCTTCATGCATTTACAAGTCAGTGAAATGGGCTTCTGAAGCTTCAGAGAGGACCCCAAGACAGAAACAGAAAGGAACCCTGTGAACTCTTGAGGAAAAAATCATTTGTAATAGGAACCTCTGTGACTGATTCGGAGGTTGGTTAAAGGGCTGTTATGTGGCATATATCGGTAGTATCTGCTTCATTTTCTGTCTTGTTTCACTTTGGTCTATGTGTGCTCCATGTAATCCATACTGCCACTAAGTTTTCAAGGTGGTGGCTGGCCATAATCTGTATGAACCACTAGCATTGAAAACGGCAAAAACTGACTGACTGACATCCATCAAATGAGTTATCCTGCCTATCTTGTTTTTGAGAGCTAACTCAAAACCTGTTCTTTGTTGGACATTCACATAAGACCAGATATATGCATTCTTTGTACCTATTTCTCTAAATATATTTAATGCTTCTTTTATAGACTTCTATGTCTCTAATTTTCAAATGTTGCTTTTTCTAGGCACATGACCAAATAGCCAAGCGATTCACTACTGCCAACATTTGATAGCCTTTCTTCAGACACTTCTTCCTCTACACAAAGTGTTTGACTGAGTTTGCTCATCACCCCGACCACTTGAAGGATTTATTTTCATTCCTATTCTTCAGACCACCATGAACTGATTTGTCAAGTGGCAGCATTGGCTAACACTCATATATGCAGCAAACCCGTCTGTGACCTAGATCTCAGTTTCTTTACTTCTTTACAAGCAAGTTATAGAACAAACTCAGTGTCCATAGAAGTGAGATGGAGAGGCATTGGTTCAACAACAATAGGAGGGAAAGGGATTTGGGCAATCTATTGCTGGAACTTACATGTGTCCTCAATATCTGCTTTGACCTGATTTCCAAAGTATCTTTTCAGAGTATGATAGCTTGCTGTTTTACCCACCAAACTATGATTTGGCAGATTTGATAAGACTCAGTTCATCATAGGCAGCTATATTCCCTTAATCTCCTATTATCAGTACCCAGTCTCTGCTAAGAGTCAGCTTTTCAAATAGTCCATAGTTCTTGGATGTTAAAGGAATGGCTTTACTCCAAAATCATAGTGGCCTAAGCAAAGCTTTCCAAACACAACTAAGGATCTTTAACTTTAAGTACAATTAAGTACTTAAAGTACTTAAGTACATTTAACATTATGTATTAGTCCATTTTCACGCTGATGATAAAGCATACCTGAGACTGGGCAATTTACAAAAGAAAGGGGTTTAATTGGACTTAAAAGTTCCACATAGCTGGGGAGGCCTCACAATCGTGGTAGAAGGTGAGGGGGAGAATGTCACATCTTATGTGGATGGTGGCAGGCAAAGAGAGAGCTTGTGAAGAGAAATTCCCTTTTTAAAACCATCAGATCTCCTGAGACCCATTTACTATCCCAAGAACAGCGTGGGAATCCTTTTTTTCCCCCTTATACTTCAATAGTACCTTCTAAGAAATATTTTAAATAGAACGAGGAGTATTCCCAAGTGCAATACACACTTCCATGAAGCAAATAGGTGTACCAAATGTTTTTCCTCATTTTCTTTTTTTAAGAGAGAGCAGGATTTCACTCTGGTCACCCACACTGGAGTGTAGTGGCAATCATAGGTCACTGCAGCCTCAAACTCCTAGGCTCAAGTGATCCTTCTGCCTCAGTCTCCTGAGTAGCTGGAACTATAGGCATGTGCCACCACACCCAGCTCTCTCTCCGTCTCTGTCTCTCTCTCCATCTACACACACACACACACGCGCGCGTGTGTGTAGAATTAACACATTTAACATTATGTATTAGTCCATTTTCATGCTGATGATAAAGACATAGCTGAGACTGGGCAGTTCGGACTAGTGTCAGAGTCATATTATATATATATATATGTAATGGGGTCTTCCTATGTTGCCTAGGCCAGTCTTGAACTCCTGGACTCAAGCAATCCTCCCATCTTGGCCTCCCAAAGTGCTGGGTTTACAGGAGTGAGTCACCGAGCCCAACCTGTCTCATTTTTAATGATAAGAAGTGCAAATTCCAACTGGTCCTTTATTTAAAAGATAAGTCTTAGAGTGTCCCAGGCTATTGGACCCCTAAAAGACTATTGATGTGGCAGTCTCCTAAATCCTTATGGAGTTTCTCCCATACTCTCTTGAATACGTGCAATACTAATGTATTTAGGGTACTTGACACTCCTGTACATCTGGTCTGATAAGCATGATATCATCAACATATTGAAACAGCATAATAGTTGATGGAATATCAAGAAAAATAAGATTGCTGAAAAACATATGGTGACAAAGAGCAGGATAGTTAACATTTCTGTAACAAGAGTTTGAATAAATTCTCTTTTCTCACATAAAAACAATTTTCTTTTGATTCTCTTACATAAGGGAATAAAAATAATGGATTCACCATATCAATAAGTACATATGAAGTACCAGGGGGTGAGTTGATCTTTTCCAGTACAGATATTATAAGCTATGGGGTTGCATTGTGACCCTTAAGAAGATATGTTGAGGCCCTAAACCTCAGTACCTCTAACTGTGAGCATCCTTGAAAACAGTGTCTTTTCAGATGTAATCAAGTAAAGATGAGTTTATGAAGATGGGCCTTAATCCAATATGGCTCATGTGCTTATAGGAAGAGAGAGACACAAAGGGAAAATGCCATGTGATGACAGAGGTGGAGATTGAAGTGATGCTTCTGGAAACCAAGAGACACCAAGAATTCAGGGCTACCAACAGAAACTAGGAAGAGGCAAGGAGGGATTCCACCTAAAATTGCAGTGGGATTATGGCTCTGTCAACTATTTGATTCTGGACATCTAGCTCCCAAACTGTCAAATAATGCATTTCAGTTGTTTTTTAATCATCTAGTTTGCAACACTTGATTACAGAAATCTGAAGAAACTGAACTACCAAGTCACGCATAGTCATTGAGATTTGAACTACCATTGGTTAAGATTATGATAACCCATTGTTATTTACCTCAATCTATCTAGTTTGTATAGCTGCCACTCGGTAAATTGAATGGGTAAATGACAGGGCCATCACTCCAGACTACATGGGAGACACAAATATCTGCAATTCAGTGAGAATGTGGTTTTGCTTCCAATAATCTTTTGACTGGGATTGCAGGAAATTGGCAGTTTAAAGGGCCCATTTTACCTTCCTACCATAATAATTCTACTCCATTGATCAAAGAACCAATGTGATAGCTATTTCAGTTGTGAAGTATATTATCACAATTATGTATTCAGGGATCAGTGAGCACCAGGGACACATCAATTCACTGTGTTATACACTTGGGTCCTTTATCACCTTGTCCCTAACTGCCACAACTCCAATTAGACAGGGGACATGAGGTCATCTTAAGTCCACAATATCAATGTCAGGTCAGATTCTATATCAAATACTCTTGAAGATCTGATTATTTCCTTTTCCCTAAGTTATAGTTATTCTAGTAAATGGTTACAGGTCTTTTTGAGGGAAAATCTTGGGAAATAACTGCTGTATTGCCATATACACTGTTGTGTTATTTCAAGGTCATTCCTCAAGATGACTTAATATCTTCTTTAATTGAACATTAGACTTGGCAACTGGCTAGGAGCTGAAAGTGTCTGAAGAATTGCAATTGCAAATTTTAGTGGAATATATATATATATATTCTGATTATACAAGTCCAGCAGGTGCCCTAAGGGAAAATGTTATGTTAGTTACTGTCACAAATTCTTGCTAGTCAAAGAATGCTGGTAATAGTACCACAGTGGCAAACAGGGTTCTTTGACCAGCAAAGCAGCGTCCTTTGACTAACAATTATAATCAGTAATTATGCTCCCAAAATAGCCAATTCTAACAATTATGTCTACCGTGCCCCTAATAATTAAGTGCTCTGCTATTTCCGTATCTTATTTTCTCCATTGGTATGAGAGCATACAGTTAGTTACACAATACAAATGATAGCAATTCCTGAACTTCTCAGAGGTGCCAGTACACCCTGACTACTTAGAGTATCCCTATTGCCTTAATATAAATAATGTCCCCTGCGTCTTCTAGGGAGCATAGGCAATTAGCAGATTTTCTGTTTGCATGTAATAAATTCATTTTAACATTCTGCCACGCCCTTTATTCTAATAGTCTATCTTTTTCCATCTTCTGATCCTTCCCACAATACTTTGCCAAAGGATCTCCAACATTTCTACCTGATTTCCTTTGGGCCTTTTAAAAAAATAGAATTTGTACAGACAAAGATAAATTATATTTTACTCTTTAATCACACAAGTGTCACTACTTGTATCATTGCCCTTGGGGACATATCTCAATCTTTTGTGCTTTTCCTGTAAAATGTAGATAATAATTGCATCTACTATGATGTTTGATAAGATTCAAAACATGCAAAGCATTTAGAACAATGACTGAAACATAATTATGCATTCAAATAATGTGCTCTGTGATTATTAATATTATTAAAATAATTGTAACACTGATAAACTCTTAATCTAAATACTTCTTAGTAGCTTACTGCCTCACACCTCATTATTATTTCACTGCCCCTTATTTTTGAATAATAAAATATCTCAACATGAAGTATCTTTCTAACTCCATGTTTCCACTCTCACGGCATTTCATTTATGTGGCCTGTTCAGTTCACCTGTTCAAACTATACCACCACCTCTTCTCTTCAGTTACTACTTCAGGATAATGGCAATAGTGCAAAAGCAGTGGTGCTTACACTAAAATTAAACATTCTACTTTTAAGTGACCTGAAAATGATGTGGTGTCAATAAAGGTTTATCTTAAGCTACATACACTTACTAATGACTAAATCAAATCTTCCTTTAATGCCATACATAGAACCAAAATTTCTTGATTAAAATATTTCTAAGTTTTATCCATGCCTCAAAATATTGATTCACTAATATTGATCATGCAAGGTATCTATTGTATTACTTGTTCTATAAGCTACAATGGTAGTTAAGATTCAAAATTTGCAAAGCACTTAAAACAATGCCTGGAATAGAATATTCAAGGAATGTGAATTGCTATTATTATTATTATTATTAAAAATAATTATAACACTGATGAACTCTTGATCTTGATTAAATATTTCTTATATAAATTATTTATAGTTTATAGAGTAAGTCAATAATACAACAGATATTTTCCTTAACTCTTTCCAGGTTAATAGTCATGCTTCTGAGTTTCAGTTGCTCATGGCTAAAGAAGAAAACTGCTTCAAAAATATTTTAAATATTAATTTTATCCATACTACATTCATAGGCTCCAAAGATAAGTGCTTTGAAGAAGAAAATACCAACTTGGATGTGTAAATACTAATATAACTGTTTGAATATAGTTTGTTAATTGCCTAATAGCCAAGCACCTTGAAAAAAATCAATTTTACCTTTAAATCATTTGCCACTTTTAAAGCATGCACACAAACACACCTGTCCAAAGACATTCACCAGTATAGACACCCCACATGCACAACCATAAGATTACAAATTTCTTGAGAGTATTTGTTCATCTCGTATCACTCTTGCCTAGCAGTAGGTTTGTAGTTACTTGCAATTACCCAAGAAATGTGAAAGTTACTCAGTAAATATTCACCATATAATAATAATAATGGTCAGGAGACTGAAAGAAGAAAGAATGAGGGTACATTACTAAAAAGGATAATAAATTTGTGTCTTGGATCTCTGTTTTTATTCCACTGAAGTTATGGTACTGTTTTTCACTTGCTAATTCATTTCCTTCAGATGTCAAGACTTAGAATTTGCTAATGTTTTTAGGTAAGAAAGACACTTTAAGACTATGTAGGAGATCCAAGAGAGGTAAAATAACTTTCTCACAATCACACAACAAATAAGTATTCTTCAAGCAAGGAATAGAATCCTAGATTTCTTCTCCTTCTTTTCTCCATTTTTGAAGGAGTTTCTTATATATTTGGGGACATAAGAACAAAATATTTAAACATATTATGGAACACCATAAAGCCATAGATAATAAAATACCAAGGAATAGCTTACAATGTATGTGCATAAAAAGATCTCAAAAAAGGGATAAAAAATCAGAGTAAGGGTACTGGAAAAGGACTCCATGAAGGAGATGATAATTAGAATGGGCCTGTTAGGAAGGTTTAGAGGAATGATAACAAAAGTGTAGGGAATGGATTGACCTTGGAAAAAAGTGCAAGGTCTGAAATTGCAAGCATATACTAAGACATAGTTAAGAGACTAACCTTGGATAAAGAAGGACATCAACTTTTGATAATACCCTAGTCCTAGAAAGACAAGAAAATACTAATTAGTTTCTTCTTTTTTTAATTTTAATTTTCTGCAGAATGGTATATTCAAATTTATATATATATGTATGTGTGTGTGTGTGTGTGTGTGTGTGTATATATATATATATATATATATAAATTTTCCTCCCACATATGTCTCAATTTGCCTGGTACTTCCTTCTTCGCCAGTAACAAAATCTTTTTGTTTCTGGTATATTCCACCAGAATGTTCTCATGTAAATAAAGCACAAATAATTGTTCTTGTTTCTTCTTCCTTTTACACAAAAGATGAATATTATATAGAATTCTGCACCTTCCTATTGATGGTGACAGGAAGCAGCCAAATGCCTAGGCAGACAGGAACGGGTCCCCAGTCCAGGTGGAGGAAACCCCGCCTCCAAGCCAAAGACAGCTTAAAGCCTGAAAGCCAAGCTACAAGTTAGATCCTCGGCCTGAATTGAGAACTTGTCTTTCTGTTTGGCGCGCTTTCCTCTGAATAGTACCCACCTTTCATCTGTTTTACATATGCCTACACTTTCCTAATTGGTTTTCTACACTGTGATGCCCACCTTTGAGCGACGTCTTTGCTTTAACCTTTTTTACATAGGAACCAATCAGCACACACTCCCCACTCTGAGTCCATAAAAGACCTCAGATCCAGCCACAGGAGGGAACTTTTCTGCCTTCGGGTAGGGGTACCACCCTACCACATTCCCTCTCCACTGAAAAGCTGTTTCATCGCTCAATAAAATTGTTTTTTGCCTTCCTCACCTTTCGATGTCCAGCATATACTGATTCTTTTTGGGCTCAGTACAAGAGCTCGGGAACTGCCAAACGTGGGTACAAGCTATAACACAGGCGAGCTGGGGCACGGTAGCATGGCCAAGTGGGCTCCAGGTGGGGTGTTGCTGGCTGGAAGTGCCCGACCTGGAAAGTGATGGAGAAAAAAGATCCCACATCACTGTTATTTGCTTAATAGTACTTTGGAGAACTTTCCATATCCTTTCCTTCTATTTCTTCCATATAGTCAATGGTGTTTTCATTCTTAGTGTTTACCTTTGTAGTATAAAATGTCCTTACATTTCTTTTACATGATTTATCAGCTTTAAATGATATCATCTGGATCCTAGAAATTCAACAAATTTATATTGCCTACAACCTTGATTTCCCCTCTCCCAATTCTTGCTAGTTTTATTCTTTGGATAGTGTCTTTGTATAAAACATGTATATCATACTAATACCTTTTTAGTTGTATGGTCAAATATATTAAATACCCATTCCAGTTCTTGGGTTTATTTCTGCAATTATTTGTTGGTAAGCTGAAATTTACTCTCTAGAATTTTTCTCAGAAGAGATCAGGAAAAATACCTTTTCTGCATTCTTGCATGTTCAAAACCTTTGAAATCTTTTTGCTTAAAAGCTATCTGACTAGATATAAATCCCTAGATCATAATTTCTTTACTTGTTTGTTTTATATGTGTTGCTCTAATATAATCTCCACATTTCTCCCTAACTTCTTAGATAATCTTACTGCTTGGCTGCTCAGTGTTTTTGATTATTATGCTCTTGATCTATTTCCTTTGACACACAGTAGGCCTTTTCAATTTGTGAATTCAGGCTGTTCTTTTATTTTAATAGAGTTTCCAAATATCGACCTTTAAATATGTCTTGTTCAGGAAATCAGATAGTATCTTCTTAATCTTCTTTGCTTATCATCTATGTCTATTTCCTCTTTAGTCTTTTATTTTCAGTTTTTAAAAATTCCTTTACTCCTTTCCATTCCCTATGGCCTATGCAGTATTTTCAACTGTGTCAATGCTTCCTCACGCTCCTTTGAATATTATCATCGTTTCTGCTACCATTGCATATCCTTCTACTTCTTTCATGAGTTCTGCCTGCCCACCTGCTCATATTTGGACTAATCCTGTTTTCACATCTCTTCCCTGAATTGTCCCTATGTTAAATTTCTTTTTAGAGGAAATTGCATCATTTTAATTTTGAAACAAATAATGCTTTTCATCTCCTCCCTAGCTACATTTTTCTGGTAAGTATTCATCTATTGGTAAATTTGAGGTACATTTAACCTCTCTAAGATTCTTCTTTATAATTCCTCTTGCATTTCTTTTGCCTGAACTCAGTTGTTTCAGAAGCCCCCATATGCAATGTGCAGTGTGTAGGCTACATGTATATGTTTAGTTTTCTTTAAAATGCAGTTTTCTGATTTTCTTTCTTTCTCCTAGTTGATTAGGAGTTGATTGATTATTTTTATGAATTCTAGAAGGAGAAGAGGAAAGAAACTATCTCATGCAGTCACATTCTTGCTCGTTGTCTCAAATTTTGATTTCTCTCTTTTTATCTTTGAATTCTGACATGAAAATGAAATGGCTGTCCAATTAAGCTTATTAGAATGGAAAGTAAATTATAATAGAAGTATGAATTCAGTATTATGAAAAACTATGGGAATAATGTGTTCATTATGCTATATAATCTTTGGGAGACTGCCTATCTAGAGGAGATTTTAAGTGCTGTTTTTCATATTGTAAGCATAACAGTTAGGCTAGAGAATAACGGAACAAAGTAGATATCTCAGAAGTTCAAATTTTTAGTAATTTTTTTCTTAATAAGAATGGTGAAAATGATTAATTGCTAGTTCCGATTCGCAAAGCAGCCCAGAGGACCAAAATAGCCAATTTTATTATTTCGATGATTGTTTACACGGATGAAACCTCTGTGTGAATTCCAGTTGTTGTCCATATGTGCAGTGATCTTTATAAACAAAATACTTTTTTCCATGGCTACTTAAAATATGTAAAACATATGCAACCGAGATCTTTTTTTGTCTGTGGGAAGGACTATCAACACCAGTTATCTTTCAGTGTTTTTCTTTAAAAAATGAGATTACAGCATTAAGTACAGGAGAGGCAAAAGCCATGAAATTTGCTATTCCATGAAGCTCCTGACTTGTTTTGTGCACAATAGACATCTGCTGCATGGTTGGAATACCAGTCAACCACAGAGTCACTATTTTTTAATTAGCAAAAGATCCAACTACTGGAGTTGGAAAATATTTGGTAGATCCAAATATAAGAATGCTCAAAGTTCAACCAGAAAAAGAACAGTACTCTGTAATTTCATAAAATATCACTTTCTGTCTTTCTTTTACCTTGTATTATACCTGTCTTGATGTTGAGCCCCTTCTTACACATGGTTTTAATTTAAATTAAATAGATTAACCAAAATAGCCAAGTAGTTACATTCTTTTGTTTCCTTAGCCTCTCTATTTAGCGATAAAATAAAGCTTAAAAAGGATGGTTAAAGAGAACTTTGGAGGAAAAAGGATACCAGATATAGTAGTTATTCAAAAACCATACTGTTTGTTTCAATTGACTTCAATTAATTAATGTAACTTTCCCAAGAGAAAATCTGCTAAATATCCTGAAATCAAGTGAAAACCATATGTGTGAAAGAGGTAAATTACACTAAATGACACTGGAATGTGGGACAGTGGGAAGTTCTCATTTAGAAAGCCTGAAAGATCATGTAAAAAACATGGAGAAATTATTACAAAATTGCATGTTTATGTAGGGAGTTTTCCTGGAGAAAGGGGAAGAGTATTAAATAGTCTTATTTATAGGAGACATATGCCTATGACAGTTTGTGGTTATTTTTCTTAATGTAATTCATCTGATATGACAGTTGCAAACAGCAATTTCGTATTCTTAAGCCAGGGTTATTTATTTCATTACTATTAAGTTTGGGGGAACAAGCATGGAAAGGAGACATTTTCTCCTATCAACTTAACACATACATCATACATAAACATCTAATTATTACCTGTTTTAAAGAACTGATGCTGGGCAGTACATTGGAGGAAGAAAAATATTTCTTATTTTTATATGGAAGGCTGAAGCTGAAAATCTTGTATATAGTATTCTGTTACACTAAAAATATACAAAGTTTGCAATTATCTGCCTTATAGCCCCAGCATCCCCCAAGCTTCTCTTTAAATATATATAATATCACCAAGAAAAAAGTACACATTTTAAAAAATAATAAACACTAATTAAGATGATAAATGCTTGGACCTAGCTGAGGTCTTCACTAACTATTGGACAGATGGAACCAGCATAAGAATGTATATAGATATGCATGTATGTGTCCTGATCTCATGGCACCTCTGGATATTGTCACATGTAATAGAGAATTGGAGAAAGTAGAAAGACTCTGTATCTCTAGCACAGCCTACTCCCAAGTGAATAAAAGACCTAGTGTAACCTTTCCTTACTAAGTAGGTGCTACTTACTGAGGAGGCCAGAATCCTGGTTTCTGCTGTCAACTATCCCTATCTCCAGCCTCCTCTGTAATGATTTTGCATTCATACAGAAGTAGTAACTCCAAGCAAACAATTGGACAGAAAGGAAAGGGCATAGCAATGGCATTGTATAAACTTGACAGTCTTATAGTGAGGAGGTAAGAAGATTGTTAGTTGTCAAATTGCTGGGAACATTTTTTTTTATTTTTCCAAAAATCAGAATAGCAGAGAAACAGTTTGTGAGAAGACGGCATGTCTATATGGCAGACTTCTTTGCCCTAAACTAGAATTCTGAACATTGATCTGTTCTTTTGTTGTTGATCTGAGAAGGTTGCCTTTCAACTAAGTCAAAACGGAATTTAGTATATTCCAGTTATCATCCTGAGCTCTTTATATAAATTAATTCATTTAATTTTTCTAGAAACTGTATGAAGGAGGTACTGTTATACTATAACCTAAACTTTACAAATGAGGAAAATGGAACATAGAAAAGTCAAATTCACAGAGTTAATATGTGACAAAATTGGGATTTGAACCCAGGCAGTCTGGCTCCAGTGCCTGAACTCCTAATTATGATTCGGTAGAGAAAGACAGCAGAGCCCAGTATGTCCTGCCACAGACCCTACCTCAGATATCCACCACTTCAAACTTTGTAAAGATAAAAATATCATCAGAATCAATTTTAAAATATTACAGAACACTAGAAAAAATGTCTTGATGAACTGGGAAAATAAGCTACCTCTAAAAATTGTCTCCAGTGAAATCCAGAAATAATGTCAAAAAATTATAGAATCTTTAATATTATGTCAGAAGAGACCAGAAAACCTAAAACGTAGTAGTAGAAGAGACAAAAAAGAGAAAAGATAGTATACTTGCGTGAAAGGGTGGTAGGAGATTAAAAAGAAGTTCAAGAAAAACTAACAATGTCAGATTGAAAATTCACTGTGTACTGTATATTGGAAGCATATACATTTTAATCAATAATTAGTAGGAAAAATTTGAGTGAGTTTGCAAAAGAAAGGAGTTGAAAATTGATACTTCTGGAGAAAATACTTAGACCAAATTTTAAAAAAGCAATAGATCAAAGATACATATTAGAGATTGTTTTCTAGGATGTAAAAATATAAATACTAAAATGGCTCTATATGTTCCAGACAACATAAATTAAAAGAGATTTATGCTACCTTCTTAAAATAAAGGTAAAATATATCTTTCTTTTCTGTGATCTGAAATAAGTAGTCAGCAGAATTATCAATTTCTCATAGGTTTGATAGAGCGCATCCCTAAAACATATGGTCCCTGAACCTATATGATGGTAGTTTTTTGACAGTATTTTCCATTTCTTTTAATGGTTCTTTTAATGTTGGTCATTTACATACTCCAGAGAAACATTAAAGTAATCTAAATTTTCAAATTTTATAGCTTAGTTATATATTTTAATATATTTTTGAAGTAGCTTCTGTATATATATGGTTATATAGCCCGTATTTGCATTTGCTAGCTATTCCAGAGTCTTGTTTATGTCATAGAACTTTTAAAAAAACAGCTCAAATATAAGGAGCAATTCCACTATATTTCTGTTTTCTTGTGATTTAGCTTCTCCTCTTATTTTTATTGTTTTTTTATGTGCTTCTTAAGCTTGGCTTTTGTTGGGTGTGGTGCTTTTACTAATTTCTTTAGCTGAATATTCAATTTCTTTCCGTTCTTTCTTGATTAATACTAAGGCATTGAAGGCTAAATCTTTTTTTCCTTTTGGTTGCATTCCATAACTTCTAGGGCAGTTACAGTATCTAAATAGTGTACAATTGCACTTTATATTTTTCAGTGATACAAGAGTTACTTAAGAGAGTATTAAGTTTCTGAATGAGTAAGTATTACAGTTGCTTGTTTTTCTTTTTACTCTTGCTAGTATTACCTGATTTTATTTCATTTCAAAAGGGAATATAACTTGTACAATTGATATTTCCAGGTTTTTGAAAGATATTCTTTCTGGCCAAATGTATCATCAATTCTAGGAGTTCTGTAAGAATTGAGGAAAGCATTTTATTTGTAGGTGTCAATGTATAATATATGAGGCAATTAAATAAAGTTTATTTATTGTATTATTAATTTTCCATGTATCCTGTGTAACAAATATCCTTGGCTGCAGCTGAACAAAATTAGTTTATATTTTCTGATTTCTCTAATCTTTTGTAACCTATTTGAAAATGAATAAAGTGAGCATTCTGGACATGCAGATTCATAAATTAAAAATCAATTTTTTGGGAGAATGTATACATGAATATGTACATCTATAAATATTTATATTCAATCACATATATATGTGTGTGTATGTCTATGGACATGTATATATATGTTCATGTGTTGAACAATTATATCTTAGGCTTATTAAAATTTAATTGGATAGAATCAAATATATATTGAGAAATTTATCAACATCCTGTCATATTAGGGCGTTTAATGCAAATTTTACTCTGATATTAATATTGCATCCTTTGATTTCCTTTTTTCTGTTTTCTTTATATGTTTATCACTATTAATATATTAATATATTTATTTATTTTTAACTGTTTAGGTTACTTTATCTGTTTGAAAGCACATTTGAATAAATCTTCTCATTTATTTTTCTCTCTTAATAAGGGATTTTGTTCCATTTATATTTATTTCTAAGACTGTTTCCAAAAAACATTTTTAATAGATTGTAATGTTAATAGTGATGACAAATTAAAATGTTTCCCATGGACAAATAACTGAATATATACTACATACTACAATAAATTCTTAGAAATTCAAATTTTATGTTAAAATATTAAAAGATCTAATGAATTTTGAATAAAGAAATATGTTTAAATCTTACCAATTCAGCTGACAACCTGAGTTTTTATGATGAGATATTTTGGGATAGAAAGTTACTTGTAATTAATTATGCTTTAAAATAATACTCAGTGTATACCAACTAAATATTTTTAACTCTGAATTTTTGCATCGTTAAGTTAAACTAACAAATCTTGCTATAATGCTTATTGATCTTATTAAAAAATAATAATCACAATCATTTTTTAAAAACAATATTATACTAAATCAAATTGAATGGATTGAACTCTTAAATCATCAGATACAGTCACAAACTTAATTACACTCCATATACATTTTAAACTGCATTTGGAAATTTTATTATATTCAAAATTATTTTAACTTTTCTAGATATTTCAAAAAATGAATTTGCAGTACCAACATAGTCATAATTTTAAAGGTAAACTAAACATTATAAATTAAAGATAAATTAACCAAGTTAATTTATCTTAATTATTCTAATATAGTTTGCAAATAGTCAACATTTTGTGTATTTTTGCTCAAAAATCACAAGATAAATATGCCAGATTTTCAAATATTAAAATGATGGTAAATAATAAATAAACAAAATTATTCTTAAACATATAGCAAAAGTAAGAATATTATGACTTTAACTTCATCAACCCTATGGTTACTTTAAAAAAATAATTAATAGACTTCGTTTCATAGAGCAGTTTTACAGAATAATTGATAAGAAGTTAAGAGAGGGGGAGGGGGAGGAGGAGGAGAAGGAGGAGGAGGAGAAGAAGAAAGAGAAGAAAGAAGAAGAAAGACGTTGTTCTAGGATCCTGGCTTGGATTTGAGATATACAAAGCTGAAAAGACCATTGGACCCACCGTTGCAGCAAAAAATAAACAAGAAAATCACACAGATCATCTGAAAAACAGCAACTTTTCTTAGAAGCTGAGGTTACAGCGTAATCACGTTGCTCAGCATCTATGGAAGGACAGGTGCTTCCAAAGACAGATTGGACCCTATCACTTGCTTCACTTAGGCAAATACTGAAAGCCAAACAGATCAGAAGAATGAAGCAATTTTAAGAGACTGCAAAACACCAAACGTAGTCTGTATTGAGAATACACTTATTGCGAGCTAAACACACTAAAGCAATATGCCCACACTTGAGTCTTTTTCACAGAATTCACATGATGTTTACAACAGACTTAATGCATGTCAAGGGGGGGAAAGAAGCCTCCCTAGTGATCTTGTCTGGGAAAGGAAAATAGCAGTCTTTCCAGAAAAACCACAAAGATCTTTCTATGTCATCTTTTCTTGGAACAAAAGCCTTAAGCCTTAGGGAGAAGAGCAGCGAAACTGGCTAACTTTATTTCACAAGTGAAGACCAGTTACAGCTGAAGGAGGGGAATGATAAGATTTGTGGTGGAGGAACATGGATAGGTCTTGGGCCGCCAAAACTAGAAATCTCCTACTGCTAGAAGAGAGGCAGTATCATTGACAAGGCCCTAATTCCAAGGATACAGTGCTTACCTAACATAGAAAATGATCCAGAATAACAGAAAGGGACCCCACCACTACTGCATAACATACTGCATATCGGCTAACAGTCTAGTAACAAGTAACAGTCTTCTGGATGGGGATAAGATCATGGAAAGAAACCCTTGATGAAGCATGGGGCCAGAGGTAAGATTTAAAGCTGGTGATTAAACAGACACTGAGGAAAACACTCTGGCAAGCCTGCTCCAATTTTATATACTAGTTAATTTGAAGTCTATTGTAAACTGAGAATAATCATAGCAAGAACAAACCCCAAACATACCTCATGTTTTGACTAGATTGATTCAACTCTGACACTAAAGGTCTGATAGAAGCAGAAACATGCCATTTCCAGGTATAAATACTATTGTCCTTATTTACTATTCTACAAAAGATAACCAGATTTTACCAAAAAATTAAAGTGATGCATAAAAAAAACAAGAAAAATAAAACATTATCGAGATACATCAACTACAGAACTAGACTCATATCACCCATATGTTGAAATTATCAATAAGGAATCTAAAATAAATAGGATTGATATGTTAAAATCTCTAGTGCAAAAAGTAGACATACATGAATGAATGAGAAAATTTGATCAGAGAGACAGAAACTCTGAGTAAGAATCAAGTGGAAATGCTAGAAATAGATATCAAACTAACAGTGAAAAAGAATGCATTACCAAGAGCAATACAAAGAAAAAATTTTGCAGACTTTTAATCTGAAACTATGTTAGCCAAAAGACAATAGAGTAACATCTATAAAGAAATGGAAGGAAGAAAAGCCCTACCAATGCAGAATTCTATATCCAGTGAAAATGTCTGTGAGACATTAGAAGATTAAGGAATTTTCCATGTAAACAAAAGTGAGAGAATCCATGAAGAACAGACCAAGACTACTAAAAAGAGGTTAAAAGTTCTTATGCAGAATGAATATTATTCCAGATTAAAACATGGAACAATAAAAAGAAGTGTAAAACATTGGAAAATGAATAAATACATGTAAATGTATTTATTCTTTTTAAAATTGTTCTAAAAATAACTGTCTAAAGCAAAAATAGTACCCATGTATTGTTTGTTTGTAGAATATGTAAATTTATAATAATAAAAACAAGATACAAGATACTAATGAAGAATTGGGAATATACTGTCGTTAGCTTCTTATACTACACATGAAGAGATATACTACTATTTGAAAGCAGACCATATTTTATTAGAGAAAGATGCATATTGAAAACCTTAGAACTCCCTGAAGAACTAAAATACTGAAGATAAAATAGAATATAAATATTACTTCATTAACATAATAAAAGGCAACAAAAATATCCCTAAATAACAGAAACACCAAATAGGAAATATCTGTCAAGATGACAAATTTTAACTTAACCATATCAATAATTATATTAAATGTAAATGGTCACATCAATTAAAGTATATTACTACTGATTCTAAAGATATTAAAATAATAATATTGTTAAAAATAATAATATAACCAACTTTCAACAATTTAGCTGTTTTGATGAAATGGACAATTCCTTTAAGGACACAAATTGCCAAGCTCATTCAAAAATGGATTAAGGAATATCTACACAATGGAATACCACTTGACAATAAAAAGAAATAAACTATTAATACATTTTTAACATCAGTATTTATATTATCCTGAATGTAATCATTAGATTTCTAGATCAAGAAAAGATTATTAGTAATTATAACAATAACTGCATTGGTTTCCAACATCCTAATTCTTCCTCTTCCTGGGGCATTGTGATGAGAGACATATGGCCCCTTCATGTATACTAAAGAAGATTTCTTGCACTGTGAAAGAAGAATTGGAGATTACGACTCTGGAAGTTTATATGAGTTGTGACTCCCACAATCAACCTTTCCTGAGAGAGGCAGAGAAATATTTACTCCCTGGTTATTTACAATCTTTTGAAATTTAAGTCACCAGTTTTATTGTTCCAGGTTTTATTGCTCTTTGAAAAGTAAAGAAGGGCTATCTGGAAATAAAGAGAAAAGTTTCTACCCCAGAAAGCTAGCATTTTGCTCCAGAAGTTTTTAAATTTTATTACTGTTTAAATGGGAATAGAGAACTCCAGGTCTAATACCCCTTGACCTCTAAGACTCTCCTTTAATTTAGTTTTCTGTAAAATTCGCTCAGAAAGCTTTTATCATGCAAATACACGGAGATATTCACTTCTTGACACTATTTCTAGATGCAATAACATGGATAAATTTCAGAAGCATTAGGTTAAACGAAAGAACCTGAACTAATTTTTGTGACATTGTGGAAATGCCAAAACTAGAGGAACAGAAAGTCGGGTTTCTAGCAACTGGGGTTTTAGGAGTAGTTGACTAACAAAGGTCACAAGGTTATTTGGGGAGGTGTTTTAACTTTTCTATATCTTGATTGTGGTGGTGGTTTCAAAACTGTGTGTATTTGTCACACTCATACAGCTGTGCACTAAAGAGGAAAAGTTTCACTGTACATAAATTTTATGTTAAAAACAAAAAGAAGCTCTAAAGCAAATCTTGTCCATTTTATTGAAAATCATTTAATTTTGGAATTGCGAAAATCATTTGATTTAGTAAACAGGGAAACTATGTTTTTAGTTGTCTTTTAAAATGCTGATACAAAGTTTACATTCTCATTAGGTTTCAAATAAAAAAACTTTTGAGTAAACAGAAGACTATCCAATAACATGATGAAATTAATGGCAATACATAGTCCTAAGTCTAAATAGACTAAAGTATTATCAAAGGCAGAGGATTTGGGAGGAGCCAACCTCAAATAACTTATTTTCAAAAGACTTTCAAATGAGCCAACTCCAAACGACAGATCATCTGGCTCAAAAACTTTTTGGCTGATTTTTAAGAGAGGCTATTTTGCTTCCTTCACTTCATTGTATTAAGAAGAAAGTAAATAATTTGAATTGACTCAAAATTACTCTATGATCAACAGCAAAATTGAAAAAGGGGTCCACAAGTGCAACCACAGTTAGTTTTGATAGTGTGCATAACTGTTAGTGGCCAAAGTGATTTAGAATGGGGTTAGCCTCTGAATTTGAAGATTTAATCTCCAAAAT
The DNA here is from genome assembly GCF_002776525.5 of Piliocolobus tephrosceles. Classification (NCBI taxonomy): domain Eukaryota; kingdom Metazoa; phylum Chordata; class Mammalia; order Primates; family Cercopithecidae; genus Piliocolobus; species Piliocolobus tephrosceles. The sequence goes on from NC_045436.1 coordinate 86,730,896, forward strand.
TGATTACATAGAAGAGAGCATTGTAAGATTATATGAATAAATGTAAAATATTATCATTAAAATATCTTCCTTCCCATGAACAGCTATCAGGGCACTGATTAAGGGCACTACTACTCTGGAGGTAGACACGCTTTGGGTTTAAGCATTTGTTTTTTCATTTATAATCTATTAGGTTGGTGCAAAAGTTGACAAAAACTTTTACTTTTGCATGAGCCTAATATGTGTCTTGGACAAGTCACTTAATTATCCTAACCTCTTTCCTGACCACTAAAATGGAAATAAAACCAATATATATTAATGTAATTCTAAATGCTAAATGGTGTGTGAACATAGAGAACACATTTGATTTGAAATGCTTCTACCCTCAGGGTAAATACCTCAGACAGTAGCTGTCATTATGAGATTCATGTACTTCCTGCGTCATTCCTTGGAGTTTCTGGATCTTGTCTTATAAAGGAGATGGTATGTCCTTACAAAGTAGCAAGTAGCTAAAATATAAGAAATACATTTTGTATATGTATATATGCAAATATATAACTGCAATATATATTGCAGTTCCAATGTTAAGAATAAGTATATGTGACCTTTAGATAGTTTTAAGAATCTTCAATTTTCTTGCTTTATTAAATAATTGACTAGTTTAAAAAATGTGGTGATTGCCATTCTTCATACTGCAGTAACAAATATAAATAAGATACTGTATTTATCAACCTCTTAAATGTTCTCTGTAACATGTTCTGGAAATTAAGTTAAAATTCATTTAATTTTGAGAGTTTTATCATTCCTCTTGAGATAATAAATTTTTTGGCAGAGCCAGTGGGGTTTGGTATTGACAGGGATGGGGCTTACAAAATTAAGGAAGAGATTTAGCTATTTTAGAAATATTATGTTTGTTTATATTACTTTATTTCTCAAAATGTTTCTAAAGTGTTTTTAGGACTTTCCTGTTGTTCTTATTTAGAAAATGGTAATCTAAGAATCTAAGATACCACTTTTTTTTTTTTTTTTTTTTTGTAAATTGAAAAAATGTCATTTACTGACTTTAAACTTCCATTCCTTTTTCCAAGAGAGAACACTTCCTTTCAGAGTATAATTTTGGAGAGATCACTAAAAGGTTCCCTGACAACTGGATCCTTAAGGCTTCTTCCTCTCTTTTCCTCTATTGTCTTTGTTCAAGAATGCAGAAGTTGAGACAAATGCCAAAGGAGTGTGCCCTTTCTGGGAGAAATATGGCATAATATTACTTAAATTTTATAACTATAGGCATAGTTAGACAGTTGTATCTGTTCGACCCTGAACTTTGACTTCACTGTGATATTGCAATGTATTACAATATCAGAACCAGAGGCCTTTGAAAACTTAAAAGTATTTTATTTTCATTCTGGACCTCGATATTTTAAAAACTGAAAATACCACAGAGTTTAAAGTCATTTTCTCAGTGCTTAAGAGTCTTGGTATGAAGCATAACTTCCTCACAGAGAGTGCCAACTTGTCAAATGACTCTCAGCTACCCTGGTATTTGTTCAATTCTCAGTCCTTATGATCTAGCCACAAAGCATATGTGAAAGGAATCTTTCAAAACTATCCAATGTTAAAAAGAAAAATGATTTAATTCAGAGAATAAATGCCAAAAGTAATTTGCATCTCTAAGGAAATTTGATCAACAAATTAGAGGAGAATGAAAACCCTTTCAAAAACAGGATCACTATAATGACGTTCTCATAAAGTGACACTAAACATATGCCATCGTGTGTTCTGCTTCTAATAAATTATAACAGAAAAGGATAACTTAGCAATAAAGACTCAAGAGGCAGCTAGGGAACAATGTGAGTGCCACAAGCATGGCCTGTCTGAGTTTCTCAGTGACCCCAAAGCAGCAATGATCTATCTGATGATGCTGAGAAGAAAGGATAACCCCTCAGTTACTTATGGTATGGAGTTGCTCAACTCTTTCCTATATCTATGTCTCTATATTATTTTACTTTAAGTTCTGGGATACATGTGCAGAATGTTCAAGTTTGTTATATAGGCATACATGTGCCATGGTGGTTTGCTGCACCTATCAACCGGTCATCTAGGTTTTAAGCTCCTTATGCATAAGACATTTGTCCTAATGTTCTCCCTTTCCATGTTCCTTACCCCCCAACAGGCCCGGTGTGTGATGTTCCCCTCCCTGTGTCCCTGTGTTCTCATTGTTCAGCTTCCACTTATGAGTGAGAACATGTGGTATTTGGTTTTCTGTTCCTGTGTTAGTTTGCTGAGGATGATGGTTTCCAGCTTCATCCATGTCCCTGCAAAGGACATGAAGTCATTCTCTTTTATGGCTGCATACTATTCCATTGTGTATATGTGCCACATTTTCTTTATCCAGTCTATCGTTGATGGGTATTTTGGTTGGTTCCAAGTCTTTGCTATTGTAAATAGTGTTGCAGGAATTGTCCAACTCTTTCAGTTCTGCAGGGCAGTCAGAAAGTCATATTAAGAGCATTATCTGGAAGTTCTCCACCAATCATACTCCTCAAAGTCACTGCATATGTTCTTACAGCTATTGCCAAATGGTTTGTCGAATTAAAAAAATAAGAATGTGTGAACCAGCTTTCAAGTCATGGTTTCTGCATTTATTAAATGTGTCTCTTTTTCAAGTCACATGCTCTCTCTCCGAAGTCCACTCTCCCAATCTGTAAAATGGGCATTATGGTTTACCTCATGGGGTTTTAGGATGATGCTGTGAGGCTGTAAAGTTTTTGAGGACAGGGCCGTGTGCCCTGGTTTGTTGCTCTATTTCTAGTGCTATTCCAATGCTTGTCACAGAGTAGATGCTCAATGAATATTTGTTGAGTTAGTGAAATGAAAAGACAACAAATAAAGTATTTGAGCATGACTTACAAGAACTTAAAATAATATACAAGTACAAATTATCATAAAGTATTCAACCAAAATAAACATGCAAAATCACATCATTATTTTTGCCAGGTTTAAATTGATTTGCTGTAATATTATATATGAAAGGATTATTTTGAAAAGTGTGAAATATTTTAATGTAAATTTCAGTCATCTCTTTACAAAGAAAAATATGATGACCGTCAACACTTCTAATTTGAGTGATGATGCTGGTCAGTCAAGGACAGGGAGATATTTCCTCTTGTGGATTATTATACAACCAAATATGCTATAATGACTGTTGGGTTTCCTCAGAACAATATGGCATTGGTATGACTCCAGATCCTGAGTGAACATAGCACGGTAAATCTTGCAAGACTAGAAATATTCTTTGTTAATGGCAGATTTTTTGTTCTCAAATGCATCATAGTAAAAGCAACCTAAAGAGATCATCTGCTGGTCACAACAATATTTTGTCAAAAGGAGCCATTAACCAAAGTGCCTGCTTCTTTAATATAAACCCAAGGCTAAGAAAATCTTGAGTCTTTTAATTAATGATGGTCTCTCAAATTGGGTATTGTTTTACTTTTTCCAGTATATTTCAGGAATTTTGTATATCCAAAAATCTTTCCAGTGTGAACATTAATGCTTATGTACTGTTGGAAAAAAAATTAGAAATGTTTAAATATGCTTTTCTCCAATTTAATGTTTTTCTTACCCTGTACATTACTTTTTCTTTCATTCAACAATGTGGATATCACTTGGTAGGCCAAATCATTCTTTCTAACTTCCTACCTTTTAACATGATATGTTCTGTGTCCTCACTTTATTTTTTAAGAGTTCAGGTGCCCATTCTGTTTACAAATAACTTCACATTATTTGATGTTTATTTGCATCTGAAAAACTGCTCATTTACTTTCCATTCACATTAACAAAATATTTTTCCTGTAAGAGAGATCAAAAGGCACATAAGGAAAGAATGCTTATTTTTTTTTCAACTCTAAAATGTATTTCTAGAAAATAAATTTAAGAAAATATCATTGTCAATGTAAAGCATTTCAAATATGGAATCAAAAAAGCTTTTCTAATATGGACATGCATGTGATTCTACTTGATATCTTCTTTTTTTGTATAAAGTAAGTTTTATTATAGTAGAGATTTTTAAAATACAATGAGAATAGTGTTTTATAACTTACTGTACATAAAGAAAATTTAATTTATTCTATTTGATTAATGATTAATTCTCAGTGTTTATTCTCAGATTTAATCCTCTCTGTTCATTCAATGGTACATAAGCTCTAAAATGTCCTCATTTTTGGCAAAGTATTAAGAAGATAATACACATCATTTATTTATTATAGAATTTTACACTACCACATTTCGTGATTCTATTCCCATTGTCAAATGTATCATACAAATAGAACATAAATTAGCAGTTTAAATGTAATAAAAATTATATTTTTGTCAGCTCACCTTTTTCTGATTGCAAAAAAACATAATTGGCTTTTAAAATTTATTGATATGAAGTCAGTTATTTGATATCCAATTTTTAAAAATGTAAATTCTAATTATATGTCATTTATTAAAGGGTCTATTTCTCTCATGACAAACTGAGGAAAGATTTTATTTCACCTCATTCAAGAATATATTCAAATTAAATATTTTCTACATTTTATGAAATGATTTTGCTGGTTTAAATATGGTACTTCAAAATAATTCTATATACTTATAAGCAATGATGACTTTTTTATTTTGATTTTTTGTTCTTCTGGAAATATAGAAAGTATGTATAGAGCTTCCTCATAGCTTGAGATGTATACTTAGGTCATACACTAATCACATGATAATTTTTTTTTGTCATACGAGAAAGATTTTGTTGAGTACTTACTATCAAGAAAATACAAATTCGCTTTAATTTTTTTAATTTTATGAAATATTCTTTTTTGTGTAAATCAAAAGGAAAAGTAAACTTTTGACAAGCTATTTCTTACACAAAATAGGGGTTGTCTGAGAAAGTCTTCTAAAGAAAGGAAAGAAAAAAATGTTTAGAAGAAAAACAGTAAAGAACAGAGTAGTGATCTTAGAAAAGCTAAGACAGGATAAGACAGAGTTATCAAATCATCAGAGGAATAGCTGAGAGGAGTAGGAAAAAGGCAAATATGGATTACTGAAGAATGAAGGTGCAGCAGCTTTATAGTCTAAGTCTTGGCAGAAAAGTTATTGCTGGTTACCCGTATTCTATTTAGATTCAGCATGTGTTGTGATATTCCCAGAAATTAAGAGTTAGTGAGATCGGGGTTATCTTTCCCCAGAGAGAAAAAAAACCTTAGACTGGAGAAATTAAAGATAGAAAGCCTGCCTAGGGACTAGGCTTCCAAGAGGCACTGCATACCGGCAGATGAGTTTAACAGTAGGGCTTCTCAAGAACAAGGACCTTGTGTTTATAGAGATGCAGCTGGAGGTACAAATGCCTGGGGATTGAGCGGGTTTTAGGAATAGAAGCTCACACTGACAATAAATTGACTTGGAACTGCACTTATCTTACAGTTAATCCAAACTGTCATGGATCTATCCTATTGGAATGAAAATGGCAGAATCAGCTGATATGACAGAGGACTTGGGGGTGTACTTTAAGCTTCAAATACTCCATGACCCAAGAATTCGATTCCACTAGTCTCTCCATATGTCCTAAAGCCACTTTGTGGTAACTCAGCATGCCAGAAGTCTCCAGATCCACTTGAGCTTTCCTAAACTTAATAGCCAGAAATGAGCTATTAACTTAGGACCATAACTAAAATTAATATGGGGTATGGATAAGCAAGACTCTGGGGGAGTCATTATCTGTCTTCCAGATGCAGGGGTGGGGGAAGTATGGGAGTAACTGTGCATCTTAAAATATTCATATTCTTTTGGCCCCAGTCCAGATCCTGACTAATAATTTTGAAATGCTGAGGACAGAAGTTAAACAGGCATCTAGATCCATGTTCACTAGGGAGCTCTTGATCAGCTAGCAGTGGGCCAGGAGTGAGAAAATGTATGAATCTTGAAGCCATGCCAAGAAAATAAAACCCTGTGGTTCAGGGTCTATAGTAGGTATGAATGGAGAGACAGAGTTCAGATGAGGGTAAAGGCCAAAGTCTGAGAAGGAAGGATTGATTGAGCAGGAGACAACTGTGTAAATGCAAGCTGCATAAACTTAAGGAGCACATGTCATTCTCAAAGTTAGAAAAAATAATATTATTGGTCAAATACGACGTATCTCCTCCCCTATTGCCCTATTACTACTATTTTTAAATATTTATCATTTCGAATGGAAGTCTTAAATAATTCTATGAACTCTTTAAGTGCATTGCAGGTTAGAAATATGAATTTGATGTTCCACCAATACTTAGTTTATTGAGAGTTTTTAGCATGAAAGGCTGTTGAATTTGTTGAAGGCCTTTACTGCAACTATTGAGATAATCATGTGGTTTTTGTCATTTGTTCTGTTTCTGTGATGGATTACGTTTATTGATTTGTGTATGTTGAACCAGCCTTGCATCCCAGGGATGAAGCTAACTTGATCATGGTGGATAAGCTTTTCGATGTGCTGCCGGATTCGGTTTGCCAGTGTTTTATTAAGGATTTTTGCATCAATGTTCATCAGGGATATTGTCCTGAAATTTTCTTTTTTTGATGTGTCTCTTCCAATTTTTGTATCAGGATAATGCTGTCCTCATAAAATGAGTTAGGAAGGATTCCATCTTTTTCTGTTGTTTGGAATAGTTTCAGAAGGAAAGGTACCAGATCCTCTTTGTACCTCTGGTAGAATTCGGCTGTGAATCCAAGTGGTCCTGGATTTCTTTTGGTTGGTAGGCTATTAATTACTGCCTCAATTTCAGAACTTGTTATTGGTCTATTCAGGGATTCGACTTCTTCCTGGTTTAGTCTTGGGAGGGTGTATGTGTCCCAGAATGTATCCATTTCTTCTAGATTTTCTAGTTTATTTGAATAGAGGTGTTTATAGTATTCTCTGATGGTAGTTTGTATTTCTGTGGGATCAGTGGTGATATCCCTTTTGTCATTTTTTATTGCATCTATTTGATTCTCTCTTTTCTTCTTTATTAGTCTTGCTAGTGGTCTATCTATTTTGTTGATCTTTTCAAAAAACCAGCTCCCGGATTCATTGATTTTTTGAAGGGTTTTTCATGTGTCTTATCTCCTTCAGTTCTGCTTTGATATTAGTTATTTCTTGTCTTCTGCTAGCTTTTGAATATGACAAACTCACATCCAATATCATACTTAATGGGCAAAAACTAGAAGCATTCTGTTTGAAAACCAGCACAAGACAAGGATGCCCTCTCTCACCACTCCTATTCAATATAGTATTGGAAGTTCTGGCCAGGGCAATCAGGCAAGAGAAAGAAATAAAGTGTAGTCAAATAGGAAGACAGGAAGTCAAATTTTCTCTGTTTGCAGATGACATGAATTTTATATTTAGAAAACCCCATCATCTCAGCTCAAAATATTCTTAAGCTGATAAGCAACTTCAGCAAAGACTCAATGTGCAAAAATCACAAACATTACACACCAATAACAAACAAACAGAGAGCCAAATCATGAGAGAACTCCCATTCACAATTGCTACTAAGAGAATAAAATACCTAGGAATCCAACTTACAAGGGATGTGAAGGACCTCTTCAAGGAGAACTACAAACCACTGCTCAACGAAATAAGAGAGGACACAAACAAATGGAAAAACATTCCATGCTCATGGATAGGAAGAATCAGTATCATGAAAAGTAATTTATAGATTCAGTGCTATCCCCGTAAAGTCACCACTGACTTTCTTCACAGAATTGGCAAAAATTACTTTAAATTTCATATGGACCCAAAAAAGAGCCCAGATAGCCAAGACAATCCTATGCAAAAAGACCAAAGCTAGAGGCATCACACTACCTGACTTCAAACTATGCTACAAGGCTTCAGTAAGCAAAACGGCAGAGTACTGGTAGCAAAACATATATAGACCAATGGAACAGAACAGAAGCCTCAGAAAAAAATACCACACATCTACAACCATCTGATCTTTGACAAACCTGAGAAAAACAAGCAATGGGAAAAGGATTCCCTATTTCATAAATGGTGTTGGGAAAACCGGCTAGCCACATTCAGAAAGCTGAAACTGGATACCTTCATTATACCATATACAAAAATTAACTCAGGATGTGTTAAAGACTTAAATGTGAGACCGAACACCCTAAAATCCCTAGAAGAAAACCTGGACAATACCATTTGGGACACAGGCATGGACAAAGACATCATGTCTAAAACACCAAAAGCAATGGCAGCAAAAGCCAAAATTGAGAAATGGGATCTAATTAAACTAATGAGCTTCTGTACGGCAAAAGAAACTATCATCAGAGTGAACAGCCAGCCTACAGAGTGGGAGAAAATTTTTGCAATCTATCCACCTGACAAAGGGCTAACATACAGTATCTACAAAGAACATAAACAAATTTACAAGAAAAAAAAAATCAAAAAGTAGGCAAAGGATATGAACAGGCACTTCTCAAAAGAAGACATTCATGCAGCCAACAAACACATGAGAAAAAGCTCATCATCTATCATTGTTAGAGAAATGCAAATAAAAACTACAATGACATACCATCTCACGTCAGTTAGAACGTCAATTGTTAAAAAATCAGGAAAAAAACAGATGCTAGGGAGAATGTAGAGAAATAGGAACACTTTTACACTGTTGGTGGGAGTGCAAATTAGTTCGACCATTGTGGAAGACAGTGTTGCAATTCCTCAAGGATCTAGAATTAGAAATGCCATTTGACCCAGCAATCCCATTACTGGGTATGTGCCCAAAGGATTAGAAATCATTCTACTGTAAAAACACATGCAGTTGTATGTTTATTGAGGCACTGTTCACAATATTAAAGACTTGCAACCAACCCAAATGCCCATAAATGATAGACTGGATAAAGAAAATGTGGCACATATACTATATGCACCATGGAATACTATGCAGCCATAAAAAAGGATGAGTTCATGTCCTTTGCAGGGACATGGATGAAGCTGGAAACCCATCATTCTCAGCAAACTAACACAAGAAAAGAAAACCAAACACCACATGTTCTTACTCATAAGTGGAAGTTAAACAATGAGAACACATGGACATGGGGCTAGGGGGATTGCACATTAGGGCCTATCAAGGGGTGTGGGTCTTGGGGAGGGATAGCATTAGGATAAATACCTAATGAAGATGACTGGCTGATAGGTGCAACAAGCCACTATGGCACATGTATTCCTATGTAACAAACCTGCACGTTCTGCACATGTACCCCAGAACTTGAAGTATAATAATAATAAAAAAGAAATATGGATTCTACAAATTATATATTTAGAGATGTATCTTAAGTAATCATCTAGCATCATTGTCAATAAAAATATAGTGTAAGCTACATATACAATTTTGAATATTCTCATAGCTACTTTAAAATTTTAAAAAAGATATAATTCATTTTAATATTTTATATTTAATATATCAAAACAATTTTAATGTGTAATCATTTAAAAAGTATTAATTTTATTAATTTTTAAATTAATTTTGTTATATTTTTCATACTAAGTCGTCAAAGTCCAGTGTGTATTTCACAGTCACAAAACATTCCGATGTGTCCCAGCCACATTTAAAGTGCTCAGTACCCACTTGTGGTTAATGGCTGCCATATTCCAAAGTGCAGGTCTACATATTTTTAGTTAGGATTCTGGCTTGCAAGTGACATAACTTAGGCAAAATAGGAATTTATTGGACCCGTAAAACCAGGGAAAGTCCAAGCAATAAAGAATCAAAGATGTAACTAGAGACTTAAGAGCCACTAGAACATGGAACTTCATGAATTTCTGGACCTTTGGTAGCTTCATTCCATCACATTGCCCAAGGACTTTCTCAACAAGTCTAATAACATGGCCCCTAGCATCTCCTAGGGTTCATATTTTACAGAAGGTTGTTTCTAAGACTCAGACATGCAGGAATCATTCTCTTCAGTTTTATCTCAGTAGTCCCAGGGAAGAGCTCTATGTATCTATTATTTTATTTACCTAGTAGATTTTGTTAATAGGACAACCTTGTTTTATTTGAGAATTGCCCTTTCCCAACTATGATATTCTGGTAGGGGTGGGGAATTTCTGACAATACTTCCTCACCACAGGTATAGATGTGCTATCCAGGTTAACCCTTCAGTGTACTACATTCCTGTAGAAATAATAGGTATTTCTAGGTAAGCATAAAACCATGTCAGTACAAATTAGAATTATTTGGGAATAGGATTAATATGGATGCCATATATAAGAATTTTATGCCATCTCCAACTAGGAATATGAGTTAAAAGTATTATTATAATCTTGTGGATGCTATAAGTCATCCTTGCTGCTACAGGAAAATGCCTGCCTGAAAATAAAGTCAACATATAGGAAAAGATGACAAGAAAATGAAGAGAAGCATTGTCTTGATGACATCGTGTATACCTCTGGATTTGGTCATGTTAGAGTCCATTTACACCATTTGATAAATGCTCTATTAATGGTAGCAAGCAAGGTGGGGTTGGTGGCACAAGAATATAATTGATCCAGCTTTGATCAGGGTTCCAGGCTGTGATGTGGTTGTGTATAAATTAAAATAAAAATTATGCAGACCAGTTCTGACCATAATCCAATGACTGCTTGTATTATGTTGAGTCAAGTCTCCTGCAGAAGATCACTATAAATGTTGGACATAGTACGTAAAACAACCATTTAAAGACATTTGAGAGCAATCAGCTCAGGAGGACTCGAGAGATGACAATACTTGAGAAAAGAGAAATATACAGGTAAGTTACACACTAGTCTCACTTATTCTCTGAAGGAAATTTCTGCATTGAGGGGTAGAAGAATATAATCCAAGAGGAGGGAAGTGATCTCAATAGCTCAAGAGACAGAAGTTGAAGTTTTGTGCAGCCAAAGTGACTGAGACTTGAGGAACAGAATTCAGGAATGGAGAAAACAACAGAGAAAGACACTAAAATTTTTTATAGACATTGTCCAGGTCTTTTGCCATTTCCTAAGATGTATGTGTGAATGGCAGAACTATAAAAAAATGCAGTAGGGAATAACTATACGGAACTATGCTGATAAGAGGGTTGACCTGTGTGCTGTTTGTACAGAAGATTATAGTTCATATCCTACCATTGTTTATGAGTATTAGAGCCTTCTGCCTATTACCTATATTTCAATTAAGACATCATAAATGCTACACCTTAGCAGTAAGGGCTAAAGCCTAAGAGTTGGAACCATTCCATGGGAGTAAGGGCTGTGTCTTCAAGTAGAGGCATAATTAGACATATGACACTAAAATTGCAAAAAATAACATTTTAAATAATTTCAAAGAGTAAAAGCAGATGACTCAAAAAGAGCAAGAATCAAATTGTCTTGCAAAATGTGACACAAGATGCACTAAAAATATTAAGTAAAAAGTTTAAATTATTAAAGTGAAAGAATATCTAATCTAGAATTTTGTAGTTGGTTGTTATCCTTTAAATATGAGATCAGTGGAAAAAGATACCAGAAGTGTAACCATGCAAAGACCCATTTTGAAAACCCTTGGTGTGGGCGCACTCCACGAAGAGAAGTAAACCTATGAGGTCAGGATGACATGTGTGAGAAGTAGTGGCAAGCAATAACTACACACACACACTGACACATACACACAACACATGCACACACACAATATAAAAATGCAAGAAAGATAACCCATATAACATAGAAATATTTTTAAAAAGGTAATAACTAAATGACTGGTGAAGGGGGTATTGATATAAAGAGGGAGATAGAATTTGTTTCAGTGGAATAACACATTTTAATAATTAATTTAAAAACTCGATTTTAAATTATGTGTAACTTATAGCAAAGTAAAACATATATAACTTTTAAATCAGCAGAAAAAAAGGAAATATAATCTGTACAATTGGAACAGGAAACAAACAAACAAACAAACAAAAAAAAAAGAAATGAAAGAAAGTATTATGCTATAGATAAGTCCTAACATAATGAGTATTTTAGGAAACATAATGAAGTATACTCACAAATCAAAACGAAAGCTAAAGGTTCTCCAATGGATGGAAAACAAGTTTAACAATATATTATCAGCAAGACATAGTTATATCAAAGGAAACTATAAATTCAATAAAAGGAAAAATAGATACCAAACACAAAGAAATACGCAGTACCAATCATATCATCAGACAAATTGAATTTGAAATGAAAACTAGTTTTAAGAAAAAATGTGTTTATTGTTATAAAATAATGATGTTCATTATGCATATAAACACATCTAAAATGATGAGTACACTGTTTGCAGGTGCTGTTCTATACTCTATACATATTATAACACAAGCAATCCTCATGACAACCTAAAGATACAGGTACTTCTATCATCTACATTTAGTAGACGAGAAAACTGAGCCATAGATTTGTTCGGTAACTTGTCCACAGGAAGAAAGTGTTAAATCCAGAATCAAAACCCCGTTACTATGATTTTAGGTTTCATACTATTACCTAATAACTGTACTAATCATGAACATATAGGCAAGAAAAGACAGACAATTTAAACAGCAATACCGTGTAATAAATAGATGCGTGGATAACCTTACTTTCAATGTATAAAAATTATACATTTTTCACCTCATCCAATCTTATAAATATTTCCCACATTTATTTATATCTCTAGCCTACACATTTCTCCTGACCTATATATCTAGTTTATCAGTCAATGTCTTAAACTTACCTTGTTGAAACTTATAATTACCCTTACACTTACTTTATCCACAGCCTGGAAGTGTACTGCACTCCTTTCTTCTCTCATTTCCTCCATCAGCTCTATCAGAAAATTCTGTTTTCACTGTCTTAAAAATATGTTCACAATCCATCCGTATTTTACCACCTCTACTGTAACGACCATGATACGATTCACCATCTCTGATTATCTTGATTATTACTACAGTTTCCTAAATCCCCTCCTTGCTTCTATTCTTCTTTTTTTTTTAAACCGAGTGTGTTCTGTGCCCAAGCTGGAGTACAGAAGCGCATTAGCTTCACTGCAAGCTCCGCTTCCTGGGTTTACGCCATTCTCCCGCCTCAGCCCCCACCCGGAGTAGCTGGGACTACAGGCGCCCCTCACCACGCCCAGCTAATTTTTTGTATTTTTAGTAGAGACGGTGTTTCACCGTGTTAGCCAGGATGGTCTCGATATCCTGACCTCGTGATCCGCCACCTCGGCCTCCCAAAGTGCTGGGACCTTGCTTCTATTCTTGACCCCACAGTCTGTCCTCGCTCAATAGCCGGTGTTTAAAATGTAAGTGAGAATCACATAATTCTCTTCAGAAACATCAATGGTTCCCATCTTAGTCAAAGTAAAAACCAAACAACTTACAATTATCTACTAGACTCTCCATAATTTGGTTGCCATTGCCATACATTCCTTGAAGGGTCTGAATACGTTTCTACCAGAGGACATTGCATGGGCTGGCCCTTCTCCTTGGAATCATATTCCTCCAGATATCCCAATGATTAATTCCTTCACCTCCTGTTTACTCAAATGACATCTTTTCTATAAAGCCTACCTTGATCACTCTATGTAAAATTGAAATACTACCCCAATGATCAATTCCAACCGAGTTTATGTAACCCTACTTTTTACATGTATTTATATCTATCTAACTTTCCACTTATCTATTATGGTTATTTTTAATTATCTTATTCTTTCTAGTAGAAAGTCCAAGAGGAAAATAATTTTGTCTGTTTAATTTATCCCAAGTATTTAAGAGAGTACCAGACACAGAATAAGTATTTATTAAATATTTCTTAACTGAGAAACAGTCAAAAATTAAATATTAACAAGGCCATATGGAAGCTTTAATGTATTCAGAAGAATTAATATTGCACAGATTGTGTTCTCTGATCACAAAGCAATAAAATTAGAAATAATTGAAATAAACTTAAAAAAAAAAAAAAAACCTAATGTCTGAAAAAAACTAAATAGTGTACTGTAAAAAGACCCTTAAGTAAAAGAGCAAATCTTTAGGGAAAGTATAAAACATTAAGAAGTGAACAAAAATGAAAACCTTGCAGTTAAAGTTTATTAGAGCTACAGCAGAATTGTGAAAGTTATAGTTTTATATGAATTAGTCATAAAGCAGAAAATGTTGAAATAATGCTAACTTAATTTTGAAAAAAATGCACAGAGCAACTCCTATGAAATAAGAATAATGCAATAAACATAAAAGTGAACATTATTAAAATAACAAAGTAATGAGAGAAGAATAACATCAAAGCAAAAAGATTGACAAAAATGTCAAACCTTTGGCAAAACTTACAGTAAAAAGAAAATGTGCAAAGCAAAAACATACAGTAAAAGGGGAAAGTAACCTCAGATACCAGAGATTTAAGAAATGACATAAGAAGACTTGGAACAACATATGCTAAGAAGTTTCATCATCTATAACCATTGTTTTCAACCAGAGTTCGTATCAATCTCTATCTGGCATTTGAATATCAGTGCAAGTGTTTGTGATTATCACAGTGGCTGAGGATGTAATTGGTGTATTTAGCGTCCAGATTCCAGGATAGAAAACTCGAATGATTAAAGAAAATGAAATGATAAATTAAAAATACACCTGTTTTCTCCTTTCCTGTCCTTGCTGTCCAATCAAAAGCTTTTATAGATGAACTGTGAAGCTTTATACTAAGTGAAAGAGGCCAGACAGAAGAACTCACATATTCTACTTACGTGAACTATTCAGGATAGGTAAATCCATAGAGACAGAAAGCAGACTGATGGTTATCAGAACTAGCCCAGGTGCGGAAGGGGACTGACTGCTTACTGAGTACAGGGTTTTATTTTGGAATGATGAAAATGTTTTGGAACTCAATAAAGGTGACAGTTGCACACATTGTGAATGTACTAAACTCCACTGAATTGTACCCTTTAAAATGATTAGTTTTATGTCATGTGAATTGCACCTCAATAGGAATAAATAAACATATATGAAAAGACATAAAATCTTCTGAATATGTGGATTTATATATATATTTATATATTATATGGTGTGTATGTGTATATATGTATATGTCTTTAAATCATGTTTATGGATGGAAAACTTAGAAAATATGTCAATTATCTCCAAGTTGTTCATAAATTCTGTTCTACAGTATAACCAATTAATATGCCCACAAACTTTTATATAAAAAGAATTTATATGGAAGAACGAAGTTCACAAATATCAAAGAGAGGAGACTTAATATCAGATGTTAAAACATACTGTAAAGCTATAATAATAACTCCTGGCTTCCACCCAGGATGTAGAAAGATGGAAAAAATATCACTCCTACCCTGACAAGAAAAATCAAGAATGTCTACAAAATCATTGTTGTCCTCAATTTCTTAGGAACTGAGGTTGCAGAGTGATCTATTCTCCTATTCTCCCCTAATCTAAAGAAAAGTAGGTGCCCCAAACTCATGTGTGAGTATGAGAGACAGACAATACTGCCATAAAAAATGGATGGAAAGAATTTAGCAAAAACTGTTAACAAATTGCTAAATCCCTGGTGACTATGCAGGTGTGAAATCCCTGGGCAAGGATGAAGGATGAGTATAACGCTGCAGATAAAAGGAGGGTTGGCATGAATTTGTAGGCTCTCTTCCACAGACTTCAAGTGGTCACTCACAAGAAAAATTACAGGTAGAAATGCAAGAAAACTCCTGTCAGCATTGTAGGCTTCAAAGAGGGTCATGGATGCTGCTTGTGGAAAATGCAGTATGTTCATTTGGACCTTTCTCACCCACAGAATAAAAGACACAATATTTCTGAACACGGATATACCCTAATTCAATCTATACATTTATTGTCATCCCAACAAAAATCCCAGAAATTTTAGAAACCTAAAGGTTTATTCTAAAATATACATGGAAATGCAAAGGGCCTAAAATACCTGAAAACATTATGAAAATGGCGAACAAAGAGGAGACACAATATCTGATTTAAAGACCCCTATAAAGCTACAATAATCAAGGCAGTGTGGTATTGGCAAAAGCATAGTCAGATAGAACAGTGGAATCAAATAGAGTTCAGAAATAGACCCCATATATGATCAATTATTTTCAATAATGTGCCAAGGAAAGTTAAAGGACCAAGCGTAATCTCTTCAACGAATGGCCCCGAGAAAAGTGGATATTCATATTAAGAAAGTAGCCTTGACCCATAACTCACAATATATACAAAAAATACGTCAAAATAGATGCTAGTCCTCATCATAAAGGTAAAATTACAAAAATTGTAGAAGAAAACATATGATAAAAAGATATTTGTGACTAGGATTTAGGCAAATATTTCTTAGATACTTCTTCAAAAGCACCATCTTTAAAGGCAAAGTTAATATATTGGACTTCTTCAAAATTAAATATTTCCAAAGACACTTTTTTTTTTTTTTTTAACAAAAGTCAAGCCACAGAGTAAAAGAAAATATTTGCAAAACACGTGTCTGAGAAAAAGACCTGTATCCAGACTACACAAATAACTCTTGAAACTCGGTAGTAATTAAACAAACAATCCAATAAAAAATAGGACCAGTTCTAACAGACATTTCACAGTAGAATATACAGCTGTCAAGAAAACATGAGAAGTGCTAAAATGGCTAACGAGAAGCAGCTAGTGTGCACCGCTCTCATGGAGAGGAGATAGAATGGCTAGGCAACACCAGCTCTACAACTGGATCATCCAGGTGGACATGTTGGGATTCATCAGGGAAACAATGCAACCCAAAAGAACAGAGAAGAGTGAAGCAAGACAGCTGTCCACCCAGGACTGGCAGCGAGAAGAGGCTCCACACTATGGGGAAAAGATAGTGAGTGAGAGGCCCCAGGGACACATACTTATGCTACAAACCTTTGCAACCCTGGGCTCAGGCAATTCCTCTTATCCCCTCCCATCCCGCAACCGGGGCCTCCAGACAGAAATGGAGAGCTGTGTGCAGTCTGGACAGAGCTGTCACTCAGGCATATGTGGAGTTCTGGGGGCCTTGGACTTCTGGGCACCCTGACACCAGTGTCTGTAGCTCCAGCCATGGGGGAGGCCAGACTTCCTTGCTCACCTCCAGGACAAGGGCCAAATCCATAGGGCTGAGGAGCAGACGGACTGCAGGCCTGACATCTATTGCCTCTCACCAGACAAGGCTCACTGACCTGGGACCCTCGCTCGGCCACTTCAGCCCTGGCTTAGCTCTTGGGCCAATAATGTCTCTGTACTTCACTGGAATGGAACTCCCAGAGGTAGCACACATGTTCGCCATTTTTGCTGCTCTGCAGTGCCAGCTCCTGATGCCTGTAAGCTTGGGAAGGAGCAAAGAGCTTATGTTTTAACACAGGTACCCAGGACAGAGCAGTGGCCTTATGGAAAAGTGGCCAGACTGTTTTCCATGTGAATCCCTGCCTCTGTTATTCCTCTATGAGCAGGGCCTCTAGACTCAGGCCCCCAGTAGAACCACCCTGCCTCTACTTGAACACTTCAGTTGGTAGTGGATCTGCGTTTTGCTAGGGAAGACATTCCAGAAACAACCCACAGCCCTTCTGCCATTGCAGCTGCAGTAGTATGCCCTTACTGCCCTTGGGCTGGAGAAGGAAAAAGGGCCTGGTTGCTTCACTGACACCTCCAGCACACCATACCCATCATAGAAAAGGAGCCCAGTTGTTCTTCCCTCGAGCCCTCAGCCCCAGCCAGGGCCCCCAGCTCAGGACTGCAGCACAGCTGTCCCATCCCCAGCTGAGCATTCCCACTGGAAGCAGCTCTGTTTCTTCAGGATGGAATTCCTGGAGGAAACTGATGGCCCTCTGTCACTGCCACTGCAGTGGTACTGCCCTTGCTGCCATTGGACTGGGGAAGAAACAAAGACCTTGAGTGTTTTACCCACACCTTCAGCACACCATGGTCACCTGTAGGGAGACCCCCTGAAACTATTGCTACGGAGTAAAAGATGAAATGCTCCTGATTATTGTAAATACAAAGTTGCATGCAGGATTGTGTAAAGACAATGCCAGGTTGGACTGCCAGAATGAGCCAACAGCGTGTGATGTGCTTCCCCCTGCAGAGAGCCTATGAAAAGACATGCAGTCAGTGAGATTTCACATCCCCAAGATTCCTATCCCAGAAAAGCAGATGTTCATAGCTCTGGGAATGGAATGTGACCCTTGTGGAGAGCCTATAAACGGACGCATGAGGAGCACCTGTTCATATGGCTAGATAGAGCTATAAATGCCCTCATCTTGCCACGACTTTTCTAGGCCTCTTTAGGGTTAAGGCATACCCGCTTCTGAGAATTTCTGGTCTAACTGGTTGTCTAGCTTCACGTCCTGGTTCTATGGATTGCTGTTACCAGCTTTTGCTGCATCTGTTACTGCTGATTAATATCGTGCTAATCATAGGTTATGGAAAGACTGTGTTTCTGTTTTAAGGCTCTGTTAGAAATTACTGATGCACACACTATATTGTAAATTCTTATCTCTGCATACTGTACTTCTGCATACAGATGTTATGTAAAATAATTGCTTCATCCCCATGTGACCATCTCAACTCATAATCAAATGACCCTAAATCCCACACTATCCTACCCCTGCCCTCACTAAACTTAATAATAAATGCTGTTATATCCAATGCATTGGGGGCACCGTGGGACCAGAAGGCAGTGACCTCCCTGGATCCAGCTTTCACTATCTTGTGTGTGTCTATCATTTCTTGACCTGCTGATCCACCTGGGGACAAAGAAAGAGCCCCGTTGCATTGCAGGCTGCTAGCTAACTAGATCCCACAATATGCCACCCTCAGGAAAAAAGGCCAATCTATCTTCCCTGCAAGCTCCCTGCCACTCCTGCTTTTCACCAGGAAGGGCCCCCAGCTTGGACCCACAATGCAGCCACCCCACCCTGCATTGATTGCTTTGACTAGTAGCAGCTCTGCATATCTCTGGGGTGGAGCCCAAAGAGACAAGTGAAAGGTCCTTTGCCACAGTCACTGCCAAGGTCACTTACCCTGTTGCCTAAAGCTAAGGAGGGAGCATAAAACTTGAGTTTGCCCCAGAGCTGGAGTGCACAGCCTGGAAGTGCCAAGCCGAGATTTGCAGCCACCACTCCAGTGGGAGAGGAGCCCAGACTCTCAGAGCACTGAAGGTGAGCATGGCTGCAAATGCAAGGAAATACAGAGGAGCCTCATGGCTGAGCTAAAGTCTAAAATATACCCCATGTGAAACCAAGGACAAGAATTAAACCACAAATAAAGTCCCAGCACAAACCTTTGTCCCTCTGAAAACATCCAGAAATGAAGTCAACTGACTATACTCAAATTATACCACAGATAAAAGAACATCAACCCACACAGATGAGAAAGAACCAGCAGAAGAACTCTGGCAACTCAAAAAACAAGAGTGACTTATTTCCTCCAAACAGCTGCACTAGGTTCCCAGCAATGGTTCTTAACCAGGCTGAAATCACTGAAATGACAGATATAGAATTCAAAATATGGATAGGAATAAAGATCATTGAGATTCAGGAGAAAGCTGAAATGCAAAGGAATCTAAGAAATACAGTAAAACAATACAGGAGCTAAAAGACAAAATGGTCATTTTAAAAAAGCACAAAACTGATCTAACAGCTGAAACACATACTACAAGAATTTCATAAAACAATTGCAATTATTAACAGCAGAATAGACCAAACTGAGGAAAGAATCTCAGAGCTGAAAGACTGGTTCTCCAAACTAACTCAGACAACAAGGAAAAAGAATAAAAACAATGAACAAAACCTCTGAGAAATATGGGTTTATGTAGAAAGAGCAAATTGATGACTCATTGGCATCCCTGAAGGAAAGGGGGAGAAAGCAAGCAACTTGGAAAACATATTTGAGGATATCATCCATGAAAATTTCCCCAACCTCACTAGAGAAGCCAACATCCAAATTTAGGAAATACAGAGAACCCCTATAAGTTACTATACAAGATGACCATCCCCAAGACACATAGTCATGAGAATCTTCAAGGTTGACATGAAAGAAAAAATATTAAAGGCACCTAGAGAGAAGGGGTGGGTCACCTACAAGGGAAACCCCAGCAGGCTAACAGCAAAACTTTCAGCAGAAACTTTATGAGCCAGAAGAGACTGGAGGCCCATATTAAGCATTCTTAATGAAAAGAAACTTCAACCAAGAATTTTACACCTAACAAAACTTCATGAGTGATGGAGAAATAAGATTCTTTTCAGAAAAACAAATGCCAAGAGAATATGTTACCACCAGACCTGCCTTACAAGAGGTCCTTAAGGGAGTACTAAATATGGAAACAAAAGACTGTTACTAGCCACCACAAACACACACATAAGTACTTAGACCATTGGCACTATAAAGCAAATATACAATTAAGTCAGCATAATAACCAGCTAACAACACAATGATTGGATCAAATCTGTATGTATCAATATTAAACTTGAATTTAAACAATCCAAATGCCCCAATTAAAAGGCACAGAGTGGCAAATTAGATAAAGCAGCAAGACCCAACTGTATGTTGTCTTCAAGAGACTCATTTCACATGCAACAACATGTGTAGGCTCAAAGTAAAGGAATGGAGAAAAATCTACCAAGCAAGTGGCAAACAGAAAGAGCAGGAGTTACTCTTCCAATTTCAGAAAAAACAGACTTTGAACCTACAACAATCTAAAAAGAGAGAACATTACATAATGATAAAAGGCTCAATTCAATAAAAAGAACTAACTATCCTAAATATATATGCATCCAACATAGCAGGACCCAGATTCATAAAGCAAGTTCTTAGAGACCTATGAAGAGACTTATATATGCACACAATAATTGTGGGAGACTTCATCACCCCAGAGACAGTGTTAGACAGATTATTGAAACAGAAAACTAATAAAGATATCTGAGACAAGCACTTAAAAATTGACCAAATGGACCAGACAGTCATCTACAGAACTCTTCACCTAAAACCAACAGGATATACATTCTTCTCATCTGCATATGGCACATACCCTAAAACTGAAAACACAATTGACCATGAAACAGTTTCTGGCAAATAAAAAATAAAATAAAAAAAGAAATCACACCAACACATTCTCAGACTACAGTGCAATAAATATAGAAATTAATATCTAAATATATATACACCCAATACAGGAGCACCCAGATTCATAAAACAAGTCCTTAGAGACCTACAAAGAGACTTAGACTCCCAAACAATAATAATGGGAGACTTTAACACCCCACTGTCAACATTAGACAGATCAATGAGACAGATAGTTAACAAGGGTATCCAGGAATTGAACTCAGCTCTGCACCAAGCAGACCTAATAGACATCTATAGAACTCTCCACCCCAAATCAACAGAATATACATTCTTCTCAGCACCACATTGCACTTATTCCAAAATTGACCACATAGTTGGAAGTAAAGCACTCCTCAGCAAATGTAAAAGAACAGAAATTATAACAAACTGTTTCTCAGACCACAGTGCAATCAAACTAGAACTTGGGATTCAGAAACTCATTCAAAACCGCTCAACTACATGGAAACTGAACAATCTGCTCCTTAATGACTACTGGGGACATAATGAAATTAAGGCAGAAATAAAGATGTTCTTTGAAATCAATGAGAACAAAGACACAACATAACAGAATCTCTGGGACACATTTAAAGCAGTGTGTAGAGGGAGATTTATAGCACTAAATGCCCACAGGAGAAAGCAGGAAAGATCTAAAATTGACACCCTAACATCACAATTAAAAGAAATAGAGAAGCAAGAGCAAACACATTCAAAAGCTAGCAGAAGGCAAGAAATAACTAAGATCAGAGCAGAACTGAAGGAGACAGAGACATGAAATACCCTTCAAAGAAATTAATGAATCCAGGAGCTGGTTTTTTGAAAAGATCAACAAAATTGATAGACTGCTAGCAAGACTACTAAAGACGAAAAGAGAGAAGAATCAAATAGACACAATAAAAAAAAGATAAAGGGGATATGAACAGACACTTCTCAAAAGAACACATTTATGCAGCCAACAGACACATGAGAAAATGCTCATCTTCAGTGTCCATCAGAGAAATGCAAATCAAAACCACAATGTGATACCATCTCACACCAGTTAGAATGGCGATCATTAAAAAGTCAGGAAACAACAGGTGCTGGAGAGGATGTGGAGAAATAGGAATGCTTTTACCCTGTTGGTGGGACTGTAAACTGGTTCAACCATTGTGGAAGGCAGTGTGGCAATTCCTCAAGGATCTAGAAGTGGAAATACTATTTGACCCAGTCATCCCATTACTGGGTATATAACCAAAGGTTTATAAATCATGCTACTATAAAGACACATGCACACTTATGTTTATTGCAGCACTATTCACAATAGCAAAGACTTGGAACCAACCCAAATGTCCATCAGGGATAGACTGAATTAAGAAAATGTGGCACATATACACCATGGAATACTATGCAGCTGTAAAAAAGGATGAGTTCATATCCTTTGTAGGGACATGGATGAAGCTAGAAACCATCATTCTGAGCAAACTATTGCAAGGACAGAAAACCAAACACTGCATGTTCTCACTCATAGGTGGGAATTGAACAATGAGAACACTTGGACACAGGGTAGGAAACATCACACACCGGGACCTGTCCTGGGATGGGGGAAGGGGAGGAAGATAGCATTAGGAGATATACCTAATGTAAATGATGAGTTAAAGGATGCAGCACACCGACATGGCACATGTATGCATATGTAACAAACCTGCACTTTATGCACATGGAACTTAAAGTATAATTAAAATAAATAAATAAATAAATATCAAGAAGATTGCTCAAAACCTTACGATTACATGGAAATTAAACAAACTGCTCCTGAATGAATTCTGAGAAAGCAATTACATTAAGTAAATCAAGAAATTTTATGAAACTAATGAGAACAAAGACACACCATACCAGAATCTTTGGGACACAGCAAAAGCAATGTTAAGAGGAAAGTGTAGAGTGCTAAACGCCTGCATCAAAAAGTTAGAAAAATCTCATGTTAACAACTTAGTATTGCACCTTGGGGAACAGGAAAAACAGGAGCAAACCAACTGTAAAGCTTTCAGAAGACAAGAAATAACCAAAATCAGAGCTGAACTGAATGACAATGAGATGCAGAAACCCATACAAAGATTAACAAAAGTATAATTATTTTAAGACTAAATAAGATATTAAGATCACTAGCTAGATTAATGACAAAAAACAGAGAAGATCCATATAAACATAATAAGAAATGGCAAAAGGGATATCACCACTGACTCCACAGAAACAGATAAAACCACCAGAGACTATCACAAACACCTCTGTGCATACAAACTAGAAAAACTACAAGAAGTGAATAAATTTACCTCCCAAGAGTGAGTCAGGAAGAAATTCAAACCATTAACACACCAATAATAAGTACTGAAATTGAATTAGTAATAAGTAGCTTACCAACCAAAAAAAGCCCAGGACTAGATGGATTTACAGCAGAATTCTAGCAGATGTACAAAGAAGAGCTAGTACAATTCCTACTGAAACTATTCCAAAAAATTGAGGAGAAGAGACTTCTCAATGGATTCTATGAGGACAGCAGCATTCTGATACCAAAACCTGGCAGAAAAAAAAATAATGAAAAACAACTTCAAGCCAATATTCTTGATGAACATAGATGCAAAAGCTTCTTAAGAAAATACAAACAAACTGAAATCAGCAGGACATAAAGGAGCTTATGAACCACGATCAAGATCAAGTAGGATATAAGTTTTGTTCAACATATATGAATCAATAAATATGTTTCATCAAACAAACAGAACTAAAAACAAAAATTATATTATCATCTCAATAGTTGCAGAAAAGGCTTTCTATAAAATTCAATATCCTTTATGCTAAAAACCCTCAATAAACTAAGCACTGAAAGAATATGCCACAAAATAATAAAAAACATCTATGACAAACCCACAGCCATGATCATACTGAATGGGCAAAAGCAGGAAACACTACCCTTGAGAACTGAAACAAGACAAGGATGCACACTCTCACCACTCTTATTCAGCATAGTACTAGAAGTCCTAGCCAGAGCAATCGGGCAAGAGAAAGAAAAGGCGTCCAAATTGGAAGAGAAGAAGTCAAATATCTCTGTTTGCAGATGATATGATATTATACCTAGAAAAGTCCATAGTCTCTAACCAAAAGCTTCTTGATCTGATAAAAAAAAAAAAAAAAAAAAAAAACAAAAAAAAAAAAAAAAAAAAACTTCAGCAAAGCTTCAGGCCACAAAATCAATGTAGGAAAATCCGTAACATTTCTATTCACCAATAATGTTCAAACTGAGAGTCAACAAAGACTGCAATCCCATTTACAATAGCTACAGAAAAATAAAACACTTAGGAATACAGCTAACTAGGAAGGTGAAAGATCTCTGCAATGAGAATTACAAAACACTGCTCAAAGAAATCAAAGATGAAGCAAACAAATGGAAAAGCATGTCATGCTCATGGACGGGAAGAGTTAATATTGTCAAAATGACCATACTGCCCAAAACAATCTACTGATTCAATGCTATTTTTACCAAAATAGCAATGACATTCTTCACACAATTAGGAAAAACTATTCTAAAATTTATGTGGAACTGCAAAAGAGCCCAAATAGCCAAAGAAATTCTGAGCAAAAATAACAAAGCTGGAAGCACCACATTCCAACTTCAAACTATACTACAAGATGACAGTATCCAAAACAGCAGAAGTGGTACAAAAACAGACACATAGACCAATGGAATAGAATAGAAAGCCCAGAAACAATGCTGCACACCAACAACAATCTGATTTTGGACAAGGTAAACAAGAACAAGCAATGGGGAAAGGACTCCCCATTCAATAAATGATGCTGGGTAACTGGCTAGCCATATGCAGAAGATTGAGAAACTGGACTCCATCCTTACATCATATACAAAAATCAGCTCAGGACGGAGTAAAGACTTAAATGTAAAGCCTAAAATTATAAAAACTCTTGAAGAAATTCTAGGAAATACCATTCTGGACATAAGCCCTGGCAAAGATTTCATGATGAAGATGCCAAAAGCAATTGCCACATAAACAAGAATAGACCAATGGGGACTAATTAAACAAAAGTTTCTACAGAGCAAAAGAAAGTGTCAACAGAGTAAGTAGACAACCCACAGAATGGGAGAAAGATTTTCAAACTGTGCATCTGACAAAGGTCTAATATCCAGAATCTTTGAGAAACTTAAACAAATTAACAGACAAAAAACAACCCCATTAAAAAGTGGGCAAGGGACATGCATAGGTACTTTTTGAAAGAAGACCTATGCATGGTCAACAAACACATGAAAAAATGCTCAACATCACTAACCATTAGAGAAATGTAAATCAAAACCACAGTGTAATACTATCTCACTCCAGTCAGAATGGCTACTATAAAAAGTCAAAAAACAACAGACTGGGAAGGTTGCAGAGAAAAGGGAATGGTTATACACTGCTGGTGGGAATGTAAATTAGTTTAGCCACTGTGGAAAGCAGTTTGCCAATTTCTCAAAGAACTTAAAACTGAACTACCATTTAGCTCAGCCATCCTATTATTGGATCCCAAATGAATGTAAATCATTCTACTATAAGGGCACATGTATGCATAGCATTATTCACAATAATAGCAAATACATGGAATCAACCTAAATGCCTATCAACAGTAGACTAGATAAAGAAAATGTACTACAAATTCACCATGGAATACTATGCAGCCACAAAAAAAATAACAAGATCATGTATTTTGCAGGAACATGGATGAATCTGGAGGCCATTATCTTAAGTAAAGTAACACAGGAACAGAAAACCAAATATCATATGTTTTCACTCACATATGGGAGCTAGACATCGCGAACATATGGACATAAAGAAGGGAACAATAGATATTAGAGCCTACTTAAGGATGGAGGGTGGAAGGAGGGTAATGGTCAGAAAACTACATGTCAGGTACTATGCTTATTACCTGGGTGATGAAATGATCTTTACACCAAATCTCCACAACACACAACTTATCTATATAACAAACATGCACATGTAACCTCTGAAACTAAAATGAAAGTTAAATAAAACATGAAAAAATGCTTGATATCATTAGCCAGTTTGAAAAAACAAATTAAAATTACAATCAGATGCCAGTACATATATGTCTCAATGATCTATAAAAGAAAGAAAAAGAAAAAAATTATGGTCATTAGAGAGGGTGCAGACCACCTGAAAATCTCATATATTACTGATCGGAATGCACAATATTTTCACCACTTTGGAAAACAGTATGACGGTTTCTTTTATATATTTAAATGTGTAACTTAGCAACCTCATTCCTTGTTATTTACCCAGATTAAATAAAAACTTATATTCTTATAAAACCTTGTATGTCATTATTTAGAGTAGTTTTATTCATAATCACCCAAAGTGGAAAACATCTCAAATATTCTTGAACTCATGAGCGTATAAACAAACTGTGGTATATGCAAAGGATGCCTTCCTACTCTGCAGTAATAAAGAACACACTACTCTTTCATGCAACAATGTGGACTATCTCAAGTGAAGTATGTTAAGTGAAAGAAGTCCTTCTTTCTTGTCATGATATAGGCTACACATGCTATGTAATTCCATTTGTATGACATCCTGGAAAAGGCAGATCTAAAGGGACAACAAACAAATGATGACTGCCAGAATCTGGGTTGGAGCCAAGTGAGGACTACAAAGGACCATGAGGGAATTTTAAGTGGTGATGGAATTTTTTCTGTATCTTGGTTACAGATAGAGTGCCAAGTGGTGGTTACATTAACTGTGTGTGTTTCTCAAAAATCATAGAACTCTACCTTAAAATGGTGAGTTCAGTGTTTGTAAATTACAAGCTAGTACACCTTACAAAAAAGTAGAATATAATAAAGCTTTAGTATTAAAAATATCATGAAACTGACCTAAAACCAGAAAACTATACTCTTAATATGCCACTGAGAGTATGTAAGAACTTAGTCGATGAATGGTCACTACTAAATGACTGGGAAAAATTGTGTTGGGAAAACTCTTCATTCACCATATGCGGAAAAGCATAGCTCAATTTTGACTTTATGCTGCATATGAAAGTGGGTTTATGTGGTTTAAAACCTAAATGTGAACGGTAAAACGAAAAGATAATAGAAGAAAAGCAGCATCTTTGTGATCCAAGGTCAGAGAAGTCTTGAATAAGACCCCCCAAAAATAAAACTTAAAGTGAAAACTAGACTTTCCTACTTCAAAATTAATTATTTTGAAATAGCACCTGGGAAATTCTCAAATGGGTAACAAATTTATTTAGAGAAATGGTACAGCTTATTAGTAATGAGAAAAATTAAAAGATCCAATTGAAAATATGAATTAGTGAGAATGTGAGAAGACAAGAATTCTCTGTATAACCTGGTATAGACATTCTGGAAATAAATTGGCAGTTTTTAGTGAAACTAAGAATTGATATACCTTTCAACCAAATGATTACACAGATGAACACGTATTTCAGAGTTATGGACAGGAGAAAATTTGAATGTGTTCACTGCAATTCAGTTTGCATAACAGCGGGTTAGAGGCAATCCATGCTTTTGCAGTACGATAACGTACAATAGAATATGGTGTAGGAAATAATTTGAAATATGGTTAGCCTGTGAAAAGCAGAAAACTAGATGTATAAACGTTACTTAACCTCAGTTTCTTCACTTTTAAGAAGGAAATGTAACAGTACACATGCAATACAGTTATTGAGATAAATGAACTAAATTATAAACAATAAATATTAGTTACCACTATTTTTATTGTTGCATACAACAGTAAAACAACATAATTTTAATAGTGTTAAGTTAAAAAATTAGAAATGGATTTAAAAGACTTTAAAAAGTGAAAAGGCACATAATTCCCACTACTGTTAACTCAGCTGAATCTGTCATTTGAAGCTAGAGTATCTCAAAAGCTGATTTTCTCCCCTTCTAGGCAGTTTGTACCAATATTTCAACAAACCTTGAAGATTTGAAATGACTTACCTCCCACAATTATCAAATCTTGAAAATGTTTGCAGTAAATTCTAACATATTGTGCTTTGCATGTTTACTTCTTTACACTTTCTTTCTTTCCAACGAATTATTTACCAAGTTCAGTGCTTCTGCACTGTTCCGAGCTGAGCTGTAAGCATACACCATCGCCCTCTGCTGGGTGAACATTTAGCATCCTGTGAAGAGTAAGGTCTGATTTCCCTGAGTTCTAAAGTTAAACTTTATATTGTGATTAACTCATAAAATATCAGTATTACTTATTCTAACTCTTTAAGTAGAATTTGCATTCTAGCCTACATGGATTATATAGTAAAATCATTATTCATTTTAGGTCAGAAAATGTTAAAGTATTTCCATGAGATGTCAATGATATTTCAATGGAGCTTAATTTCATGGGAGTTAGTCTAGTTTCTCTCTCTTTCAGATACCCATTCATATAGTGTTTCACTTTCTTTGGTGACTTCTTGAAGTGTAGACTTTTTTTCTTAGATTTAGTATAAAGGTTTGAAATTTCACCTTCCAAACTAATAATAATACCTACATTAATTTCAACTTGGTGATTTGAATTTATCCTTCTCATCTCACTCACATGCATCAATATGTTTAAAGCTTTATGCTCTTTATCTTTTTTCTTCTTTTTTTGAGATAAATTTTCAGTCACCAAAGCTGGAGTACAGTAATGCAATCACAGCTCATTGTAACATTGAACTCGGGCTGAAGTGATTTTCCCACCTCAGCCTTCTGAGTAGCTAGGACTATGAGCGAGCATGCACCATCAGGCCTGGCTATTAAAAACAAAATGGGTAGAGACAGGGTCTCACTATGTTGCCCAGGCTGGTCTTGAACTCCTGGACTCAAAAGATTATTCTATTTCACCTTCTCAAAGTGCTGGGATCACATGCATAAGTCACTGCACCTGGCCTTTTCCTCTTAAATCAGTTCCTGGTATTAAGAAGTGTTCAAATATGGAAATTGTTTTCCTGGGAAAAGGTTATTTTAAAGTTTAAATTTTTAAATGTTGCTTGACAATGAATTTTTTTCTTTACTAACATGAAAGGAAATAGAAAGCCTGGAAATAACTTTTAGAATTGAACTCCTTAAAAATTGTTAATTTGAATTAACCATACAATTTTCATAAAAGTTACTTACTAGTTTGTTGCTTCATTTTGTGGTATCTTTAATCAGAATTGTAAGAACTATATGGTAAGCTTCTCTAGAGTCTGCCTTGTATAAAAGGCAAACATCCCTCCCCTTCCCATACTTAATCTGAACTGTCACTGTCAATGACATTTCTCAACACAGTTGTGTCAGTTCTACTAAAAATTAATTATAATTAAATAGACAGTTCTAAGCCTCCAGTCTTGCTGATTAGCCTGATTATTAAAGATCTGTTGTAGGAGGAAATGCTCATCCTCTGTACAATCTTCTTCTCTGACTCTGACTTTTTGCCAGGCAGAAAATCTCCTTAACTAATAAACAAGCAGAAAAGGCAAAAAAGGTTCTGAAAGTGAATTAAATGATACTATTAGAGCAAGTTTACTTGAAAGCATATTGTATAGGCAAAGAGGGAGCCTCTTCTGGGGTGAGATGCCAGGGAAATGGTGGTGGGAGTAAATTGGGTAAAATATTAAATTTCCCACACTTGTTTTGAAAACAAGTGACAAATTTGGGCTTTGAATCTCCTTGATAGATACCTTCCTAGGATAGTCTACATGAAATTGTATTTCGCAAAGGTAGACGATTTAGGAAAATCCATATCTAGCTTCACTATTGAGAAAAACATTTAAATTGTAGCATTTACCTATTACAGATTTCTGACTGTGCCTCAATGTATCTGAAGCTTTATTGACTGATTTTCAGGACAAGATCACTGTTCTAAAATTGCCAGAAATTGACCTTCTATAACTTTATAGAGAAACCAGTAGATATTATGGTCGATATGTTCTTTTTGTTGTTGTTTCGATGAGCCCCTTTAGTTGTTTTGATGGATACTGCTTGTGTTTTGGGAGGCCAGGACTTTGGGAACAGCATCCAAACACAAATCCTTCAGGCTATCAGGTTAGGTGTTCTGTTTAATGATTTGACTGCATCACTGAAGAAGGTGTCATCTTTGCGAAAAATAATACTTGAATGTCAAGGATTTTCCCAGGATTCTCTCGCAAGAAGCCTCCTGAAGCTTGTGCGTATGGGGAACTTGAGGGAGTAGGAACTGAGATCTTCCTTTTTTTTCTTTTTTGGTCCAAACTCCATGGCTTCTTTTTATTTTTTACTTTATTTATTCATTGTTATTATTATACTCTAAGTTCTAGGGTACATGTACACAACGTGCAGGTTTGTTACATATGTATACACGTGCCAGGTTGGTGTGCTGCACCCGTTAACTTGTCATTTACATTAGGTATATCTCATAATGCTATCCCTCCCCCCTCCCTCCACCCCATGACAGGCCCCAGTGTGTGATGTTCCCCACCCTGTGTACGAGTGTTCTTATTGTTCAATTCCCACCTATGATCGAGAACATGTGGTGTTCGGTTTTTTGTCCTTGTGATAGTTTGCTGAGAATGATGGTTTCCAGTTTCATCCATGTCCCTACAAAGGACATGAACTCATTCTTTTTAATGGCTGCATAGTATTCCATGGTGTATATGTGCCACATTTTCTCAATCCAGTCTATCATTGATAGACATTTAGGTTGGTTCCAAGTGTTTGCTATTGTGAATAGTGCCACAATAGACATACATGTGCATGTGTCTTTATAGCAGCATGATTTATAATCCTTTGGATATATACCCAGTAATGGGATGACTGGGTCAAATGGTATTTCTAGTTCTAGATCCTTGAGGGATCACCACACTGTCTTCCACAATGGTTGAACTAGTTTACAGTCCCACTAACAGTGTAAAAGTGTTCCTATTTCTCCACATCCTCTGCACCTGGTGTTTCCTGACTTTTAATGATCGCCATTTTAACATGTGTGGGATGGTATCTCATTGTGGTTTTGATTTACCTTTCTCTAATAGCTAGTGATGATGAGCATTTTTTCATGTGTCTGTTGGCTGCATAAATGTGTTCTCTTGAGAAGTGTCTGTTAATATCCTTTGTCCACTTTTTGATGGGGTTGTTCTTTTCTTGTAAATTTGTTTGAGTTCTTTGTAGATTCTGGATATTAGCCCTTAGTCAGATGAGTAGATTGCAAAAATTTTCTCCCATTCTGGAGGTTGCCTGATCACTCTGATGGTAAGTTTCTTTTGCTGTGCAGAAGTTATTTAGTTTAATGAGATCCCATTTGTCAGTTTTGGCTTTTGTTGCCATTACTTTTGGTGTTTTAGACATGAAGTCCTTGCCCATGCCTGTATCCTGAATGTTATTGCCTAGGTTTTCTTCTAGGGTTTTTATGGTTTTAGGTCTAACATTTAAGTCTTTAATCCATCTTGAATTAATTTTTGTATAAGGTGTAAGGAAGGGATCCAGTTTCAGCTTTCTACATATGGCTAGCCAGTTTTCCCCACTCCATTTATTAAATAGGGAATCCTTTCCCCATTTCTTGTTTTTCTCAGGTTTGTCAAAGATCAGATGGCTGTAGATGTGTGGTATTATTTCTGAGGACTCTGTTCTATTCCATTGGTCTATATATCTGTTTTGGTACCAGTTCCATGCTTTTTTGGTTACTGTAGCCTTGTAGTATACTTTGAAGTCAGGTTGTGTGATGCTTCCAGCTTTATTCTTTTGACTTAGGATTGTCTTGGCAATGCTGGCTCTTTTTTGGTTCCATATGAACTTTAGAGTAGTTTTTTCCAATGCTGAGAAGAAAGTCATTGGTAGCGTGATGGGGATGGCATTGGATCTACAAATTACCTTGGGCAGTATGGCCATTTTCACGATATTGATTCTTCCTATCTATGAGCATGGAATGTTCTTCCATTTGTTTGTGTCCTCTTTTATTTCACTGAGCAGTGGTTTGTAGTTCTTCTTGAGGAGGTCCTTCACATCCGTTGAAAGTGGAATTCCTAGGTATTTTACTCTCTTTGAAGCAATTGTGAATGGGAGTTCACTCATGATTTGGCTCTCTGTCTGTTATTGATGTATAGGAATGCTTGTGATTTTTGCATGTTGATTTTGTATTCTGAGACTTTGCTGAAGTTGCTTATTAGCTTAAGGAGATTGTGGGCTGAGATGATGGGGTTTTCTAAATGTACAATCATGTCACCTGCAAACAGGGAAAATTTGACTTCCTCTTTTCCTAATTGAATACCGTTTATTTCTTTCTCTTGCCTGATTGCCCTGACCAGAACTTCCTACACTATGTTGAATAGGAGTGGTGAGAGAGGGCATCCCTGTATTGTGCCAATTTTCAAAGGGAATGCTTTCAGTTTTTGCCCATTCAGTATGATATTGGTTGTGGGTTTGTCATAAATAGCTCATATTATTCTGAGATATGTCCCATCAATACCTAATTTATTGAGTTTTTAGCATGAAGGACTGCTGAATTTTGTCAAAGGCCTTTCCTGCATCTATTGAGATAATTCTATTGTTTTTGTCTTTGGTTCTGCTTATATGCTGGTTTACATTTATTGATTTGTGTATGTTGCATCCCAGGGATGAAGCCTACTTGATCATAGTGGATAAGCTTTTTGATGTGATGCTGGATTTGGTTTTCCAGCATTTTATTGAGGATTTTTGCATCAATGTTCATCAGAGATATTGATCTAAAATTCTCTTTTTTTGTTGTGTTTCTGTCAGGCTTTGGTATAAGGATGGTGCTGGCATCATAAAATAAGTTACACCGGATTTCCTCTTTTTCTATTGATTGGAATAGTTTCAGAAGGATTGGTACCAGCTCCTCCTTGTACCTCTGGTAGAATTTGGCTATGAATCCATCTATTCCTGGAGTTTGTTTGGTTCTCAGGCTATTAACTATTGCCTCAATTTTAGAGCCTGTTATTGGTCTATTCAGGGATTCAACTTCTTCCTGGTCTAGTCTTGGGAGGGTGTATGTGTCCAGAAATTTATCCATTTCTTCTAGATTTTCTAGTTTATTTGCATAGAGGTGTTTATAGTATTCTCTGATGGTAGTTTATATTTCTGTGGGATCAGTGGTGATATCACCTTTATCATTTTTTATTGCATCTATTTGATTCTTCTCTCTTTTCTTCTTTATTAGTCTTGCTAGCAGTCTATCAATTTTGTTGATCTTTTCAAAAAACCAGCTCCTGGATTCATTGATTTTTTAAAGGGTATTTTGTGTCTCTATCTCCTTCAGTTCTGCTCTGATCTTAGTTATTTCTTGCCTTCTGCTAGCTTTTGAATGTGTTTGCTCTTGCTTCTCTGGTTCTTTTAATTGTGATGTTAGGGTGTCAATTTTATATCATTCCTGCTTTCTCTTGTGGGCATTTAGTGCTATAAATTTCCCTCTATACACTGCTTTAAATATGTCCCAGAGATTCTGTTATGTTGTGTCTTTGCTCTCATTGGTTTCAAAGAGCATCTTTGTTTCTGCCTTCATTTTGTTGTTTACCCAGTAGCCACTCAGGATCAGGTTGTTCAGTTTCCATGTAGTTGAGCATTTTTGAGTGAGTTTCTGAATCCTGAGTTCTAGCTTGATTGCACTGTGGTCTGAGAGATAGTTTGTTATAATTTCTGTTCTTTTACATTTGCTGAGGAGTGCTTTACTTCCAACTATGTGGTCAGTTTTGGAATAAGTGTGATGTAGTGCTGTGAAGAATGTATATTCTGTTGATTTGGGGTGGAGAGTTCTGTAGATGTCTGTTAGGTCTGCTTGGTGCAGAGCTGAGTTCAATTCCTGGATATCCTTGTTAACTATCTACCTCGTTGATCTGCCTAATGTTGACAGTGGGATGTTAAAGTCTCCCATTATTATTGTGTGGGAGTCTAAGTCTCTTTGTAGGTCTCTAAGGACTTGCTTTATGAATCTGGGTGCTCCTCTGTTGGGTGCATATATATTTAGGATAGTTATCTCTTCTTGCTGAATTGATCCCTTTACCATTATGTAATGGCCTTCTTTGTCTCTTTTGATCTGTGTTGGTTTAAAGTCTGTTTTATCAGAGACTAGGATTGCAACCCCTGCATTTTTTTTGTTTTCCATTTGCTTGGTAGATCTTCCTCCATCCCTTTATTTTGAGCTTATGTGTGTCTCTGCACGAGAGATGGGTCTCCTGAAAACAGCACACTAATGGTTCTTGACTCTTTATCTGATTTGCCAGTCTGTGTCTTTTAATTGGAGTATTTAGCCCATTTACATTTAAGATTAATATTGTTATGTGTAAATTTGATCCTGTCATTATGATGTTAGCTGGTTATTTTGCTCGTTAATTGATGCAGTTTCTTCCTAGCATTGATCGTCTTTACATTTTGGCATGTTATTCAAGTGACTGGTACCGATTGTTCCTTTCCATGTTTAGTGCTTCCTTCAGGAGCTCTTGTAGGGCAGGCCTGGTGGTGACAAAATCTCTCAGCATTTGCTTGTCTGTAAAGGATTTTATTTCTCCTTCACTTATGAAGCTTAGTTTGACTGGATATGAAATTCTGAGTTGAAATTTCTTTTCTTTAAGAATGTTGAATATTGGCCCCACTCTATTCTGCCTTGTAGAGTTTCTGCTGAGAGATCTGCCGTTAGTCTGATGGGCTTCCCTTTGTGGGTAACCAAACCATTCTCTCCAGCTGCTCTTAACATTTTTTTCCTTCATTTCAACTTTGGTGAATCACACTTATGTGTCTTAGAGTTGCTCTTCTTGAGGAATATCTTTGTGGCGTTCTCTGTATTTTCTGAATTTGAATGTTGGCCTGCCTCGCTAGGTTGGGGAAGTTCTCCTTGATAATATACTGAAGAATGTTTTCCAACTTGGTTCCATTCTCCCCGTCACTTTCAGGTACCAATCAGATGTAGATTTGGTATTTTCACATAGTCCCATATTTCTTGGAGGCTTTGTTTGTTTCATTTTACTCTTTTTTCTCTAAACTTCTTTTCTCACTTCATTTCATTCATTTGATCTTCAATCACTGGTAGCATTTCTTCTACTTGATCAAATCGGCTACTGAAGCCTGTGTATGTGTCACGCAGTTCTCATGCCATGGTTTTCAACTCCATCATGTCATTTAAGGTCTTCTCTACATTGTTTATTCTAGTTAGTCATTCATCTAATCTTTTTTGGGTTCAAACATCCTCCTTTAGCTTGGAGAAGTTTGTTATTGCCAATCATCTGAAGCCTTCTTCTCTCAACTCATCAAAGTCATTCTCCATCGCACTTTGTTCCATTGCTGGCAAGGAGCTGTGTTCCTTTGGAGGGGGAGAGGTGCTCCGATTTTTAGAATTTTCAGCTTTTCTGCTCTGTTTTTTCCCCATCTTTGTGGTTTTATCTACCTTTGTTCTTTGATAATGGTGATGTATAGATGGGGTTTTGGTGTGGATATCCTTTCTGTTTGTTAGTTTTCTTTCTTACAGTCAGGACCCTCAGCTGCAGGTCTGTTGGAGTTCACTGGAGGTCCACTCCAGACCCTGTTTTCCTGGGTATTACCAGTAGAGGCTGCAGAACAGCAAATATTGGAAAACAGCAGATGTTTCTGCCTGATCTTTCCTCTGGAAGCTTCATCTCAGAGGGACACCCAGCTATATGAGGTGTTAGTTGGCCCCTACTGGGAGGTGTCTCCCAGTTAGGCTATTTGGGGGACAGGAACCCACTTGAGGAGGGAGTCTGTCCATTCTCAGATCTCAAACTGTGTGTGGGAGAGCCACTACTCTCTTCAAAGCTGTCAGACAGGGACATTTAAGTCTGCAGAAGTTTCTGCTGCCTTTTGTTTAGCTATACCCTGCCCCTGGAGGTGGACTCTACAAAGACAGGCAGGCCTCCTTGAGCTATGGTGGGCTTCACCCAGTTTGAGCTTCCTGGCCACTTTGTTTACCTACTCAAGCCTCAGCAATGGCAGACACCCCTCCTCCAGGCTTGCTGCCACCTTACAGTTCAATCTCAGACTGCTGTGCTAGCAGTGAGTGAGGCTACATGGGCATGGGACCCTCCAAGCTAGGCACGGGATATAATCTCCTGGTGTGCCTTTTGCTAAGGCTGTTGGAAAAGCGTAGTATTAGGGTGGGAGTGTCCTGATTTTCCAGGTACCATCTGTCATAGCTTCTTTTTGCTAGGAAAGGGAATTCCCCGACCCCTTGTGCTTCCTGGGTGAGGTGATGCCCCTCCCTGCTCCGTGGGCTGCACCCACTGTCTGAGAAACCCCAGTGAGATCAACCCGGTACCTCAGTTGGAAATGCAGAAATCACCCATCTTCTGCATCACTCACGCTGGGAGCTGCAAACTGGAGCTGTTCCTATTCAGCCATCTTGGAACCTCTCTGGAACTGAGATCTTCTTGGAAGTCAAGTGAAGGGCTCAAAGAGGAAGGTGGCCACAGAAGATTCAATGCTTGAGTTCTCCTTAACATTGCTACCGAGATACCTAATATTAATTTACTAATTCTTGTAATCAGAACCACAATAACTGGTTCTGGAATGGGCACAGGACTTGACTGATTTGATGAAAATGAGTCAGAACTTCCGATAAAAATATGGGAAAGGAAACTCATTTTTCCCTCAGTTGCTAATCCAGAAAAATAGATATTACTGAAGCTACTGGTGACCATTTTTGCCAGATTTGGGGAAAACCTCCTTTAGAGGAAATCAGATGTTAGAATTAGAATCCTGATGGAGAGAAAAGTAATTCTTCTCCCGCTAACTTCTCTTTCCAGGTTAATAGTAATTCTAGCATTCTGATTGCTGGAGATAGAAAAATTTACATTAAATTTCAGTTCTCTTTTCTCTCACATGCTGCATCTGTTTTCTTGGCTCTACTTTTATAATACAGATAATTTAATCACATTAAAAAAAACTATTGTGCATCGTTGACCTCCCTACATAGCTTTTGCATTGTGACTTTGCTGCATTTTCCATAAAGTGATAGAACAATTCTTTATCCCTTGACTCTTGACTGGCTTTCGTGACTTGCTTTGTCCAACAAAATGTGGAAGAGGTGATTGTGCCAGTTCTGTGGCTGAGCCACAAAGGCTGCGATTGTTCCTGCTTTGTCTCTTGAAATCCTGCTACCACCATGTGAACAACTTTGGACCAGCCTGAGAAAATTAGGGCACATAGAGAAGATATCCCAGTCATCCCAGCCCAGATCATACAAGTCTATCTGAGTCTAACTAATGGTAAATCAATCTTCCAAAATGAAGGAGGGCTAAGATAACTGAGCTACCTTGAAGCCAATTACAGATGTATGAGTGGGCTCAACTGAGACCAGAGAAAGAAAACAACCAGACGACTAAAGATATATGAGTGAAAATTTGTGTTTATAGTTTTAAGTTGCTGAGTTTTAGGGTGATACACCCATCAACTGGTCTTTCTATTTCTAACTTTTCTTTTCCTAATATGGTCATCAGAATAATCTTATCAAATCATAAGTTAGATTATGGTACTCATCTCCTTAAAACACAGCAACGATTCTAATTTCTTTCAGAGTAAGAACCAAGCTCCTTACGATGTCTCACAGGGCTATGTATGGTCTGGCCACTGGATGCCTCTCTACATCCATCTCTTTCTGGTTCCTTTACTCACTTTTCTGCAGTTACCCTGCATCCTTGCAAATCTCACACTATCTAGACTTACACTATCTTAAGGCATTTGCATTTGCTGTTTCCTCTGCCTAGGATGCACTTTCTCCAGTTATCCATGTGGCTTACTCCTTTAGCTCCTTTCTATCTTGACTCAATATCACTTTTTCAGTGATATTTTTCCCTGACTACGTAAAATAGCAGCACCAATTTATCCCAGCTCTCCCTATGTGCTTTCCCTGCCTTATTTTTCTGTCACTTACCAGCATCAAACATACAATATGTTTAAAATATTTAAAATATACTTTAAAATATTTGTGGTGTATTTTTTTATTGTAAATTACATGACATCAGAAATTGTTGTCAATTTAGTTCACTTTTCTATCTCTAGTCTTTAGAATAGTGCGTGGTTCATAGTAGGTCCTCAATACATATTGTTAAATGAAGAAACCTTCACATGATTATGCCTAGAGTTTTCAGTTAGGTGAGCCAATAAATATCCTTTAAGAATTCCCTTGATTTAATTTTGATTTCTGCTACTAGCCTCTGACAGATTCTTGACCAAGTCAGAGGTTGTCAAGTAAGTGGAACCTAAAGCCAAAGAAAAGGAGAAGATATTCCTAGGAGAGTCTGCAGAATGGGAAGAAAAGAGTATCTAGGTCCCTAAAAGAATCACATTTTCAGGCAGAAAGCTAACAGAGTAGGAACCCGGATAGGAAATTTTTGTTATGAAGGTCAAGAGAAGAGAAAATTCAAAGACAGAGGGCATTGTAAAGTGTCAGATTTTGCCAAAAGCCCAAATAATGTACAAGTCGGATGTGCTGACTACATTTTCGTCTTGCATCCTCTTGCTTAGTATGTGACTTTTTCTTTTGTGGAAACTGTCTAGCAGTTCCTTGTCCTCTCTTTTATAGAATTAATTTTGTAATGTTTGTTTCTGATTGATTGTATCCTTCTCACAATGGGATTGAACCCCACCAGGAAACTCCTGGGCTTCAAATAATCCATTTGGGTTGGAATGACAGTAGAATGGTACATTATGGAAACTAGGATCACTTCACCATAACCTTGCTTGTGTTTTTTCATATATTTTTGTATCTTGATCCGTGAACAAAAATCATTCACCACAGCCAATTACAATGACTTTGGGGAATAGTTTCTTTCTTTAGTAATTTTAGAAACCATAGGGACCATGTAAGGATTCCATAGATGAATACTGTGAATTAAAAGAAAGAAGAAAACCAGTGAGGGGAGAAATCACATTATAAAGGAAAGTGTTAGCTTTTTAAAGATGAGCAGCTGGGATTTCCATATCAGGCAATCAGAGTTAAACCCCTGTGTATTAATGCACTAATGCATTCTAAAGATTTTCGTAAAGTGTTTTAGAGTGGGGTTATGCATGCTCTCTCACTCTGTCTGGGAGCCTTCATGTGCGTAATTTCTAATAAAGATGACCATGGCTCACTCTTCCCCATACCCAAGGGAACAGTTCTGCTGAATAAAATTTCTCAGCTTATTCATCACTTCTCCTTGAGGATTCTGATATGAAGGCTGCACATGAAATCATTCTATCTTTTCAAATGATAAATTTTATATTCTGTTATGTTCCCCAAAGATAGCATTAGCCTTTGAGAAGGACTCCTTCAGAACCCAAGTCCACTGAAACCATAGGTCAGAGTGAGAATAGGGTCCTGGACACCACTTCTCCAGGGTGACCACCAAAGTCCCTTCCACTCATTCAGAGATGAAGCCTGTCAGTAGGAAGAAAAAAATGTGTCCCTATAGCCCATTTCCACCCTGAGCCTTTTTTGACAGAACAAAGACTGCAATTTGGACCAAAGTGGAGGTCCTTTAGTTATGTGCTGGGAACTCAAATTCTCTGGGAATAATGCCAAGACCACCAGACATATTGAACTCACAACTTTTTACCATCACATCATCAGAATGAGTTTCAGTCCCTCTGGTCAACACTGGATTCTGACCAATGTGAGTCAGGTGAAAGGTTACTAACTTAAAAATTACTTTGATTTTTTTTTCTCTCCATCTGAACTCTTCCCAGTGTCCTGCTAATTAACTCATGTTTATCACTTCTTAATACAAGTTTATATGTCACTCTACGTATAAACAACCAGTAGTCCAAGCTACTAGTTGGCAAATGTCTGATTATCTCTATACAGTTATGGTATTTAACTTGAAGATTTTATAATCTTATTTAAGAAGGTCTAGTTTATAGGAAACTTACAAATAAGAATTAAAAATTGCTTTAAAATCTGACTGTCATGTTGAATGTACATAAGAAAAAAATTCAATTTTCTCCTTTAGGTCTTGCTTTTCTGAAAAATGAGACTTAAGTAGACATAGAGGTTTCATTGCTTTGGCCAATTAGAGTAATGCAAAGACAATAATTACACAGTATGGAAAAAGAAAAACAAGTCTAATGACACATTTGATTCAGTAGTGACACCCATGACTGCATGAGTAATGATAGATCTCAAAATATTTTGCAAGATTTATTTATTTATTTATTTATTTATTTATTTATTTATTTATTTATTTTTGAGATGGAGTCTCGCTCTTATCACCCAAGTTGGAGTGCAATGGCTTGATCGCGGCTCACTGCAACCTCCGCCCCTCAGGTTCAAGCAAGTCTCCTGCCTCAGCCCACCAAGTAGCTGGGATTATAGGTGCCTGTCACTTCGCTCGGCTAACTTTTGTATTTTTAGCAGAGACAGAGTTTCACCGTATTGGCCAGGCTGGTCTCAAACTCCTGACCTCAGACGATCCGCCTACTGGGGCCTCCCAAAGTGCTAGGATTACAGTCGTGAACCACCTCACCCAGCCAGGAGATGTTATCAAATTATTCTTCAGGATCCCATGAGCTGCTCACCCCCAATAATGGTGCATTTTTTTCTCCACAGAAAAAACACAGGGAATGGTCATCCTTCACAGGCATGGGGTTTTGACAGCAATTTTCATTATTATGGTAAAAAATATTTATTGGCAACCTGTTTTGAACTGGAAATACAGATGGAAAGCAAACAATGTTTTTCTTTTAACGAAATGTTTTCCCCCATTGCTGGTGAACTTAACCCTACTGGTAAAGGATTGAAGGACATAGTTGGACTGTACTGAAACTTTCAGATTCTGAGGCCTGAATAAGTTCAACATATTTAACTTTTAATAATACCAAATAAAGTAACTGCCCAAAATACTTAATGCAACTCACAGCAACAAAAATTAACTAATCCCTGAAATTAAAAGGCGAACCTATTTTTGCCTGCTGTTCATAGAGGTACACAGTGGGTTTTTTGTTGGTTTGTTTGCTTGTTTTGATTTTTTTCATAGGTCAAGGAGTGTGTTTGGGGTTTTTCCAGACAGAACAGCCCTCCTCCTCCAGTCTTTGATACTCCTTTTGAAATAAGAAAAACTGCCTCCATATTACTATCAAATGTGGATCTGAATTGTCTTTGCACGGATAGAAATAATTATTCAGCAAAGGCCACACCGACATAAGAACCACTGTGAGGGTATCTAAAAGGGTGCTCATTTCAGAGTTTAAGAAGCCCTGACCTGTGTCCCACTTGGCCAAATCCCTAAAGAAAAGGCCGAGTAGTCTCTAGTTGAAAAACCTCAGAAACAGGTGGGGCTTCT
This sequence comes from Piliocolobus tephrosceles, assembly GCF_002776525.5. Taxonomy (NCBI): domain Eukaryota; kingdom Metazoa; phylum Chordata; class Mammalia; order Primates; family Cercopithecidae; genus Piliocolobus; species Piliocolobus tephrosceles. The sequence continues at coordinate 86,772,227 of NC_045436.1, forward strand.
GGCTTCTATTCCCAGCTACACCATCAGATCGTGGAATGACCTGTAGGTCAGCTTCTCTGTGGCATTTGTGGAGATGGTTAACCACATGCAGAGGAGATGTAAGACGCATGTTTAATGTTTGCTTCAACCATCTTGCTTGAAAGGTGTTGTATGCTCTTGGAGACAGGAAGTTTAGCACATGATGTCATTGCTTCCAACATATGCTCAAATATCAAAAAAAAAAAAAAAAAAAAAAGGGAAGTAACTAAAGCAATACTATTTTCTTGGAGGGTGTTGTCAGGAATTGAAGGAAGGGTGAATGGATAAATAGGTGGCAGGTTGTTTTCCTATGATAAAGCAAAACTTTTGTGTCATGTCAATCTGACAAGTGGAATTTTAAAAATACTTCCAGCAAGGTGTGATGTACGCTGGAAATGTTTGATGAAAGAACATGGGAAAGTGGTTGGGGACTTGGAAATATGGACTTGATTTGAGCCCTTGGATGGAAATCCTCTTTTCTGGGTTGTTTCCATGACTTATAGTATTACAGTGATGACATTTGCATTCTCCAGCCCAGAATTAGCTAGAAGAGAAGGAAGGGCCCAGTTCAATTGTTTTTAGTGAACACATAAACCACAACATCTATGAAAGATAATTCTAATTAAAGGATAGTAAACTCTAAATCCATTTAACTCTCAACATAGGTAACAGGATTATACACAATTCTGTTATTGTGTATAACAAAATTATACACAATATAAAGAGGAAATTTTTCTTCATGGTCATTTGCATCCTAGTTTTTAGTTGAAAAAAGTAATAATTTCAGATGGTAATGTCAGATCCATTCCCACAAAAGAAATTAGACAATACCACAAACACAGATTTATGGTTTCCTGGGAGAAAGCTCCTCTTTGCAAACATGTGTCTTTAACAGTGGACTACTGGCACAGAGGGAAAGTGACCATAGGGACATAAAAGATATGGTATTTTGTTGTCAGTGATGAACAGTGCATAGAAACAGATACTTCTGTTGTACCAACTCCCATTCAAGATAACCAACTCTGTAATAAATTTAACATCAGTATATAATATAACCATTATATATTGAAGTCACATAAGGTAAAAGACATCACGGCTCATTCATGTAAAAAATTTATCAAAATACTCATCATCATTAACAGCAAAATTATGAGAAAATACATGGTATTTCTACCAATATAACTTTTATATCAATAATTTTTAAAAAATTTATTTTATTTAATATTTAATAGTTGAGGGATTTAATATTTAATAGTTGAGGAAACTGAAGAAAAACATTGTTACTTTATTTTCTTTCTCTGTAGAAAGACAATATTTGACTAAAGCACCAAAATTTCTTCTAGCTTTAAATTTATCACATTATATAAGTTTTTCACTTGCTAAAAGTTGCAGATTTTCTAATAGTATCTTGACACTACACTTAGTAATTTCAGAATAAATTACTTTAATAAATTGTTTCCATCTCAGCATTTTGTGATGTAGTGCTGTTTTTTCTCTTCAAATACTAAATACTGCCTTATCTCAAAAAGGATTTAAGGAGATTTATAAATATGTGCACAATACAGCAAGTTAAATAAATATATAACAAAAGTAAGGCAAAGAGAAAAGACTGAAATCAGAGAATAATGTGGTTAACACTTTCATAACATTAATTCCATTTTCTAGAGATAGTCTCACATTTAGATTTTATCATTTCAAAAACAAACAAGACTTGGGAAAATAGTATCAATGAAAAAACTAGTTTCTCTAAAACAGTGGTTTGTTTCTCAAAATGTGGTCTGAGAATGCCTGGGGATCTCTTACACTCTTCAGAGGCCTATAAATGATGGCTTCTTTGCCATTTCTTTCTCATTCTCACAGGAAGGCACCATGGAGTCTTCCAGGGGCTACGTGGTATGTGATGCTGCTGTCACTCTGAAGACTAACGGAATGTGAACTTATGTATGCTGACATTTAAAAATTTTCTGTTCCAATTCCTAACACAAATATTAATAGATCCAGTTCACAAATATCAAAGCACTTTAGGGATCCTGAATCATTTTTGAGAGTGTAAAAGGATCCTGGGAAGTGTTTTCTAAAGTACAAACAATTTTGTTTTCACTTTCCTGACATAAAAACCTGAACATTTTCATATAAGTTTAATATTAGTTATTCTATTTGATCATGAGCCAATTAAATAATTTTTCAGTCACTTCTGATGCATTATAATCATAAGGATACTGATGGATCTTATTGGTCTCTAATTTTGAGACTATTGATCAAAGCCCTTTGAGGAAATGATGGAAGCTATGAAAAATCTCTCTTCAATATAACAATGAACACAAAATCTTGCAAGTAATTTCGTAATGTTTTTGAACACCCTGGAGTCTGTTTGTTGACACCGTCAAGTTCTAAGAACTCCTACACAAGGACAAAGAAAGGAATACAGATATCTTAGTTTCTTGTAACTGATTTGTTTAAATTGCTTTAAGACACAGCTTTAATAGTTTAAAATACCAGTTAAATTTGTGCAATAAGATAGAGAGAAGTTTAATAAATGGTGCCTCTTTTTTTTCTTCTCTCTCCTGGCATCTCTGTTTATCCACACATCATAAATGAAGGTGAAGTATTTCTAGTTAACACAGTAACTCATTCTACACCAGAAAGGAATTACTTTTTCTCATCATGTTGTTGTGTGAAAGGTTTCACTGGTTCAGTTTTTCTTTCTTAGAGCCTGAAAATGATAATCTCAATTGCAAAATATAACTCAATTTTTTGAGTACTCTAATGAATTTCAAAATGGACATACAAAAGTCTCATAGATTTTAAAAACTTGGCCTCATTCAGGTAGGTGAGCTAGTGTAGGACTGCAGAGATGCTCATGAGGACCGTTGAGTTCCAACTATAGCTTCTGAATTCACTAAGATATATTTATTGAGGGCCTCCCATAGAATAGACCTGAGCACTGTAGGTGATATTTGAGTAAAGTACAACATTTGCCTGAGACTGAAGATAGACATTATTTATATGGGAGAATGTGTAACATGATCAAGTAGAATGGTGAAAAGGAAGGTCTCTAAATTCAGAAGCCTGGGTGGGTGCTAGCATTTACTGGCTGTATGGCTTGAGCAAATATTTCAATCCGGTTTATTGAACTGGCATAATGATAGTACCTGATGCATAGAGTTATTGTGAGAGTTGAATTAAGTAACGTATATAAAGTACAGAAAAAAGTGTGTATCATATAACAAGTGCTCAGTAAAGGTTATTATAGCACAGTGCTGTAGAGTGTGATGCAGTGAAAAAATGCAATATGAATTTGGAGAAAAAAAGGATCACCAGGGGTCAGAAGAATCTGTAGGAGAGTTCATGGAGAAGGTAAGTCTTCAGCTGTGGGGCTACTAAGTAGTGTGGGGAGTTACAAAGTTCTGGGTGCATCATAAATTTAAAACCTAATGGAAGAAAGAGGATCAGCCCCAATATGTATAAGCACAAGTGTCAGAAAGATGGAAAGAATGCTCAGGTCTCTGGAGATATACATAGAAGTGCTAAAACACAGGCAAGTGAAAAGGATAAAGAGTGGGTGTGAGTTATTAAAATGATTGGAGTGGAGCAAAGTATATTGCACTACTTGTGGGACCAGACTGTTCCATTCATCCCTCCCAAATTAAATTTCACTTTTCTCATAGGGATCTTTTGTGGGTAATGGTTCCAAAGGGAGGATTTGTCTTTTATTTTATTTATTTCTGAGGAAAACACACCTTACGCACATAGAAAATACACATTCCCCCTTCAGAAAATGAAGCACCAAAACTCAAAGTTTATGTGCTTTTAAGACATTTATGTTTTTGTCTTTTCATTGAAAGAACTCAGAAAATAAAAGATTGTGGAAGAAATTTTGAAAAAAGGATTACAAGTACACATGTTAATGGAAATGGCTATTTCTAGAAAATTTCGAGGGTATTCTAATGTAATAGCTTTGCAATTCTTTGCTGATTCTTTTTAATGGTCATGATGAGATGATATATCCTGGCTTTGTTAATGCACCTTTCCTGATTAAGAGCCCCCATTACTCTAATTAAAATAACACCATCTGGTTTTAATACTGCATAATAACTTTTTTACCCCTTAATCCCAGGACTGAAGCAACATTCACAACCTGGACCTTATAGAGGTCATGCAGTATTTGTTCACTTGTTGCCACAATTTATGGACTCACTGGTGGATGAGGCTGAGAGGTAGTGGAGCTGGAATTAAAGTAAATAAATAAATAAAAGGTAGAGAAGCCAGAGGAAAAAAAAAAAAAAAGAACGCCACTGGAGTTGTATATATACATGCTAGATTCTCTTCTCTAAATGGAGCCTTTCAGGTTTTAGAGGGAAGAGCTTTTGAAAAGGTAGCACTTGACAGACCTCAAGAAAGTAATGAAGAAAGCCCAGTGAAGTTCAAGTGAAAGTGTATTTGTGGAAGCTATACTAGACAAAAGGACTCAAGGATGGATGAGTTCAATGGAACAAGCTTGGTCTGTTCATGGAACAGAAAGAAAATCAGTTGTCTGGAATGCAGCAAGAGAAAGGGTGATAGGAGATGAGGCCCAGAAGATAGGCCATATCACAAGGGATTTAGAGGCTATTATGAAGGTAATGGGAGACTTGAGAGTATTTGTAACCAAGGAATGGTGTAAGGATTATTTTTTCCTTAATGTTTAATAAGGTGGGGGAAAGCCCACACTGATATTTTTTTAAAAAACAACTGATATTCAGAAAAATCAGGAAGTGGTGGGAACTGAAAACATCCAGAAAACTCCAGCTGTCTCTTAGGACTAGTTAATGACTGATAGGCAGAGGTTTGGGCCCAGAATTTGCCTATAGGGAGAGTGTTTCTTTTTCAGGAGAATCTAGAAATCCATATTTGTATGTGATAAACTTTCCTTTTTCAATATATTGGTAAACAATACAAATTTTTCTAGAATCAGTAGACTGTTGACCATTGAATAACACAGGTTTGAGCTGCACTGGTCCATGCATATGCAGATTTTTTTCCAATAAATACAGTTGGCTTTCCTTATCAGTGAGTTCCACATCCAGAACCAAACGTGGATGGAAAATGCAGTTTTCACAGGATGCGAAACTCTACCATACTGAGGGCTGACTCTTACTGGGTGATTTCCCAGGGCCATTGTGGGGTTCAAGTGTTTTGAGATTTTGGTATCTGCTAGCTGTCCTCGAACCAATCCCACACAGATACCAAAGGACGACTGTACAAGCCGGCTCTCTGTGTACAAAACTAAACATGTTTGGAAGCCAGATTAAGGCCTGGTCTTGATAATTTACCATCCTTATGACATTACATCTTTACTCTCGTAATTGTGAAAGAGAACAATGAGAAACGAAAGAAATCCTAAGGTGGGAGGGTTGCTTGAGCCCAGGAGGTCGAGGCTGCAGTGAGCCATGATAGCACCACTGCACTCCAGCACAGGCGAAAGAGTAAGACCCCCAAAAAACAAACAAACAAACAAAAAAACCTCAGGGTTTCAAGAAAAACATACATGAACTTAGAATCAGTTTTTTCTTTAAGGAGCCAACCATGATGAATGGATAAATGGATGATATCAGGAAAGCACTGTTTAGTATAACAAATCACAGCCCCTCCAGAAGCTGATACATTCTCTAGGCCATACTATAGAAAGAAACAAGAAATAGTAGTATTTTTAAAGAACACATAAGAGAACTTGGCCCACAAATAAAGCACAGGTGTGAAATCAAAGCATATTCATCATAGTTCGGGCAAATCTCCACCTCTACTTCGTCTGGCCTTCAACCCTGTGATCTTGGCAAGTCATTTGGTTCTGTCTGCATTTCAGTTTCCCTGACAGGATGATTAACATTTAAAAAGTGTATGCAGTCAAAGAATGGTGTATACATGTTCATTATGTTTAATAGCTAGGTATATTATCTACATAGAGATAGTGCTCTAGTAAGAAACAAAACAGAGCGTAAATTCAGTGGAAACTTAAATCAACTTCTAAAATATAGCAATATTTTCGAAGAAACGGTGATTTTTTACTCTGAAACATGTTCTCACAGCAGAATGCAAGGTGGGGATAGGATGGAGAGCCAATTGTTATTTTAATGTGTTGGTCATACTAAGTCTAATAATTCCAGCCACATACACCCTAAATTCTGTTTATAAAAATCACATTCCTGCTCTTCACTCTGTTTGTGAAATTTTGGACTTTCAGAATTACCTTTCAATTCTCTACATATCAAATGATATAGATTTTATTTATATGTCTTATAACCTGAAGAATGTGAACAACCCTTAAGTTGTTCTCGTTAATGTCCAAATACTGACTGATGGTTGAGTTTGTCCTCTGAAAAGAAAAGAAGAGGGAGCAATATTGGCTGGAGGAGAGAGTGACATGTTGATTGTTAGCCCTAATACCAGCACTAACTTCTACAGTTTTGGAGGAAGTTAGGAAACTGTTCTGGGATGTATTCAACAAAGATTAAAGTAAAGAAATGATTGCCAAAGATAGCCTTTAACCTCTGCTCTGATACTCATGAACTCTTTGACAGCAGGCAAGCCACAGAATCTTCCCAAATCGTAAACAGGCTGATTTCTAATGAAAGCAGTATAAATTAATGATTAAAAGTGAAAGCTCTGGCTTCAGACAGTCAAGGTCTCAAATCCTGGCTCAACCCCTCTTAACTGTGCAGAGGTTGCTGTGACGGATGACATGAGATGATGTAGAGACAGCACTAAGCCAGCACCTAGTCTACAGCAACCAATCAATAGAAAGAATTACAGCTTATTGTAAAGAATAAAGTGTAGTAACACCCTTGATGGTGTTCTGAGACAAAGTAAAAAGTGCTGAGTAGATGTAAGATTATTATCACTACTATGATTTTTGAATCCTATGGGAGAGACCTTATGAACTATGCTTTTTGCCAAATGACAATGACATAAGATGACCTAATGAGTAAGAGGAGAATGTTGGACTAACACAATACTGTTTGGATAGTCCTTAAGTCACTGGTATTTCTGTAAAGTCCCCATTCCTTACAGCGAATTTTCACCCAATCAGTCTTTCTAAATGTTCTCTTTATGTGTCCTATGTCAAGATTACCATAACATGTTTTTCTGACAGGGAAGTCCACCTAGTTCCTGCTCCCTGAACATTTTCTTGAATTACCTTTTCCTGCCCCTTTCTCCCAGATAATCAAACTCTTCTGCCTATCTTACTCTTAACACTGAGTAGATCTCTCTTAGGGTTGTTTTTTCTATTAAACAACAGATACCCATTTTCTTCTGTAACCTTAAAACAGTGTTTTGAGCAACTTTATATTCATTGAAGAAGTGAATCCTAAATGCTTTCAAGTTGTTTTGACCTCTCTTATATTAGGAAGAATTTTGCACAGCATCCCCACGTTCCTCCAGAGCTAATATTGATTTTTAACAGTCTCAAAGTGAAGCCCGTAGTGTCTTGAGGTGTTTACCCCCTGTACAGAATGCAAGGTCCCTTGAAACATGTAAATCAGAGTCATATTGTATATTCCTTTCAGGCATTATAAAAGGAAGCATCACTATATTTGAATCTTGAAAAGTTCTAAGACATGGACCTGTGTTAAACAGCTTGAAAGTCACTGTGAAATTCCCACAGAAATTGCTGCATCTTATGGTTATCAAAATCAGCTTCATGTATGGCATGCACTTGGACACAGAATTGGTGACTGTTGGGAGGAACAAGATCCCACTGGAAGGAAAGATAAGAAGAGAGGAAAATAAATGGAGGCTAAAACAGTCTTAATTTCAACGTCTGCCTGAAAAGCTTAAGTAGGACTTAGAATATTTTACAGGTGCTAGCTGATCTGATATTCTCCATCTGTTACTAGGCCCTGGAGACTGACTGGCCATTAAACACAAAATGATGACTGGTGTAGCAGGTGCAGTGAAGTGGGAAGGTGTGGAGCAAATAAAAAAGTCCATGGCATCTATAAGAAATGCTGACCCCCAGGAAATTTTAAAAGGTTATGTGCACTGTGGTATTCATGACGTATGTGTGAGAGGTATGATGGCAAGTGTATTTCTCATGAAAGTACTTCAATTACTTGCATGCTGTTATTTCTTTAGAATTCCCAGGTCCTGAACTATACAATTACTTAATACTCAAAGAGAACTATTGCTTACGTTGAGAAATTTCCCTTTAATGCAATTCATTGGCTCAATGTCAATGGGAGGGTTGCCTGAGATGCACAATTTGCTAAAATCATTTTATAAGGCTGCTGCTGTGAGGTAACTATTCTGTTCCCATAAGTTTTTCTTGACGCCTTTTGGCATCTATGCCAAATTGAAGCTTCTTATTAGCACATTTTAGGATTCCCAGCAGTCCACTTGATGCGTCTCTTTTTTTATACTCTCACTTGAAATTCTGCTCAGTCTTTGTTCTCTTTTCTGTATCATCCTGCCACTCCCTCACCCTTTCATTTGTTTGCAACCTCTTCCCTTAGCACATCCAATAAGCTGTATTTTGTGGACGTAATTCTTCTTTCATAGAGTTTTTCTTAAGAGCTCAGGATGGCTGATGAGAAATTTACAAAGATCCACTTTCTAAGGAATTTCTGATGTTCTACTGAGAGGCAATTCTTTACATGTTAAATACAAGGGCAATGCACAGGAATATTTTTTTAACTTTTGTTATCAACATTTTCTTTTTCTGTGTTCCTCAGTCTAGAGAGACTGCCTTCTTTTTTTCACCACCTTCATTCTTTCACTACAGCTGGAAGGAAAGATAAGCAATCCAACAGCAAATCCACCCCCAGCATACCCTAAATCCAACAACTCTCATGGCTTTCACTTTACCTCACTAATTCGAGCCAGCATTTCTTGCCTGGATGCCCTACTGCCCTGTGGTCTATTCTCCACGCAGCTCAAGCTACTCCCTTGCTCAAAAGCTTCTACCAGTTCCATATCTCTTTCATAATAAAACTAATCATGGTTAATAAGGTTCTACATTACCTGACCCAGCTGCTTTTCTAGTCTCATCTCTTATCTCCTCCCTTTTTTCATCCTAGTCTCCATTTTCAACCTCTTCCCACTGTCAAATGTTTACCTTGCTCTTCCACTGCCCGTGTCAGTTTCTCCAGACATTTTCATTACCACTCCCTCACTTCAATCAGGATTCTGCTCATAATCTGCCTTCTTTAAGAGATCTTCCCTCACTGGAAAATCTAAAATAACACTACTCGTCTCCCTCTGTTCCTTTACTCTCCTTCAATTTTCTTCACAGTGCTCATCTTTGTCTCCTATAGTATTGATATTTTTGTTATTTAGTTTTCTGCCTCGTAGCCATTGCCCTAAAAATTAACTGGAATTTAAAAATGAGAGCATGGACTTTATTAGTTTGGTACTCTATTTTTACTCACTATGCTTACAAAGTGGCCTAGCACATTATAGAGGCTTGGTGAATGTGTTGAGTGAGGGAATGTAAGTTAGGAGCGTCTTCTTGGCTCCTAGAAGTGTATCCTTTGCTAAAATAACTTTCGGAGGTATCAATAGCAATTTTAATTCAGGAATCTGTTGATGTTATGGTACAAGTAGAACAAACACAGGGCTGAGGAAGTAAATAATTCTACAGCATGAAGCAGTGGAAGCTGCCACTGTGCACAGCACTGAAAAAGGTCAGCTCTCAAGATAATCGGAGGGCACATCACCAGACAGAGCCTATCTCAATTAAGCACTGGTGAGGCTTTGAATAGGCTAACTGCAAAAGAAAGAAGCCCTAATGAGGCTAATGTCATGGCAAAATTTTTAAAGTTGATCATGTTTACTGAAGGCAACAATACCTCAATTACCACTCATGCCCTATAAGGAGATAGAATTCAAGTGGATTCTCCTCCCACCATACTGTAAGGAAAAATATAGTTCCATACCTAACTTCTTGATGGGACATTTTTCCCATGTAAGTTTAAGTTTCATAGACCATGGGATACAGACACCTGGTTTAGATTGACTGACATTTTTAGCAAACCAAAACCAGATTTTTCTCCACCTTCCTGCATTCAGAGTCTACGCATCTCTGCTATGATTTTTGGCATTGTAAGCCCTGCATGTGTTAACAGCACTTTGCCTAAGGTGTCTGCTCTAAGAACTAGATTAGCTTGTTTTCTAAATGTGGTGGCACCTTTGGCTTCATTGAGTGTGGTATAATAATTCACTGGACTTTAGTAAAAGTGAGCTGCATCAGAGATTGTTGTCAAACTAATAAATCTTCTGAACCAGCAGTCATTCTAGGGAGAAACTACTCAGGCCATAGCTGCTGAAGAAGTTTTAGTTCACTCAGGCATCTGGAAACCCTATGGCTGAGACAGAGCAAAACATGAAATAAGGAAGAATATTTAACTATTAACCTGAAGATTTTAAACTTTGATTTCTTTGGACTCCTTATCCTAAAGAGGAAGATAATAATTGCAGACTTTAATTCTTTTGAACTTCAAGTTATTTTGACTTTAACATGCAAGAGGATTTAATTTTTGTCCTTTACTTTCTCCCTAAGAAATTTTCAATGAAAGAAGACTTATATTCAAAGGAGAGGCATCTCTGCATTGTTAGAATTTTATTATTGAAATGCTTTTACATATTTTATTATCATATACTCAATGTATCATTTAGTCTCACTGCACAATCTCTAATAGACTGTGTTAGATGACATGATGCATATAATTTGGGACAGTAAAAAGAATAATTATTTTCTAGTCCTGGATAGAGTGATCTTGAAGTTTATTTAGTTAATGTATTATTTTCAAACATTTTGCAAGCTCCTGGTGACAAAAGCTAAATTTCCCACCACACCATATCCTGAAAGGATCCATAAAGAAGGAATGATTGTCATTAGGAAAATGACTTCATCAGGGACTTCCCCTAGGAGGTAGCAAGTCAGATTTTGGCTGAAACTCATATCTTCACCATAGACAAATGGTATGCACAATGAGTTAAAAATATAAAGATCTGGGGAAGGATATGAGGAGGGATTCTTCTTTCCCAATCTTTAAAGTGAATTTGATGTGGGATGGAATGATCATCTTTGTCTCACTCCACCCCTCACTCACTCCTTTCATGTAGTTCAAATTGTCCAGTTTTGGAAAATTTTGGATGAGATTTTTGAATGAGAATAACCCGAGAAGGAGGCATGTCATTCTGTTCCGCCCATCCATATTATAAATTTTATAGGGCTGCTCCCATAAGATGGAACTGATATAGCCTGGTATTGAATGTGAATGGGCACAGAATCTATTTCTGGTGTTTAGTGTTAGAATGTCTTCTTGCTCACAGGTACGTGCTACATTTTCCAATATTAACTTCACCAGCAATGAGTAATCTTTCATCTGCCTGTTTTTTTAAAGAATCTGGTTTTCAACTGGCCTGATTTTGAGTGAAGACAATTATAATTGATTGATTTCCCCTAAAATCCTAAGGCTACAATTACATTTACAAAAGTGTAACTGAATGTTTTCCCCTAAAATACTAAGGCTACTTAAGGGTATTTTGTTTCTTAACTAAAATAAAATAAAATAATAAAATAAAATAAAATATCAGGAAAATTTGTCAGTCCTCAGAGCATCTCACTGAGCAAAATAGAAAAGAGAAAGATCTCCCTTATGATTATTATAGTCAAAAGCACACTTTAACTAGAAAATATAAATATTCTCACTGGAGGAAACGGCCAATGATTTAAGAATATCTTTAAATGACTAATTAACATATTGTGGAAAATATTTCAGCAATGCTTAAGATATTTTTAACTCTAACTTCTAGCTGTGGGACTGTTTTAGCTTCATGAAGCAACCATAGCTACATTTAATTCATTCACTATGTCACAGAATGTTTATTATCCACATTTGCAGCCCATTCTGATGTTTAATACAACATAGGCTTTTGTAGCATCCCTGGTCTCATACTTGGTGAACACTATTCCTCAAAACACTCCGACATCTCCAGTTCAGGAAGCAGAGGAAACACTTGCTTCCCAGGAAGTAGATTTGATTTCACTCAGTTTCTCTCCAAACATAGAAAAAGGCATCGTGTAGCTCATGTTCATTGGTTCATGTAGAAATGAACCAATACTCTAAGCATAATAGTATTTCCATTTTGGAAAACTTTAGCTTAGAGAGAAGATTATGGGGCATATGTTACCTGTCTTATAGTATTTTGAAGAAATTGTGAAGAGCACTTTCTTGTTCCAAGTTGTTTCAGAAGGCAAAGTATGACTAAATGTTGTAAATCACAAGGTGGAATATTTTGGTTTGACAGGAAAAAAAAAAAAAAAAGGAAATGACTCTCTAACAATTACAGCTAAACTGCCATGAAATAAACTACCTTTTGTAATAGTAAACTGCTCTGAGTTATCTCATGCTGATGTCCTCTAAATGATTCACACTCAGTCCTCAAAATCAGACCAAGTTCAACTGAACTCTCAGAAAGTATGATTCTATGAAAATTCTTCCCATAGGCAAAACACAAGGAACTTTGAATTCAGTTTTTAGAGGAGAAAAATTTAATATATTTTATCTTATTATACATTTTTCCTAAATTACAAAGTCAACAGCTGCAAATATATTCTGCTACAAAGCTTTCTGTAAGAAATATCTCTATAAGAAAATACATCTCATTAACATTTCCTGTAAATAAATTATTTCAAATAATAATTTTTAAAAGGGTGAACATAAGAAAAATATTGCAGAAACCAAATTGCAAATATAGTAATTGTTATGTAGGAAATGTTTGACTGAAATGTTCCATTTTCATTTCACCAAGCTTATAGCAACCTGTTTATACAAACTTTGGTTCTTGGATAGACTAGTTTATAATGTTTGTTTTTGCAGACCTGTGCAGAAAATATAAATCTTAATCATCTTAGTAAATATATGTGGGAAGCTGAAATTTTTAATAGATATACAGGCTCAAACTCAATTTCTACTGGGAGGACTTAAATTTGAAACTGCAGATGGGATTTAAGTAAAAGAAAACTAAAAAGTGAATTGTGGTCTATAAAAGTTTAAAGTCACGACTGTAAGATAAACTTTTATTCTATTGTGCTCCAGACAAAATATTTAGAACTGAGTTAAGTAAAAAAAGTAGTAAAGTAATTTCAAAGAATTTAGAAACTGTGGTGTCTAGAGATTAGCAATATGCAGATTTTACAAGTTATCTTACTTATATTTTTTAACTGCAATGGCTGCAGAAAACAGAAACTAGCCCTTTGGCAATAAAGCAGATGCTTCGGAGGTTTGGGAAGAAAATTGGATGATGTCATTGGCCAGTCAGAAGCTTATAGAGGGCAATGGAACCTCACTACTCTGTGTACTTCAGGAGTCCATTTGTGAAACCTCCCGAAATTGAGATTATTTGAGGATCTCAGCACTACAAAATAAATAATTTGAGGGTAGTATGGACACATGACCTCACACTGAATTCATTTGTGTAGTAAATATTATGATAGCAAATCCCACGCAGATCTTCATTGAGACTGTGCATCCCCTGGTTTCAAAGACGAATAGTCAACTTGTGCCTCAGACATATGAACTATGTGTTGTCAAAACCTGAACAAACGAAAAAGTTTTCCCAATTTTCTTGCTTGCTCCAGTGCAGTACAGATCCAGCCCAAGTCTCTGTTGCCACAGAGTGTGTATGAATACATGCATTTAACAATCTAGTTCTATCAAAACATAGGTTATGGCAAATCTTTGAGAAATCATGATCTCTCTGTTAGCTGTTTTCCCACATATATTGGACATCTTTAATTTTTTTTTGCCGTCTGTGAAAATTCTGCTCTGTGCAAGTATTTTACTAGTTACAATTTATGAATATAGCTTGGAAAATAAAATGCATTCAGAATAGGGATCACACAGGATAGAGAGATATACTGTCATTCCACAGAATCTGAAGGAATTGTTTTTGTCTTATATCAGTTCTTATTAATTACAGGTAAAACTAAAATTTTGAAAAAATGTTTTTGTAGCTGTTTGTTATTTATTTGTCTTCCTAAAGGCCTTCATAAACAACTGGCAATTATTTTGCAATTATTTGGAAGTATTGACTGATTTTTTTCTTGTCTACCAAGACTCCTGATTGAACAGCAGAAGTAGTGTTACAAATTAAAAGATAATTTTCTGTTGTAAATTAACTATGCTCCATGTTTTCATTTCTTGTTTAGCAATTTTATTTTTAGAACCTATTGTATAACAAGTTATTCTAGGAGTATTTTGTTAAACTCTAACTTTGAATAGAAATCTGGCATGTAGGTTATTTGTATAAGCAATCAGCAATCTGAAGGAAACCTCTCCTCCAGCACAACCTAAACTCTTGGAAAGTCACATGCTACTCGTCAGTAATTTCCACTGTGTGCTTTTTCTCTTAATAATAGCATTTTCCACAAATGTGTACATTATTTACATAGACAAGTTGCATAATGGAAACACTGGCTGCACTGCATTTGTCACCCATTCTAATCTATTCAGTTCATGTTTTCTTTCTCTCTTTTTGTGATCTGCATTCTTATCACATTTCTTGTTTTAGCCATTCTTCTGCATCTGAACCTTATTTTCCACCATGCTATAATGCATTAAATACACAAATTCACAGTCTGCAATTGATGATGTTCCTCAATGGTGATCAAATTTTCTGACACACATGGAGTCTGGCTTTGGAGGAGTAGGTGGCGTCTTTCCATACTTTGCAAGACAGGCCCTTCGCACAGTCGCACCGCTGGAAAATTTCCAGCCCATGAGAGCCCTTCTTGCGTTGTTTAGTACAGACTTCCCCCTGATGGAGTACCGGTTTGCAGATTTTGGTCCAGAAATGACGAGCACAGCAAAACCCTTCGATGCAGTCTGATGATCGTAGGCAGGGGTCTCCTTCATGCCCTGCAGAGATGATGACCAATAATAGATGTTACCCTGACACTTCAGAAAAAAAAAATTCTCTTTTGCAATCAGAAGCACATGAAATATTTTCACTTATACTATCTTCTATGTTGTTACCATTTATAATGAAAAGTCTTGGTTGATATCGATTGGCTCTGCCTCTAATCACATAAATCCATTATGGTCTGTTTCCATTATTTGCCACCTGAATAACAAGTTTAATGACTAGCTAGGATTAAAGAACCTTCCTTGTAATTTTTTTCTAAAACCAATGGAATTCATTACCTATATTTTTCTTCTATTTATTTATTTAAAAAAAACCCCACAACTACAGATATCCCTACCTTTTATATGTGACATCTTAGTGTGTGGTCTTCCTAGATTCTGCCATCCCAAGTCATGGTTTGAGTAATGACCGTGGTTTCGATCTCTGTGCCGAGTGCCATCCAGAGCTGGGATGTGAGGGGTTAAGATGCTTTCAGTAACTGGGATACAGATACCTGGAGATGAGCACATAATCAGTCAGACTAATTCAATTCTACGAAATGTGAGACTTATCCACGTACTCTCTTGATGTGAAATATGAAGCCATTTCTCTATCTATCTATCCACTCATTCATTCATTTACTTATTTATTGAGACTGAGCATACTTTGGCCCTAAAGTGAGACGTCTTTGATATGAATTTTGTCTCTCTCAAGACCAAGTGACCTTGGACAAAACTGGGAATAAAAGCATAATTTTATATATTCACAAAGTTATTGTGAATATATGTGAAGAATCCATGTTAGCTATTAATATTTTTAAATAATCTGATCAGACATTCACCCTCTGGATCCAGATTCCTTTATTAATTAACAACATAATCTTAGTTTACACTGTAAACTTCTCTAATGATGTAAGGTCTTCTTCTTCCCTTCACCTCCTGTGCAGGCGACTCACAATAGGTCTACACCCAGAGGTCAGGAATAGGCATGAGAATATGAGCCTGATTATGTTGTTTTATATGATTAAGTATATATTTCTAATTACCTTCTGCAATTATTTAATGTTTTTGCCACATCTTGTCTGTGATCCATTTCATCATTATTGCTGAATTGTCTGCCTATAAATTCATTGATATTGGATGAAGCCAGGTTGGGGAGTAAAATCTTGTGTCTCTCTTTGGAGGAACCAATCACTCTACTACCCTAAGACTGAGCTACGGAACATCTTGAGTAAACCCAAAGTACAAAACTGGAATAGATATTTACAACTGCATTACTAAATCATATCAAGTTTCTGTCTTTGGTTCTTTTACATGCATTCACTCATGTGTTTACTGGAATAGAACGTCTTGCTGTTTATACATGACACTTCAACGTGGCAGTATTCTAGATCAGCACAGGTCATATAATATAGAAAATAACCAGAGTCTAGAAAAACTAAGGTTTGGGGAGGAAATTCAGGTAATCTTGCACTACCTAAACCAATTCTACCAGGCTCCTTATATTTCAGGAGTCCGAGTAAGGAGAAGATAGCCTGACTCGAGAGACAGGCTTACTATGATGAAAAGAAAGAGACCCATGAACACGTAGTGAGATCTTTTACCGTTATTGCAGCGGGTACCGGGGCAGCACATGCCATCTCGGTGGCAGCGCTTCTTTTTTCTCCGACACACCATGCAAGCCGATGATCCTTGGTGGGGACTGTGGCAATACCTCCCAACTTCACACTCCTTATCACTGCTACAAGGATAGGCCTGACATCAAGTGGAACAACACCAAAAGTAAAGGATTAGATCCTGTTTCACTTATGAAACATTACTATAGCAAATCATCATAGAAAATAAATCACGATATATCTCACCTGAAAGGAACTATACCAGCATCGTAATGTTCTGAACCTAGATCCTAAATAGTGACACTTAACTGAGGACCTTATAAATATCTATTGTTGATGACAAAGATAAAGCTGAAGCTGTTTGTATATTTTCATTGACACAACTCTAGAGTTAGAATTTAGACTTTTATTGATTCATAGAACCCTTATGAGTGACTTTGGGGTCTCCAAAGCAGTTGTAATTATTGCATTAATGCTATTGTAAGGTACAAATGACACAGTCATCTTCGCCACTCGATTTTTTTCAGCTGTTAAAGAACGATGAGAGAAATGTTAAATAAAACAACAAAGGGCTATGCTAGAAGCCAAAACGTATCTCCTGCCCAATTATGAAACAAATACTTTAAAAGTGAATCCTTTCAGTTCCTGCCTATAAAAGCAAGGAGGAGAAACATTTCCAGAACAGTTTGAGACAGTGAATTATTTGACACAAAGACACTAATGAACAGGATCCTCATTCCAAACATGTTGATAAGCAGCAGTTGAGCTCCCAGCAGCCAGAGAGATGCTAAGATCCAGTTATATCATTATATTCCCAGGAAGCACAAAAACAGACTCCTTACAGACCTGAAATAGCCCCACAGGCCACGACGCCTTCAGTTGTAAAGAAAGAACCTCTATTCATACATTTCTCTACCTAGAGGTATGTCCAGAAGGCTACTTCAGCAGTGTCATATATTATCTTTAAAAAAATACATGTAAAATACAGAAGATGGTCAGAGTTTAGGAAAATGAAGATTTCAGGGGTTATACATACATATATACCCATTTGTGTACCCCCTGCCTCTTGGAACTATTTGGAACATTAAAAATGTCCCTGTGTTCAGAGACTGGGAGTTGAGAGACTAAAATGTCATAACCCACATCAAACTTACTCAGATTTTGAGGCAGGGAGACTCATTTGTAAACCTTTTTTCTTTTTTGAAGTTGATTTTTTCCTTGTTTACAGAGTAATAGATGATTTTTTTAAATGAAAATACAAAATATAAAATAAGCTATGTATTTATTTTTAGCAAGCATAAATAATTTGAACATAAACTATGGGATAAAATGTTTATGGCTCGCAAATACTTAGAGAGATTTCACTGCTTTACTTATGAATTAGGTTTAATGACATAGCTCGGCCTGCATTGATCATGTCTTTTTTCTTTTTCTTTCTTTTACTCTTTCCCTTTCTTCCAGTGTCTTCTCCTCCTGCCTGTCTCCTGCATATATGTCTACACATTCAGCCCTCACATGTTTTCCATTTAGATCAGATCATCTTCAGTTAGAAAAAGGAAATGTGAAATTTATGTGTGAGTCTGACAGATAAAACATGTATTTTAGCATTATTACAATTTCTTGTTTACCATTAAAAGAATTACATAGAGGCCGGGCGCGGTGGCTCAAGCCTGTAATCCCAGCACTTTGGGAGGCCGAGACGGGCGGATCACGAGGTCAGGAGATCGAGACCATCCTGGCTAACACTGTGAAACCCCATCTCTACTAAAAATACAAAAACTGGCCGGGCGAGGTGGCGGGCACCTGTAGTCCCAGCTACTCGGGAGGCTGAGGCAGGAGAATGGCGTAAACCCGGGAGGCGGAGCTTGCAGTGAGCTGAGATCCGGCCACTGCACTCCAGTCCGGGCGACAGAGCGAGACTCCGCCTCAAAAAAAAAAAAAAAAAAAAAGAATTACATAGAAAAACCACCAACTTAAAACTGAAAGTGATTTTGAAGGACTGCATAGTGGCAATGTTTGATGAGTACTTTATAACTGGAACCACATAAAGATATAAAATAAATTTGCATTTTATTGTCCCACTCTGTAACTCCACCACTGGGCTTAAGAGAATCTTAATGAGATGAAATTCAGACTATTAAGCCATTTTTAAAGAATCCAAGACTGATGAAAACAAAACAAATGTCCCTTCCCGCCTTACCACACTCTTTCCCCCAAGCATTTTACCCCCTTCACATTTAAACCCATTAATTTTAATGAAATACAATTCACATGTTTCTGATTCATTTACATTTATTTCATCAAATTGTTTTGCAAGAAACATTTGATGTTACAAGTTTCTTTCCTTCCTCAAAAATAGGACATGCTCTTTCAACGGAAATAAACATGTGCCACATAAAACATCATGTGCTATTTACAACTCAAATAACAAATCCTCAAGCAATTCTGAGTATAGGATAATCCTGGATTTCATCCCCCCAAAATAGTCCACAGGATACACTATTTTATTTATTAGCTGTTCATTTGGTAAAAGTTGGTAATTTTTTTATTGGTCATTTGGTAAAAGTTGCAGTGTATGCAAAAAAAATTGTGCATGGTGCATCACCGTCTTTCCATTCTCAGTTGACAGGAACTGGAAAATATTAAAATGACAAATATCTGATGCAGATGACATTAGAAAAAATGGGATGCACAGTAGTCTTGTATTTGAATGGGATTACAATAAAATTATCATGATTTAATTCTTAAAGAGGGAAACTCATTTTGTCAAAAATAGAAAGTATATTAAAAGATACATAGTTTTATTATGCTCCAATATATCTTTTAATTAACTTGAAGTAAAAATGACACAGGCAGAGAAAGTATGCCAAAAATTGCCTAACTATACAAGGTTATGTATATTGGGAACTTATACTTGGAATTGAATCTCAGAACATAAATACTAGGAGGCATTATTTGGAAATTTTAAAAATAAATTTTGTAATAATTGAAAAGTAAAGTTATGTTACGCAGCTTCTAATATGCTTATGTAACTCCTGGATCCAATAAACAGTCTTTATATATGAATACAATCAAGAGGGGATGAAATAAATTGATTGAAGAAGAGTATAGGGAAAGCAAGTGATATTTGGGGGCATGCCTTGCCCTCTGGAATCAATTTCCCTTAGCCCAGATTTTTTCAACCATAAAGCTTCCCTTGTGATAACTTCTAGCAAGAAAACATAAAACATGAAATAATATGGTTCTAACCCATTAATAACAATTCTTATGTCTTACTAAGCATAATGCATTATATTTTAGTAAAGAGTTTTAAAGTAGGCATTTTCTACTGAAGTATGAGGGTTCTGCAGTTGCCAGTTGCCATTGGGTTTTCCCTACATTAGCTCCTCTAAAGTTTCTGGAAATGATATCATTGGTGAAAGAGAGAGAGAGAGAGGGATAGAGGGTTAACAGTAGTTGTGGAGGATCCTGAAGAAGCGACTGTGGCAATGAAAGGACTGCTGGAGGGAATTATATACATTAATTAAAGTGCCATTCAGAAACTCTCACATGGATAATCTTTATTTTCCATTTACTTTGGCCTCCAAAGGCTATTGCCTAGTCTCATTTGATGATGGTTTGGTGACAAGCAAAAAATGAACTTGAATACCTTAGTCTAAGTTTCCATTTAACGAAATCAATAATATGCTTACCTGGTGCTTATTTTAAAGGTGAATTAAAGGGCTGATTTTTGTTTTACTTGCTATGGCAATTGTTAATAGTGCATTCTCATGGCTCTTTGTTTACTTGGACTTTAGGTGAACAGAATAGATAACTTTTCCTTTTTGACTGAGGAGCAATGATTTTGTGGAAGACTGGAAATCAAGTGAAAGAATTAGGGAAGGACTCTACTACACCTATCACATGCTAAAATGCCCCACAATTGAATCATAAATTCAGCTTATGAGTATCCAGGAACACTTAGCTTCATGCAGAATCATTCATTATTGCATCAGTTACAATTAGGAGATGAATTAATTCAGGACACCTAATAATAGCAGATGATTGGCCATAAATTCAGAATACATGGGAACTGTCAGTGATTAGGCCAAAAAACAAAGACATTTTCTGCAACCCCCTTTCTAGGCTAAAAATAGAGTGATTCCCACAAATAGCAGTGTTACTTATTATTACAACCATGACAGGAACTAGAAGAATAAACACATTGGACATATTTTGAAAATAAAATCTATCAAAAATTGATATTTCGTTTTAGCATAAAAGATTTTTTAAAGTCTATTTCCTCTGTACTAATTTAGAATCATTACTTAAACTTTAGCAGTAAAGTGAAGAGAGTTTATGTAACTGCTAGAAATAAGTAATGTGTGCTCAGTGGCAGAGAACTTCGGGATCTTGAGTTCTTCCCTGGCGTTCAGGCCTCAGGTATCATCACTAAGAGCAATTAATAGTGAGAGTGTAATGGACACATCGACAAGGTGACTGAGTGGTGACCTATGTGCTGAAGTTAGAGATTAGAAAAATATACTTGGCCACATCTCTTTCTGGAAGGCTCCGAATACCAACAGCATGTCCTACTGCAGCTGTTGGAAAAACAGAATACTGGCAGAAAACACTGACAAAGCTGTAAACAGTATTTTCTCATTCTATTTCTTGAGTACAGTTTTATGTTCATTTAAACTCAATGTAAATCAGAGTTATGATCGAAAGTCCATCATGAAAGTAATGATAGTCACATAATATTCTAATGAACAAAAGTAAAATAAAATGTAGTCACTCAATCTTATTTGAAATAATTAAGTCTGTCTTCCCCCAAAGTCTTCTCAAAACTGCAGGACGAAAAGGCCCATTAACTCGAGACTTACATTTAGGGTTGAATTAATTTTCACTTGCCTATTCCTTTGAACATGAAAATACAACAATGAAGTAATCAGATCCCTAAGAACAATGAAAGGAGAAAAAGTGTTATAAGTATCTCAGTAGTACCAATCATTGAATAAACCTTTGACTACAACTAATACCTTAGTTTAACTCCTAAGTTTCCAAAATAATAATATTGGCCTTATTTAATGATGAGAGGAAGAAAAGAAGGGAGAAACATCACAGTGTTCTCGTGGGATGGCCACCCATCCGGATTCTTGCAAGACCGTCCTAGTTTTTTTGTTATTTTAATCAGGACAATCTTTTGTCCCCACAAGCACTGTTTGTAACAATCTCAGAAGTTTTCTGGAGCCAGGAAAACATCATCAGCTAGGCAGGCAGAAGAAAGCCTGCAGGGGACGACCCAGATGTGGAAATGAAAAATATTTGAGACTAGTGGATAGATGGAGGTAGCAGCAAAGAACTGGGGATGAGAATATATCTGGGGTCCCTGAGAGCACAGCAGAAGACTGGCAATTACATTTGGGAAACCTGATCGGACTGGCTTGCCCTGAGTCCTTAGAGAAAAGATTAATCTTCCTCATCATGGTATTCTACATGACAGATCTATATTTCCACAAACAGGCAAGGTACCCTTCAGGTGGTCATTTCAAAATCAAACACTAACGTGCAACTGCAGGAGGTGTAGGGACTTATATGTCAATCTGGCTGTGTGCTGTTGTACACTATCTGCCAAAGGCTGTGCAATCTCATCTTTCACTTTGTCTCCTATTACCTCTAGGGGATAAGGGTGTACTAGATGCATCTTTGAAGATTCATGAACATCAGGCCAGGAGGATTGAGCTATATTAAATTTAAGGGGAAAAGTTCAGATATTACATGATGTCCTGCATGTGTAGTTACAGGTTCATTAAGGCAGCTGCTTGGGTATTTATTCAGTATTCAATCAATATTTATTCAGCATTTATTTATTGAACACCAACTATGATCCAGAAACTACTAGTTCAGTGATGTGCAAATGTTTTGTCTGTTACCCCTAAAATAATTTTGAAAAAAACATATATCCTTCAATACATTTGACATTTAAAATTTTTTGGCATGTGTTTATTTTATTAATATGAAATATAATGTTAAACATTCTCTAAGATAAAATTTGCAGTAATTTGATATGATTTAATAAAATAACTTTTGGCTACTTTATTAATCATTAAACATTTTCTAAGATAAAATTTGCAGTAATTTGACATGATTAATAAAATAACTTCTGACTATTGTATTAATCAAAGCATATTGATCCTGAAATTAATCACAACATATTTACTCATGGGCATTTTCTCTTGAAAAATTACGTAATCTGAAAAACCTTCAGTTAGATTGTAAAATATACAAGTCATCGCGACTATTTGGAATGTTCTGCATACAGAATTTCCAACTGGGGCCAAGTTTCACTTTTAAAAAAATAAGTATAAGACAAAGAAAGAAAGTACCTTTGTGAGTTTAAGATGCTCTGATCAATCATTAAACATATCTTTGTTCCAATCAAAATTCCAAGTTTTACTTATTTGTCACCTAAAAAAGTTTTCGTACCTTTGACTAATGCAGTCTATTGAGATTTGGAATGCATGAAGGTTTTGCCTTTTTTCGCCACATAAAATGGCAAAAAAATTTATGTAAACCCAGGCATATTCCTTGAGAATTTTAAGAAACAATTTGGAAGCTGAGGATCTAGACATTGATTTTATTAGAACAACTCATGCTCTGCACCCCCATGAAAAATATTTCAATACCTTTTACACATATTCATTTTAAGGCTAGGGTGCTTAGCAAATTGGTTTTTGATACAAAAGTTCAGAGGTGAAAGAATATCTCCTAAACCTATCTGAATTATAAATTAGAAATGATGGATTTTGTCTAGTGGTCCATTAGCTTCTCCAGTGTATTCAGAAAGCCTCATTTAAATCCAAAGAAACAGTAACTCTATCAAAGGAAGGCAAGGTCCTCTTTAACTTCGGTTACTCCTCCCTGTTCTCTGTGTGTCATTAAGCAGAAAGGAAATTCTAGGGAATGCTCTACTTTGAACACAGACCACATTCTCAACTGTAGCATGTACAATATTGATATTGATCATGGGGTGAATGGAGAGAGTTAAACTTTTCCATGTGGTCTCTGCGCCTAGAGAAATCTTAACTATGAGGTTTACCTGGCTCTTGATTGTTTGTGTTTGTTTTTGAGCCATCCCCACTCGTTTAAAATGTATAGGACAAAACACTTCTACTCCATGCTGAAAAAGCAGCATCTCAGGTTTTATAGCAGTGGTTGGGAGTAATATATAATTATAAAGTCCTCTATAAATTGTAATTGGGTAAGTATAATTGTCCTAACCAAAAGAGAGGAAGAAACTGCACAATCTTAAGATCTCTTCCAAATCTGGAACTGATCATCTATAGTATAACATTTTCATTGTTGCCTTGTAAATTTTCCTGATTTCATGACCTAATTTTACTTCAGAAAAGTAACCTGGTAGGGCAAAATATGAAGTTATACTGCAATTCAATTTATGCTTCCTTAAATCAAACAAAATTGATTGGTGGAGGGACCGTTAGCTAAATTACCGAGTCTTAGTTTCTTCTATGATAAAATGGTTACAATTTCTGAATTCAGCAGTGTTTCCATACTTACTTAATCATAAAAATTCCATGGGTTGTTTTTTTTGTTTTGTTTTGTTTTGTTTTTACAAATTACTGCTTCACAGACTCTTCTACTAGAGATTCTATTTCTAGAAGACTGGATGGGGTCCACGAATCTGTACTTTTAACTAATACCGTCCTGGTGATGATATAATATGGTAAGATAGGGAAACACGGCTATATAGAACTGTTGCAAGATTACTGATGCCTCCTGCATATATATCATACTGACAATGACTGGTCCATATAAAATGCAACTCAGTATTATCTCCAAATAGACATGGGTCTAAGTGAAGGATTGGTTCCCTGAAAACAACATGAGTCTAAATGAGAGGCTCACTGACAACAACAATTTCCAGGAAGGTTCATCTTTACTCCTAGTGCTTAGCTACTGTGCTTGGGGGTGGGCTTGAGAGTTTCTAAAACTGTATGAAAAAGTAAAATAACACATAACAAACACACCAGTGCACTTTGGGAGGAACGCTGTGTGGACTCAGAGCTGTCAACACACCCATTATGGCTGGATTGTTTCATATCCTCATGTGGTGTACACCTATGTCGTGCTGGCAATGCTCAAACTTTGCATTTTCTTTATATTTTGTATCCTGTGGGCCTTTACAAAACACTCTTCTTCCCCATATCAAGCATGATAAATAGATGATGTGTGCTTTTATTATATGCTTTTCTTTGTATAGCATCACCTTTCTCTTTTCCAATGAAAATGACATTTAAAATTCGAAAGTTTATTATTCAGGTAGATAAGAAAACATACTTTCAAATTGCTGTTTAGAAAATACTTTTTTTATGATTATAGAACAGGTTAAGGTTGGTGAATATTTTTGCACCCAAAATGTAAACACTTGTGAGTTTTGAATGTTATACAAGTTTAAGTAATTTTTAACTTATGGGTTCAGAAATATATATACACACATATATATACATATATACATATATAAAATATACATATATACATACGCAAATGTATATATATGCATACACACAGATACACACACACACACACACGTATGTATAAAGTTAGCTCAAGTTATCTCAGGAAATATGCCCAGAAAGTGTGTAACAGGGTTTACCCATGGGAAGGTAGACAGGCTTATTGAGAACAGACAGGATTGAGAACAGAGGAAAGGAGAAAACTTACTTTACATGTAAACTCTTTTAAACACTTTGTAATCTGCACTAGATGCATGTATTACCTATTAAAATTAATGCAATTTAAAAAGGAACTAATACTACAATATTAAAGTGAAATGTTTTACTTCTTGCTAGTTTATGCTTTATGGTTTCATGCTAAGAGAGCTTGAAAAATATTATTTTCCTAGAGGCAGGGCTTCTTAGAAGCGGTATCAAGCACCCCAACTGAAGTTTATTTATTAAAAAGTGTCTGTTTTGTTTCAGAAATGTCACCTTAATAGCAGAATTAGACTATCGATGTAACATTCAAATGCATACACAAACACACACACATATAATAGATATACACATATACAATGCATTGTTCCAACAATTATTTAATTGAGCTAATGTTTACTGCCTTGGCTAATTTCATTTAACATAGAAATTTCCAAGAGTAACACTTTTCTAATCTTGTCGAATTCTCTTTCATTTCCTCTAGGAATTAGGCCAGACCAATAGTCAAATTCTATTCTGCTTTTGAAGAAACAGCTGAGGGAAGTAGATAAAATTTAAAAGACTGTTCTTTCGTGGTTGGGAAGATAGAAAAAAGCACAGCAAAATATAATCCTTGATATTCATTCTATGGTGAAATGACTTCTAATTTCTGTTTAAAAAGAGATAGTTTAAGTGCTACAAAAATTTTGCTTAAAAATTATAAAATGTTCCCATTTTAATATAGAACCTATAAACAAGAAGGCAGGAAGCATTTTATCCCTCTGATGTGCTGGTGCAGAGAGACAATGACTTGAGAAAAAGCTGGCCCCAAATGATTACCTAGAGAGTCTGAGCATGAGGTTTACTCAACAGTGATCACTACAAAGTTTAAATAGACTGATAAACCTTTTGGTTAAAAAAGCATGACAAGGAGGTGATTCACAGCTCCACCACGGAACTCTACCAAACTGATCTTTTTCTCCCTTTGCCATTGGAAGAAAATAAACAGTAAGTCTGTTTATTTTTCTGGAATAAGTTCTGGATTAAGATCATGTCTCCCTGAGATATAGAAGGACTTAAATGCAAGTTATATTTGCAACAGGATAAGGGACTTTAACTCCTGAGCCTTGAACAAGACAGCTTGTCTGTTAGTAAGAGAAAGAAATGGAAGCTATCTCATATAATCAGTTTTTTTACTATCCGTATGCCTTCCCATTTTCCAGCTTGATTCTTTCTCTAGGTATCTCAGGCCTGTATTTACACAACCTGTAAAATAGGTAAGGATATGTGTTCCATGCCTATGCTACATTCTCATTTCTTTGGAATGTTCAGTTGTCAAGGCAGATCTCACATAGCAGTTAATGCAATGAAGCACCCCAAGTACACTATATTGTCCATCTAATCGTTACTGGGTTACAACACTCAGGACAAACTATGTTTGAGAGAGTTTGGGCAGTGTCAGAGTTTCAGCATAATCATAGGGTAAGCATCCTGCTAGAAGAGTTGCTTATTTTTTTGACAGATAGAATTTGACAACAGCCAAAGGCATTCATTTATTTCAGAAATTTTCCAGACGATTTAGTTAAAAAGCCCCAGCATGGAGGGAATTTTTATTTTAAATTTCTGATAATAGCAATAATATGACCACATGTTATTTATTAAAATAAAATACTTTTCTAAAAAGTAATCAATATCTCAATACATACATGGGCTTGCCTCTCAGCCTCCTACCCCCATAAACTAATGTAAATTTTTATTGTGTGGAAGAAGGAAAAGTCAGCTCACAAGGGCAAAAGAGATTCATGTCTAGTGAACAACATGGTATAGAGAAAGGCTCTAACAAAATATTCTGTTTGAATGCTTTGCTAGAGGATTTGAAAGGGAGGAAATTATAAGCCAGATGATAGATGCTTTGGTTTGTGTGACCCTAGTGTTCAAATCTCAGCCTCAGAAATGTGGTACATCTTGTGATGACATACGCAATGTGTTAGCAATCCCCAAAAGAACATACTGAAGATGTTGGTCCCCCACACCACCCACATCCCAGTACATCTGCTTTGGTGTGGTGACCAGTACATTCTCAATGGTGCAAGAGAGGAAAGATTTGTTGCCAGATAAAAAAATGAAATCCTGTCTCCAGGTTTAAGTGACTTGCCCTCCATCCCACTGGTTCTCCTAGTCTGTTTAAAGAGTATACTCCTCTGTATTACTGCTACTTCTTTTGTTGGCCCTTGTTCATTACTCAGGATGCCCAGATTTACTAGACTCTTTTTAAGAGTCTCTATGTCTGGCCTCCCATTCCAGTAGCCTTTGCAGCAGATATGGGGCTTCAAAAAGTGAGCTGGGGAGGGAGAGTGAAAAAGAAAGGAAAGCTCAGATAAGAAATTCCCCCCAGGGATTGAGATACATAACACATAATTTGAGGGCTGTTTTGGATAATAAGAAGTCTAGGCAAATAAAACAAATAAAATGTATTAACCAACTGGCTAATAGGGCTTTTATACAACTTTGCTAGAGTCAATCTGTAATCTTATTCTTGTTTCAATTTTTTCTTTTCCCTCACATTGAACAGTCAAGTGTATCTGGAACTACATTTATAGTATGCTATATGAAATCTGGCCTGGTGTTTGTTTGTTTGTTTGTTTGTTTTAAACAAAGAAAGAATCTACATTACAAATAAGACTAATCAGAAACATGTTTGTTCTTAATATGCTATATAAACCCTGTGTTCCCTGTCTACCTCTCCAAGTCTTGTATTATACACTCCAGCTGTATGGAGCTACTTGCACATCCCCTAGTCAGCCACACTCCTTCAGGGCTCATTGCATTTGCAAAGTTTCCCTCTGCCAAGAACACCCTTCCTCCATTCACTTCATCGTGAGAATAACTCCAACTCATCATTTGGAGATTATATCAACTGACTTCACTTTTAAGCAATCTTCCAAGCTGGCTGGCCACCCCAGATAAGCTTGATGTCCCATTTAACCTGCACGTTGCTGACACCACATGCTTATTTGCACCATGATGTAGATTACACTCTGTTGAATTCTTCATCTGCCCCATCTATACTCTTTGGGTAAGGAAATCATCTTTCATTTCTGTATCTTCAGTGGCCACATTATACCTGGAATAATTTACCATTCCACAATGTGTCCACTAATGAATTAATGCATGATATTTGTTGCTACAGTGGTTGGAAGTATATAGCATTACATTGACAAAAATACTCACATAAGAACCCATCAGGGAATGATAAAAAGGAAAATGTTGAAATGAAAGAGTTGACTTTGTGGATATTTTTAAATTGATTTTTAAAATTTAAGTCCTACAAAAGCCATTTATAACCTGTACAGTATAGAGGGAAGGGTATTATATGTATTTGAGAAGAATGAACATTGGTTAGTGAGTACTTTTGCAGTCAGCAACTTGGCTGCAAGTATTTTATATTGAAGCATCAGCCCACATTTTCGAGTACTACCATCAGTTCTGCATTACATTTCCACAAGTGATGATATTTTTCATCTACAAATTATATATGATAAAAATTAGGCTCTTTCTTTCTAAGTGGCATACATTGTTTCTGCCCCAGCAGTAATGATTCCCCAGTAGCCATTCAGAGCAGTAACTATTTTACCCCTTTTCTAATCATCTGGAAATTCTTCAAGCCTATTGGCATGTGGGAGCTATGACAATGGGTATTTCTGAGGATCAGATGTCACTGGTGACACTTCCATCCTAAATAATTATTTCTAAGTTGTCTTTGCCCTTGTCTGTAAATATATTTCTTGTTGGTGGATCATATCTGATAGTGTTCCTAGTTAAGCACCATCACTATGAGGTGTTATTGAAAAGGAGCAAGAATATAATTCATGATAGCTTCCTTTAAACATCTTGGGGGTGCACAGACTTCAACAGCTTGTTGGTACTAAGGAGATCAATTTCTTGATACACTTTAGTCACAGCAATATAGCAACCAGTACCTAACAAGTAACGTACATTTTCCAAATGCTTGCCTCATGGAATGTCACCACCCAAACATTTATATGATGTCTAACTTGTTTATGATCCTAAACAAAGTGAGTTAAACAAGGTTCTCACCAGCTATGTTATATTAGTGAAACCTCATGGCATATTCGTTTTTATCAGAAATGTAGACAATGCTTCTAGGTATTGAACCAAATTCATTGCAAATAATGTCTGCGATCTTTGTACACATCCATACAACTCTTCTCATTATGCCCATGCTTATTAAAGCTTTAGAAACACCCATATATATTTTCATACCCTAATCCCAGGTTTAATACTTTACAGAAATTTACATAATTTACAGAAATGTACATACTCTCTTCAGCATAAACTTGGTTCACATGTGATATTTGTAGAAAGATGATATAATCCTGTTACCTGGACAAAGAGGCAAGAAATAAGAACTCCACTTTCTAGGTTAAATTTCCTAAGTTACATTTTTGCTACATGTTTTGAGTCCGGACAGGGATGCCACTGTGTATTTGAAAATGTTAAGTCCTTTTAAGACTTACACATCTAGCTCTATACTCTAGAGACCAGAGTAATTGGATTCCCTTGTTCTATAAAAAGAAAGACACCACAACACCTGGGTACAGCAGGTATCAAACAGGATGGATTGCCATCTGACTATAACATTTTCTAGGTTTAAATGAGATCGCCAGAACTTTATTCACACAAACAACTCAGGTCGTTTCCACATTAAAACTGGATGAAGTGATTTTTATTATAAAACCTAGCACTAGTCAGGCTCCTGTCTGAGGACAGACAGATCAAAAGCATAAGGATATGGTCATGCACCACTCTTCATCTTCCCTTCTAGAGCACAGCACTGTCTGATACACACTGATCAAATTTTGCCCAGGATTTTAAGTAGGATGTTTTGAAAAAGCAAAGAATGGGCCCTTGAAATAAAACAGTTCATCCTACAGTAAAGAGAATTGGAACCTCACTTTTATTAATGGCACATTGAAAACCATTTACAACTTGCAAGTGATGCTTCCAAGAAACATTAGAGTGCCTTTCTTATATAGAAATGTTAATAAGTGTCATAAAATTTGCTAAAAAGTTCAGTCCTGCTTTCTGGGAACCTTCCAATAAGAAATTACAGATTTGCAAACACAGTTTAACAAAATCAACCAGTTAGAGGAGTAATCAGTCAGTTACTGATTATATAATAATAATTAATAGTAATATTAAACAGCATCTGTACATAGAGCTTTTTGTCTTTGAAGTAATGAGGTTCCTAAGTATTAACAAACTACCTCTCTGTGTTGCAAACTTCCAACACATGTTTGGAGAGCTCTGGGAAGAAATTTATTTAACATCCATGTGTTCTGTTCATGTCTGCAGTGGGATCCCTCCATGGTTAGAAAAACATGTTTGGATGTACAGAGATGGAGTAATAATATATACCCATATCCTGATGTCTGGCTGGTTCACTGCTGAGTCCTCAACCATATCCAGTCAAAGACAAAAATATGTTTCTAGTGATAGAGCAATATGTTTTCTATTGAGGACAAGCTTTGCTGAAAATAACACAAAAATTGTCTGGGAATTTGGGTGCATAACCTGGGTGTGGTGAAGATGAGAATTTCACATTTCTCACTAGAGTTCAGTAACTCTACACATAACCACAGCCAGCCATGGATCCTTAAATTCACCATCTCACCAGCCAAAAAGACTCCTCCTGCTAATAGATGCCATGATTGCTAGAGCTTCTTTACAAACTGCATATATTTTCAGGAGACCCTGAAAATAACAGGCTCCTGGAAACTACAGATATTTTGCAGACGTACTTTTTACAAAATGATTTCACAATTTGCCTAGGCACTTTATCTATGTGTCATTTTACAAATGAATAAAGACCAACTGCTGGTCTTTATTACAGATTTTAATTGTAATCACTTGTCTTTGGTAATATCCAGATTTGTAAGAATTCAAGAATTGTATCTATTGGATATTTAATAATATTAATATTAAGGAATTATGATTACTTTTTAGTTTTGATAATAGTATTGCAGCTATTTTAAAAAATCTCCTTTCTCTTAAAGAAATAAGTATTTATGGGTGAAATAATATGATGTCCAGAATTCCTTAAAAATGATCCCTGGGAAGTAAGATGAGTTGAAAGTGGTGACGAAACAAGATTAGTTATGAGTTAAAAATTGTTGTGGTTATAGAACTGACACATAGGGATTCACTCATACTATTCTCTGTACTTTTGCGTATATCTGACATTTCCACTTAAAAAACAAACAAACAAAATTAAAGAGTCTCTGCAACATAGACAGAACTCCCACACTAATCTTCAAGAAGCAGCCAGTTGAAGACATAATCTCACATCTCTTGGTTCCTACACATAGATCATAGGCAGCACCCTGATACTATGAATCAAAATGCTCTCCTCATTCCATCCTCTCCTTGGAGAGGTTGAAAAATCAACCTCTGATAAGGTTGTGACAAGGCTGAACAGACCTCTGGTAGCGTAAAGAAACCTCTGAGCTTCCACAAGCTGGATGGTCACAATCCACTGTTCAGAGGTAGCCATGAGTTAACTGGGCTTATAAATAGTCCAGTTACCTTCTGCTCTACCTTCTGCTCCTCAGATCCCTAGAGCACAGATTATCCCAAGAGCCAACAGGAAAACACACGCATTCCAAACCATTGTGATCCATTGATGATTTACCAAAGGCCTACTAATATAGATATTTTAACCAAGGTAAAGATGTTTAAAACATGGTCACTGCCCTCAAGAAACCCATATTATAGGGGGCAGAACCAAGCCATTGCTTTTGTGGGTAGTCACAGCTCATCAAGGGCTAACAAAGTGTTTACTTTCAATCCATCTTTTTCAGGGACCACACAGGAACTCCATTACCTTGGAGTGGGAGTGGGCAAACGGGGGGAATGAATCAATATGACCAGAGTAAAAATGTTCCATTATATGGAGTACCTTGACTTATTTATTTATTGGTCTTGGAATGAATTGGATCTATATACATCCTGGAGGTGTGGCATCTGAAGGTGGCATCACTCTGTGCTACTAACCACACCAGCAGCCTATGTTCCTCTCTGCTCAGTCCCATGTTGGTGTCCTGTGACAGCTGCTTGAAAGGTACCGTAATAATAGTATTTGCATTAAAATACCACATTGTTTGGCAACATTTCCTAAATGTCTGTGTAATAGAAATTACAGAGCTCTCTGTTTTTCAGGAAAAATGAAAATAGGTAAGAACAGTTACTCTTGGAGCAGCCTTCCCATAAACTCGTATCTGTACTCGTATCTGTACAGTACCTTCTCTTTGGCAAAGAGCCTTTGTACATATTTTCTCATCTGATAAGGAAGGTGAGTTGGGTAGGCATTTAAAAAATTGATTAATTATCTTTTTTTTTTTTTTCTTTTTGAGAGATGGGTACATGCTCTGTCATCCAGGCTGGAGTGCAGTGGAATGATCATAGCTCACTCTGACCTCGAACTACTGGGCTCAAGCAATCCTCCCCTCTCAGTCTCCCAAGTAGCTGGGGCTGCAGGGTGCACACCATGCCTATCTGTGGTCTTGAAATATTGCCCAGGCTGGCCTCAAACTCCTGGCCTCAGGCTATCCTTCTGTCTCAGCCTCTCAAGTTGCTAGGATTACAGGCCTGAGTCAATACACTCAACAAATTAACCATTTTAAAGTAAACTGTTCAGTGACAGTTTGTACATTCACAATGTCACACAACCACTAGCTCTATTTAGTTCCAAAACATTTCCATCACTCCTAAATAAAACTCTGCATCCATTAAGCAGTTTGAGTGGGCATTATTAACTTCAGTTTTATGGGTGAGGGAGCCTACTCAGATACTGTCAAATGATATGCAGGTAGTAAGTGTTAGGGCTAGAAACAGAACCCAGTTTTGCTAATTGTAAATTCTCTACTAGACCAGAGGTTCTCAAAATTCAGTATGCATCAGAATCACCTGGAGGGCATGTTAAACGATAGATTGCAGGGTTCCATCTTCAAAGCCTCTGATTCAGTAGGTCTGTGTGGGGCCTGAAAATCTACGTTTCCAAGTGATGCTAATGTTTCTGATCCAGTGACCACACTTTGGGAACCATTGCACCACATTGAATTTCCCATTCTCCTATTCTTTAATTATAGGTTTTGTTAACTCACTCAGGGACGATTATATATTGAAACAAAGTCAGCTTGTAGGAGGTGCTTACTTTCTGTACCTCACCAGTTTTTTGGTTAACTCACTATCGGAATGAAAACATGTAGTTGAAAGCATTTTGCCAGCTTAAAAGTTGCCATGTAGATTAGAATTAAACGTCTTGCTAAAGAGCCTTTTACTTAACCACCTGAATTTAATATCTCTCACAGTACATCTGAGGAAACTGATGAACTGTGTAAGTTTGTAGGCCAGAACCAAAAGTATCTCCTATCATGGGTCTGACACAGTGCCTGGCATATAGTAGTTATTAAATGCTTGTCTAATAAATTAATTTACTGAACATCAAAGGTAAGAGGGCTTCTTTTGGTATTATTTGAAGCACCTCCAAATGTTCAGAACCTATATGATCTACTTCATGCACAGTACATAAGTTATACACAAGTTATCACTGTACATAATATTATACATAAGTTAATCACTAGCCAAGTCAGGTTTCATGCCAGTGTCCTAGTCTAAATGCATTAAAAAGCCACCTTAATGTACTGAAGTGCCCGAGACTTCTGCTTCTCTTTCGGATCTTTGTTAAAGTTGATGCCAATGTTTTAACATCAACCAAAAACCATTTTCTCTGCCCTTTCCCTTTGTGTATACGAGTGTATAAATGATGATCTGTAAAATAGCCAACACATATTTCAACATCTGCCTACCAGATCTGTGTACACCCTCCTGGTCATTTGGTGTGAGGTTGGGTAAGGTGGAGCACTTCAGGAGAGTCAACAGTAGAGCTGACAATGTCTTGTTTCTAAAGTGCTGGGATCCTTTAATCTTCTTTCTTCCTTTGATGTCTGAAATTTCCTTCTTTATGCAATGACACTGGGACTAAATGCAACACCAGGAAACTATTTTCCAGTGAAGGGTGTGTGTTACAAACACCTGCAGCGCCCATAGTACCAGGTGACTTGAATTACTCACACATTTCTAGATCTCTTCTCTGTGGGTGGGTGGCTATTTTGACTGTTTTACCTCGGGTAAAAAGATAGCAGTTCTGGTTACAATGGTATGATTTTTACTTATCTTCTGCCCATACATCAAACACAAGCACAAAGAATGATGTCCAGCTTTAAGCAAAAAGAGAGGATATTTTGTAGTCAAAGTCACTGACTGACAGGCAGAATTTTAAGTTCGAGTCCTGACTCTACCATCAATTCAGATGTAGGCTTTACACATGTCACTTAACATTTGTGGCTTCTGTTTTCTTTTATGTGGAATGAAGGAAATCAGCTTTAAATAGTCAGTTTCGGGTTTTTATTCAACAAGTTATCTCTTGCAATTAGTGAAAAATTTACCATAGTCCTGGAGCTATTCTGTTTTTCATTAATCTATTTTTCTTTTGCATTACAGAAATAATATGGCATGACCTCTTTTTATTGTGTCCATCTATTAGGACCAAACCAAACACCTAGACAGAACGTTTCTTAAATATGAAATAGCATCAACATTGTTAACACAGCCCAGCATTATAAAAAAAAAATTCTAATAATAACGAATATTGACTATTTCCTCTGTGCCATGCTCTATGTTAAGGGCTTTACAAGCAATGATTGCTATGTGAAGGCTTCTGGAGAGTGTAAAACATGTCTTGAATTGTACAACTTTCACAATTCAGTTACAAACTGGAATGTCAAGAAGATCTCAGTAGATACATGTGTTTTGCAAAAATGTTTTAGGTAAGGAAGGACTTCTTTAGAGGTCTTCAAGAACTATTCAAAATACTACTCTATTTCTTTTTCACAACAGTCTTTTCCATCCCAGTAAATGGAAAGTCTACAAAAGCAGTTGCTCAGACCAAAAACCTTAGAGCAATTCTAATTCCCCTTCTCACTCCCAACTTTAAGTCCATTAGCAAATTTGGTCAGCTCTATCTTCAAAGTGTTTTTAGAATCCAGCCTCTCCTCAATGTGTGCATTGCTGCCACTCTATTCCAAGACATCCACCCTGCCCCTCTATCCCAGCATTCTCCCACACTATTTTGTTATCAACACAGCAGCCCTACTGCACCTGTGGAAAGGGAAATCTCATCATGTCAGTTCACTTGCTAAAAGCCACCCACTGGCTTTGCATCTCACTCAGCACGAACACCCAAG
This sequence comes from Piliocolobus tephrosceles, assembly GCF_002776525.5. Lineage (NCBI taxonomy): Eukaryota > Metazoa > Chordata > Mammalia > Primates > Cercopithecidae > Piliocolobus > Piliocolobus tephrosceles. Next base: position 86,807,761 of record NC_045436.1, read on the forward strand.
CCCCTTCTATCTGCTAGTGCTTCTAGGTTCTTTCTTACTACTTGTCCCTTGGGTCACCCTGCTCCAGTCATATTCATCTTCCCACTGTTATTCCCACATGCCAGCATCCTTGGGCTGGGGGCTGAGCACTAGTTCTCCGTCTTTTAGTCCCCAAAGATTCTTACTCCAATTATTATTTCTTGTAAAAGTTTACCTCACTACCTAAATTATTTATTTAAATTATTTCACACTTTATTTAAATTATAATATACACATAAAAGTACATAATCCATAAGTGTACACATTGCTAAATTTTCCAGAAAGTCAACACACCCATGAAACCATAACTTGAGTAAAGAAATAAAATACTGGTAGTCCCCCTAGAAACCTCCTTTGTGCTTCCTCCCATATATTACCAGCCCCACAAGTCTACCATATTCTGACTTTTATTATCATTCTATTAGTTGGGTGGTTTTGAAATGTATGTGGATTTTTTTTTTACCCAGTATCATGTTTTTGATTCACCCATGTTGTTGCCTGTAAATACAGATTATTTATTTTTGCTGACACACTTTTTTCAGTGTACAAACATATCAAATTTACCTCTCTTGTGACACCAAAAAGAAATGCACACCCATGTTTAATCAAAAGATATACATATATTGTGTATATATATATATATACACAATATATGTATACTCTCTATATGTAAAGAGAGAGAGAGAGTGGGAAGGCAAATTCATACAACCTCTGTGGAAAACCGTATGAAGATTTCTTAAAAAAACAACAACAAAAAAGGAACTATCACACAATCCAGGCATCCCACTATTGGGTACTTATTTAAAGGAAAAGAAATCGATATATCAAAAGGTTACCTGCATTCACATGTTTACTGCAGTCCTATTTGCAATCGCAAACATATACAATCAACCTAAACATCCATCAGTGGATGAATGGATAAAGACACGACGGAATACTATTCAGCCATAAAAAAGAATGATACCATGTCATTTGCAGTGGAACTGGAGGTCTTTATGTTAGGTGAAATAAGCCAGATACATAAAGACAAAATTTGCATATTTTAGCACTCCTACCTGAGAGCTAAAAGAGTTGACCTCATGAAGGTAGGGAGTAGAATGACAGACACCACAGGCTTGAAACTATATGTGGGCGGCAGAGCACTCTTGATAATAAAGGCAAACATGTTAAATTCTAACATTTTATTTTTTTAAAGCAAGTATGCAACAACATTAATAGTTCTTAGTTCTAACTGGTGGGAATCAGGGGCTTAATTATTCTTTTTAAATATTTAATGTTTTTAAATTTTCTGCAAAATATGGCTCCTAAGAAAAAAAAAATAATAGATATGTCTACCATTTGGGAGAATATTGGTATTAAATGGAAAGTAATGTAGTCGATTTACTTATTTTGTTAAATGCCATAAAACACAAACATATATTTGGAAACAACTGCCTGTTTGGTGTGGTATTGACTAAACAACAACAAAACTAAAGAATCTTAGATTTGGATGTGAGTTTAGCAGTTATTTAACTCAATATGAAATTTTACTCTGCATTTTGACATGTGGCCATCTAACTTGGCTCCAGTGAGTGGGGAAATCATGACCTCAAGAGGCTGTCCATTCCATTTTGAAAAGGAATTGCTAAGCTGTTCTTTCCTATAAAAAGTAAAAATCTATTTCCCTTTCTATCCTATTCAGTTTTCTTTAGTTCTTCCTAGTAGATCAACTCAGAGTACGTCTTAGGCTCTTGTAAGTTCAGAGGTTTTATTTAATGCTATGCTTACATCTAAAACTCCAAAAAAGTACCCTCTTGGCTTTAGTTAATTTCCTTATAGAAAAGAACATATTTTTATTTCAGCTATACTGATATCACCTAGCATGATAGTAGGTATAGCAGAACTTTCTTAAACCATAGAAACTGGCAACTTGAATTTTCCAACTTAAATGAAATGAAGGTTAAGAACCTTCACTGTGCCTTTCTATTTAAAACTTTTCATAATTAATCAAATCCTATCTCCTTCAAAATAAGTTATATTGATGATAAAATTCTTTATTTATATTAAGGTCATGATTTAAAATGAGGGCTACCTCAATGTCAATACATATTCAGTGAGTCCATAAAGTAAGCAGCCTTCTCAAAAATAAAAATAGCCTCCAAGTCTTAAAATATAATGATAATATGTTTAATTTAATGTGTAGAAATAAAAAACTAAAAGTCATTGGTCATCCACTTCTAGGGAAAGATCTGGGCATTTTCTCATCGTCAAACATCTTATCATGAATGGTCCAGAGTCTGAACTGGTAACCATGTTTGCCACTTCCGTTAGCATTTCAAGAGTCAGGTTTTGTTAGTATAAATTCTTCAAAATGTAATCTTTCATCTTCCCCTCATATGTTTTTCAATTTACTTATAAAAAGTAATTCAAAGCTTAAACAAAAATACTTGCATTGTATTTTTTAGGGACAACATTCTCTTTTATCCATATTCTTGAATATTTGATATAGTTCTGTCTTTTGCAAGTTGTATCTAATTTCTTTCCTTATCTTAGGTTATTTCTTGGTGTTCCTCCTAGGTAACCACGTTTATTTTGTGGTACTCCCATTTGTGTTTCAACTCCTTGTTCAAATTTTTCTGTAGACACCAGCTGTTAAACTTAAGAACACCAGATGTTAGTTTAAGATTTGAGATGTTGTTACCGGGGCAACCAGCATTGAGTGCTGGCTCTCCCCATCACTATGCATTCACTACTCCAGAGTGGGTAATTGGACTTCACCTTTCTTTGTGGAAATAAAACAGACAGAAATTCACTTAGAGCACAAACTTAAAAAGGCGGCTTGAACACCCTTCTGATGTAAACTCTGTTCATACCTTCCCAGCAGTTCTGCTCTACATAAAAAGAACAAAGTGTTTTAAAAAATCACAAATATGGGGTGGAGAGGGGAACAGAGAAGGCTTTAACCATTACCACTTGCAGGATCAACTCCATTTTGACAGTTTTCAAGGTTACAGATCAGACTTTCCACTCTGTAGATGAAAACGGAAAGCTTTGAGATTTCCTACTCTTTCCACCCATCCCTCAGAAGCTCAGAGGCTACTGAGAGATTACTTTTTTTCTGTGTCCATTTGAGACAAACTATGGGATTCAGGATGCTCCCCTTCAGAAATGGAACACTTTAGCCTCCTTCTGACATTTCAGAATCACAGAATCATAGGACGTAGAGCTTATAGATCTTGCAGCACAATCCAATAATTTTCAGGAAACAAAATGTAATATTTAAGCATTCAAATTTCTATTCATTTACTTTATAATTCTAGTCAACTTATCTTAAGCTCTTGACTTCTAGTTTTCTTATGGCTAAAAGTCCTACTGTGCAATGTGGTGAAGAAAATCCAGGTCTTAGACTGAGTATGGGGATCATTTCTTGTGAATTACTGGCCAACCCTCAGTTTCCCACAAATACACAATGAGTATAAAAATACCACTACTTAGTATGTCACTGAGTAGTCAAATGAAATAATATGTTGTTTAAAGTATAAAATATTTTTAAAAGTTATTATTCTCATTGATTTATATATAAGCTCTAGAGTAGAAAATAACCTGCAGGATGGAAAGTTGTCTCCTCTCCCAGATGTAGCCAATGTCACCAGTGTGCTCACTACACTTTTGGAAAATATATTTAAAAGGCGAGCTATTATCTAAAAGTTCTAGCACTGTGCACATGAACTTCAAAGTTTGGGTTCTTTTTTTCTTTTGTTTATTGGTTCATTTTACCTGATACAATATTTTTTTATTTATACTATCTAAAATTTTATTTTAGCCTGGGAAATAAGAGAGGAAAAAGAGATGACTATTATGTTGCACTTTAATCAAGATACAATATATTTTTTAATGTACAACTCCATTATTTTAAATGGACCCTAAAGCTGATTTTAGAAAGGTTCCTTCCTTCCTCCTTCCTTTCTTTCTTCCTTCCTTCCTTCCTTCCTTCCTTCCTTCCTTCCTTCCTTCCTT
>NC_045436.1:86811784-86820375 GCF_002776525.5 Piliocolobus tephrosceles
CTTCCTTCCTTCCTTCCTTCCTTCCTTCCTTCCTTCCTTCCTTCCTTCCTTTGAGAGAGAGTCTCACTCTGTCACCCAGGCTGGAGTGCAGTGGCATGACCTGGGCTCACTGCAACTTCTGCCACCTGGGTTCATGAGATTCTCTTGCCTCAGCCTCCCGAGTAGCTGGGACTACCGGTGTGGTCACCACGCCTGGCTACTTTTTTGTATTTTTAGTAGAGATGAGGTTTCACCGTGTTAGCCAGGACGGTCTTGATCTCCTGACCTCGTGATCTGCCCGCTTTGGCCTCCCAAAGTGCTGGGATTATAGGCGTGAGTCACCACACCCGGCTAGAAATGTTCATTTTTATGTGACAGAGAAAAACAGGTCTTCGGCAGTTAATGCTGTACAGAAAATACCATCAATGTTAAACAGAAGGCTTTATCTGTAGGGAATGGGATGGAAACATTTCTGAATAATGTACAGGGGTTGCCCCATTGTGGACAATGACCTCACACATTCATAATTAGTAACATTACTTTGCTTCAATTGAAGAGCCTTGAGTATTGTATAACAGGGGAACTTCACATGTCTTCTCAATGGAAATTTGTTTCATTCATAAATCAAGTAATAATGAACAAGATATAATGTACTATAATTTTAATGTTAATTATCTTAAAAATGATAAGTTACTGGGAATTGAATGGGCTTTTATTTTTTCTTTTAATGTTATAATGTTATTTCTTATAATGTCTAATGTTTAATGCCCTCCCAAAAGCTGAAGGCTAAATGGCCCTTTTGCCTCTCTTCCTTATCCATATTTTTCTACCTCTCCTTTAGAAGTTGGAAAGGTAAAGCATCTTCATAGCTAACGATTTCTGAAAATAATGTAAGGTAAAGACATTTTGTAAACAGACTCCTTTGCTGGCTCCAATTGCTAGGCCAGGCATTTAGGGCATTGTAGGATTGGCAGAGGAACAGCCACACCATAGTGTGCTGTTGGCTATTTGCTTTCCCCCTATGGAATTATACCCAACACACATCAACACTTCACCATGAATTCACCACAGTCTCCCTTTTCACACCTAACAATACAAAAGAAGAATCAAATTGTTTTCTATAAGGATTAACAAATATGTGATGGGTCATGGAAACCTTTGGCAAAACTGCAGCTAAATCTAGATATATCAACTGGTTTTATTTAACACGATCAGAAACATAAAGAGAACAAATAAAAAACATATCTCGGTACTAAGCTATTTTACCAGAATACTGATAAAAAAAAAAAAAGCCAACATTTAACTTATGACATAGTCCAGTAAAGATTTGAAGTGTGTATTACCCTTCTGTCAAGTCCTCTCTTTCATGATCTCCTACTGCATTCCAGCTCAGAATCCAACCCCTCAGCCTTACTCCCTGAACTCGTTCACCTTTACTGATACACTGATTTCCTTTTACTATAGCTACATTGATCTCATTTTATTATGACTGTTTAGAATTTCCCTAAGGGCAACTAGGTGTTAATTCATCCCTATTTGTAAGTCCACCTGAAACAGTTTCTGGTACACAGAAGGTCAGTGGATAATTATTGAATTCATACAGTATTCCAAATGATAGTGATAACACAATCTAAGAATTAATAAATATACTCCATATGTCTTAAGATGATTCTCTACTAGCATTTTTTGAAAGAGAAATAATTCTTTAGAAAATTTAGCTGACCAAGTCTAATAAAGTAAAATAATTGAGAATTTATTTAGAATTGTCTGCATTTCAAAACTTTTTTTGCAGTTTCTATGACCTACAAAAGAAATGATTGATGGCGTGATAATATATATATATCTATATCATATATATAAATATGAAAATTAATAAAATAAAAAATTAATTTATATATAAAATATATATATATATATATTTTTGAGACGGAGTCTTACTCTGTGGCTCAGGCTGGAGTGCAGTGGTGAGATCTCAGCTCACTGCAAGCTCCGCCTCCCGGGTTTATGCCATTCTCCTGCCTCAGCCTCCCGAGCAGCTGGGACTACAGGCCCCGGCTACCTCGCCTGGCTAGTTTTTTTGTATTTTTTTAGTAGAGATGGGGTTTTACCGTGTTAGCCAGGATGGTCTCGATTTCCTGACCTCGTGATCCGCCCGTCTCGGCCTCCCAAAGTGCTGGGATTACAGGCTTGAGCCACCGCGCCCGGCCGATAATATATTTTAAAAGTATATTTTATATATAGATTATATTACAGGGTCTTGGAATGGACTGCTTTATCTTTGTTGGGAGCATTATTAATAATAAAAAAGTTATCCCAAACTCAAATATAAATGTTAGTCAATCTTTTCTAAAAGGATTAGTCAAAACTAGATGCAAACCTGAGATCTATGAGAATATTCCTGGATTATACATTACCCATAATTTACAAGATTTGCACCTATATTCAAGAAACGAGCGTGATATTGTCACGATTACTGTCCATTCATGTTATACCTCCTCCACCCCTTTATATATAAATTAAACTGGAGTCCTACTGTACTGAATATGTGGCAGGCACTGTGAAGTAAGTCTAAATTTATCGGGGCATGCCAAGCAATATTTTTGAAGGATATAGTTGGTAAAATCTATATTCAAATTGCTGGGATTACAGTGGTTCATGCCTGTAATCCCAGCACTTTGGGAGGCTGAGGCGGGTGGATCACCTGAGATCAGGAGTTCGAGACCAGTCTGGCCAACATGGTGAAATCTCATCTCTACTAAAAATGCAAAAAATTGGCCGGATGTGGTGGCAAGTGCCTGTAATCTCAGCTACTCAGGAAGCTGAGGCAGGAGAATTGCCTGAACCCGGAAGGCGGTGGTTGCAGTGAGCCGAGATTGTGCCATTGCACTCTAGCCTGGGCAAAAAGAGTGAAACTCCATCTCAAAAAGAAAGAAAGAAAGAGAGAGAGAGAGAGAGAGAGGGAGGGAGGGAGGGAGGGAGGGAGGGAGGGAGGGAGGAAGGAAGGAAGGAAGGAAGGAAGGAAGGAAAAATATTAACTAAGCACAGCTGCTGCTAATTTTTGATGTCTAGTTCAACCAATTGCCTTCATTCCTAATAGATTCAGTTTTCCTGGTGTTATCTCCATTCCTTAAATAAAACAAAATGACAAGAAAGGTTAATATATGAATATAAAAGATGAAAGATATTAAATACATATATTTAAATTTCTTTTCTTAAAAATTGATTATATGCAGGCAATATTTTGGAAAACCAAAAATACATGCTCAATTATTGTATTTTACTTTCTGAAATCACAAGATGTCTAAAAAAAGATTTTATTTGCCTGTATGAGAAAATATTCCAAATATATAAAAGGGTTTTTTTCTGGTAGATTAGGAATGAAATATCCCACATCTCCACATCACAAAAAAATCATTTCATTAAGCTGTTTTTATGAGCACCTGATTGCCTTATATAAGTTTATATTCTTGATTGATCTCATTCTTAAGAAATTGGTCTTCCATGCCGTTAAGAAATAGTTGGCTTGCTGTACTCAACCCAAGGAAATTACTCTTTTCCCTTTCATGTAAATTTTTTCATTTATCTGGGAAGTACACTTGATTCTTCATGCCTATATTTTCAAGTATTTCCTAAGAGGATATACAGATTAAGTGTGATCTAGACTACAATTTGTAAACTTCCCATAAGTAACTTCAATTCTGGAACAGAATGGTATGATTTTAATGGAAATTTCAAAGCTTTAAATTTTTAAAATAGGGAATATAAACAAATTCATAACAGTATGCTTGGAAAAATAAAAGATATTGAAAAAAATTATAGTTAGCAAAAGTTCACTCCTCGTTCATTTATTCATTCATTCATGCATTCATTCACCAAATACTTTTTGCCCCTTGTGAAACCTAGTTGCCTTTCCTCCCTTGGGGTGTATAAATACTCAATTAAGCTTATACACAATGAAGTTCAAGTAATTTTTAAAATGTCCTTTCAGAGTTTGTTCAACATATAAAATTTTAAAACAATTTGCTCAGTGGCATAAAAGCTGAAATGAGAGTTGCTAACTGTATAAAACTAGTTATGCGAAGAAAGAAAAACTTTGATGTTTAGTATCCCTTTTATACTAGATATCTAGATATCCTTTTTATTTTATTTTTTATTGAAGCATGATTCACAATTGCAAAGATAAGGAATCAACCTAAGTATCCATCAGCTGATGAGCAGAGAAAAAATGTTATATATACACACACACACACACACACACACACACACACATATATAATACTACTCAGCCATAAAAAGAATGAAATAATGTCTTTTGCAGCAACTTAATGGAACTGGAGGCTACAATTCTAAGTGAAGTAACTCGGGAATCTAAAACCAAATACTACATGTTCTCACTTCTAAGTGGAAGCTAAGCCATAAGTAGACAAAGGCATACAGAGTGGTAGAATGGATACTGGCAACTCAGAAGAGGGGAGCTGGAAAGTGACTAAAAGATGAAAACCTACCTTTTGGGAACAACGTACACTACCCAGGTGACAGGTACACTAAAATCCCAGACTTTACCACTGTACAATTTATCCATATAACCAAAAACCACTGTACTCCAAAAGCTACTGAAATTAAAAGTTAAAATAAAAAATAGATATCCATTTTGTCAACAATGATTTATGTCTCACTAAACACATGGTCAACTAACTCTAAGACACACTGCCTGAAATTTCAGGATATTTCATATTATATTTATAGTTTATAAAATATACAAAGTTTCCCTTGCATTCATTATAATTTATAACTAGAGAGAATGTTTACAATTGATTAACTAAATTCTCTTTTTCTACCAAGCCAGTCTTAACAATAATGAGAAATTAAACTACAAAAAACAATGAAGTGAGCTGGTTTATATTTTTCCAATTTTCTTCCTTTCTACTGATTATTTTATTCTAATATCATAGGTCTGCTCTACTTGAGGGAAATAGTAAAATTATATTGTCACTGTATATTTATTATTCATGACAATTATATATATTTAGAAGGGTCCAAGAATTCGATCTTTCTATTCTCTTTTTATCTGAAGTTTTCTCTTTTAACAGGTTAATACATGAAGAGGCTAATTGCTTTTAAATGTGCATCTATTTGTTAGAAGTTTAATATGTTGATAAAAGAGAATGCTTATATTAATATTAAATACTAATTTTGGCTTGACAATATTTGTGAAGACTCTTGCCATCTCACCTCCTCTTTCTTTGGAAAATCAAAAGTTAACAAAATGTCCATGTGTTCTAAAATTGTAATCCTAAATTCACTAAATCTTTTAGAAAAAAATTTATTTTGACCCTGTTAAAAAGTTGGTACATGTTGTGAGTTGTCTTTTACAAAATTTTTAGAGTTGAAAAACTTTAATATTTAATTATATTAGCCATGTTGTAACACCATATTAATTTTCCTAAATTTTTAATAGGATAATATTATGACATATGCAAAGCACTTAAAACAGTGTCTGACACTTAATAAGTGCTGTCAGTGTTAGCCACTACTATTATTATGCTTGTCATCAGGGCAAAGCTTGAGAACATAAATCCATCGATAATCCTCAAGTCTTTGCTTGTTAAATTATCATTAATTTTCTCACCAAGCAATGCACTGGTCTTAACCAGAGGGTTTTGAACTGGACTGGGAAAACAGGACATCTTTATTTTCACTAACTTCTAACTATATGTCCTTCAATTGTGAATGTACTAAATTCATTACAGTGCTATTTGCAGTATCTGTAATGTTGTCAACAATAGAAATTACAGATATGTCCATATTACATTATAGTTATTTACAGATTTCAAAATATTGTTCTTGCTCATCACCATTTTAAAATTTGGTAGTTATTAATGACATTCTTCCAGAAATAGAAAATATAAATCCAAAATTTATATGGACCACAAAAGACCCAGATAGCCAAAGCAATCCTGAGCACATAGACAAATGCAACACAATAGAGAATACAGAAATAAATCCAGGCATTTACAGTCAACTGATTTTTAATAAATGTGCCAAGAACATACATTAAAGAAAGAACAGTCTCTTCAATAAATGGAGCCAGAAAAACTGTGTGTGTGTGTGTGTGTGTGTGTGTGTGTGTATGCAGAAGAATGAAACTAGATGCCCGTCTCTCGCCATATACAAAAATCATATTAAAAGGGATTAAAGATTTCGATCTAAGACCTGAAACTTTAAAACTACTGGAAGGAAACATTGGGGAAACACTCCAAGACATTTGTTTGGGCACAGATTTCTTGAGTAAGACCTCAAAACACAGGTAACCAAAGCAAAACAGATAAATGAGATCACATCAAACTAAAAAGCTTCTGCACAGCAAAGGAAACAATCAGCAAAGAGACAACTCATAGAAAAGGATAAAATATTAGCAAACTGCACCTCGGATAAAGGATTAAAACCAGGATATATAAGGAACTCAAACAACTCAACAGAAAAAAAAAAAAAAATAAAGTAAAATAATTACTTTTAAAGAGGTTACTCAGGAGGCTGAGGCAGGGAAATCACTTGAAACCGAGAAGCAGAGGGTACAGTGAGCTGAGATCGAGCCATTTCACTCCAGCCTGGGCAACAGGAACTAAACTGCATCTCAAAAAAAAAAAAAAAGACCGGACGTGGTGTTTTACGCTTGTAATCCTAGTACTTTGGGAGGCCGAGGTGGGTGGATCACTAGGTCAGGAGTTCGAGACCAGCCTGGCCAACACAGTGAAACCCCGTCTCTACTAAAAATACACAAATTAGCTGGATGTGGTGGCAGTTGCCTGTAATCTCAGTTACTTGGGAGTCTGAGGCAAAAGAATCGCTTGAACCCGGGAGGCAGAGGTTGCAGTGAGCCAAGATCCCGCCATTGCACTCCATCCTGGGCTACGCAGCTAGACTCTGTCTCAAAAAAAAAAAAAAAAAAAAAAAAGAAAGAAAGAAAAGGAAAAGAAAAAAAGAGGCAACAAATCTTAATACATATTTTTCAAAAGAAGACAGACAAATGGCCAACAGGTATATGAAAAAAGCTCAACATTATTAATCATCAAAGAAATGCAAATCAAAACTATAATCCAATATCATCTCATCCCAATTAAAGTGACTTTTATCCAAAAGAAAGGCAATAACGTATGCTGGTGAGGATGTGAAGAGAGAGGAACCCTCATACAATGTTGGTGGGAATGTGAATTATTGTAGCCACTATGGAGAACCATTGGGAGGTGCCTTAAAACCTAAAAATAAAACTATATGATCCAGTAATCTCACTGCTACATATATATCCCAGCAGAAAGGCAGTCTATAGAACAGATATTTGAATTCCCACATTTATTACAGCACTATTCATAATAGCCAAGATAGGAATTCAACATGTTCAACAATGGGTGAACTGATAAAGAAAATGGGGTACATTTCTATAGCCACCTTATTGTGTTACCAAACACTAGATTTTATTTCTTCTAAGTATATTTTTCATTCTTCTGCATATGTATATCCAGTTTTCCCTGTACCATTTATTGAAGAGACTGTCCTTTCTCCAGTGTATGTTCTTGACATCTTTGTTGTAAATGCCTGGATTTATTCCTGTATTCTCTATTATGCTGCATTTGTCTATGTGTCTGTTTTTATGCCAGCACCATGCTTTTTGGTTGCTATAGCTTTGAGGTATAATTTAAAGTCAGGTAATGTGATGCCTCCAGCTTTGTTCTTTTTGCTCACTGGAATATTATTAATGAAATTAATACAATAGAATATTATTCAGCCATAAAAGTAATTAAATTTTGCTATTGAAAACAACATGGATGGACCTAGAGGGCACTTTATTAAGTGAAATAAGCCAGGCACAGAAAGACAAATATTACATCTTCTTACTCATATGTGGGAGATTAAAAAATATTGAACTCCTGGAGGTAGAGAGTAGCATGGTGTTTACCAGAGGCTGGGAAGGGCAGTGGGGAGAACAGGATAAAGAAGAGATGTTTAATGGGTACAAAAAATGATGTTTAGATGGAAGAAATAAGATCTAATGTTTGGTAGCACAATAAAATAGGTATAGTTAACAATTTATTGTATTTTTCAAAATAACTAAGAGTGGAATTAGAATGTTCCTGTTGTAAAGAAATGTTGATTTCTTCAGGTGATGGATATCCCAGTTATTCTGACTTGAGCATTACACAGTATATGCTTGTATCAAAATGTCACATGTGCCCTATAATCAAATACTAATATACATGTTGCTGTGAAGGTAATTTTTAGATGTGGTTAATATCTATAATCAATTTCTTTAAGTGAAGGATATTGCCCTGGACCATGTTGGTGGGCCTCATCTAATCAGTCAAAAGTCCATAAGGACATACATTGGAATTTCCCAGAGAGAGTAGAAATTCTGCCTCAAGTCTGGAACACCAACTGTTTCTGAATTTCCAGCCTAAGGATTTTTGGACTTGTCAGTCCCACAATCATGTCAGCCTGTTTCTTAAACAATATGATAGATGATAGATAGGAGAGAGAGAGAGAGAGATGATAGATTAGATAGATGAAGATAGATAGATAGATAGATAGATAGATAGATAGATAGATAGATAGATAGA
>NC_045436.1:86820385-86937274 GCF_002776525.5 Piliocolobus tephrosceles
AGATAGATAGATAGATAGATAGATAGATAGATAGATAGATAGATAGAGATAGATTCTGATTCTCTGGAAACTTTGCCTGATACAGTGCAGTGTTCATTATCACTCAGTCTACATGATTTCAAATAGGATAAAGGTAAAATAAGATATATATTTATCTTTGTCTTTCCATATTTTTCTTGTACTCCTACATTCTTCTTACTTTATCTATGTCTTATAAATTTTGTTTCTTGATATTTAAACACCACCTAGGATAGAAGTTTCAAAGATACAAAATCGAAATATGTCTTTGCCCTATTTTGTTAATATCCAGATAATTAATGTTTTATATTTTGAGGGACAACTCATATTAGCCATTGTGTTTAAACTATGACAACATAAACTTTTGTGAGTCTGGTGAGTTATTTCTAAAGGTTTGGCGGAAATAAGCTTCTCAAGAATGTCAAAACCAAGAGTTATACAGGTCTTCTCACTTAAAAAGCAATAAAAACTGGAACATATCACCAAAAATAAAATTTAATATATATAACCTCACTTGTTTTTTATATTTATATAATTCTTACCATTTAATCCCAAAGGATATTAATTTTACTAAGAAATTCTTGGTTATACTTGAAACTCAGTGAAAATCCAGTGGTACTTATAGTAATTTGAGATTTAAAAATAACTTGGGAAAATGTAAAGGATTTTAGATAAGTGGTTGCAAATTAACTTAGGCTTAGATGCTTGTAATAATTCAGGGATAATTAATTTGTGCTCATGAGGTGACTGAAATCATAGAATAACCACCTAGTAATTTGATGCAATAATTCTGACTCTGCCAAAAAGTTGGCTTTTGTGATGTACTACTCTTTCACTGAAGAATAATAAATGTTTTTCACTTTGGAATCAGACTTCAAGTTTACAGACAAGTGTACAATTCATTGATTCTTATATACATTTTACACAATGAAATATATATAAGCATATGCATCCACTCTCCATCTCTTCTAAATTTTCAACCATTCCAATTTTCCCAAGAATTTATTTATGTTTTTTATTTAAATCTCATGTGTTAGAAACTAAACTAAATGTCTTGATTTTTTCACAAATAGTCATTGTTCACAAATAGTCGTACTTGAAACAGCATATTATAAGCCCCTGGGTTCTCATTTCTTTAAGCAATAGGCATCTTAATGAAGAGCCTGGAAGTCATAATTCCCTGGAGGCTGCCTCTGAACTAACAGCCATTTCAGCCATAAGTTTCTGGTTAATAATAAAGTAAAAGAAAGGTCACAATGAGGAACTCTCTCCAAAGAATTACATGGATGGCAGCAGGCAAAGAGAGAGAGTTTGTGCAGGGAAACTCCCATATTTGAAACCAACAGATCTCATGAGACTCATTCACTATCACGAAAACAGTGCAGGAAAGACCCACCCCCATAATTCAATCACCTCCCACCAGATTCCTCCCACAACACGTGGGAATTTTGGGAGTTACAGTTCAAAACGAGACTTGGGTGGGGACACAGCCAAACCATATCCGTTTCCTTCATTACTGTAGCTCATTTGTATATCACAGGAGTCATGAATTTTATGTTTTAAATTTAAAGGAGGAACAACTGTATTTAAATTTTACAGGTACTAATAGGATATCAATAGAGTTCTTCAATAGATCAATTCATTCATTTAACTAATGAATATTGAGCACTTATCATAGGCCAGGCACCGTGTCAGGCACTGTTTACACAAAGTGGCAGGAGAAGACAAACACAACGCTTGCTCTTAGGGAGCTTACTATTTTGTGGAGTAGATAGCAATTAATAAAATAAAGCCACCAAACTTAGTAGTCTGAGTAAATGTGGCACACTGCATAGTGGAAGAACCTGACTTAGACTAAAAGTCAGAAGTACCGCAAAAATGTGGTACTCCAGCTAAACCTGAAGAATACCTAGGAGTTACCTAGTTGAAAGGAGAACCAAGCTAAGGAAAAGTACCAGAAACTGAAAAGGTCTATGTCAAGTCCCTGTGGCTGGAGAAAGCCTGGGGATAAAGAAGGTTGAAACCCCAGAGGGAAGAGAGTAAGGTAGGGATGGTGTGAGATGAGGCTGCTCATCCATGTTCCAGAGATTGACCTTTTCCCTGGAAGAAACAGGAAGTTACAGGATTTTTAGGAGGGTGATGACATCCTATGCCACAGATCTGTCTTCATTGCCAGGACTTTTGTGAAATATGGTACCTAGCAGACAATGCCTGACATTTAATATAGCTGATAAATATTTGTTAGGAAAAAGAAGGAAAAAAGGAGGAAGGAACAGAGGGAGGGAGGAAGGGAGGAAAGAAAGAAGAGAATTAGGAAAGGAAGAAAGTAAAAGAGAAAGGATGGGAGTAGAAGAGAAGAAAGAAAAAAAGGAAGAAAGGCAAAGAAGGAAGAGGGCAAGGGAGGAAGGAGGGAAGCAAAAGGAGAAGAAGGAAGGGAGGGGCTGGAAGGAAGGAAAGAAGGAAGGAAGGGAGAAAACAAAAAGGGAGGAAGGAAGAAAGGGGGAGAGAAAGGAAGAGAAAAGGAGGAAGGAAGAAAGGAGTGAGAGAAGAGAAGGGGAAGAAAGGAAGAGACAAAAAAGGATGGAAGGAATGAATGCAGGAAGGAAGGTAGGTAGAAAGGGAAAAAGGGGAGAAGGAAGGAAACATCAAAGAGTGAGACATAGCAGAGGCATAGAATTTAGAGACAAGTCAAATCAATTCCCCATCTACTACTGTGGCTCCTTGAACTTTCTCCATAACATCCCAGGTAATCTCATTTTGGTCGTTATTCCCATTTTTATAGATGGGGATAATAAACCCAGGATAATCAACCTGCTTAAGGTGATGTAACCAGTTCTCACACAAGCGTTCTCTCCAGAATATTAACTCATTCATATGAATGAGTGTGTGTAGACCTATATCATGTATGTGCACGCATATCTTTTTCTCTGTCTCCACTGAGAATGTCTTAATTTTTATTAGATTCCAAGTAAGAGTCAAAATAATGAGACCATGCCTTATATATTCTTAAAATTATTGCAAACATTGTATTTACTTTTAAGTAAAGTTGCTGTGAAAGAGTGCGTCTAACAGATAGTGGGAATTTTATTTATGCAGAAAACGCACTGCATAATGAAGTAATTGAGTCTTCATTTTCCATATGGCTTTCTGGACAGTTTGGCTTTGAATGTGTTGGTAAGATTCCCAAGTGGTTGTCATACGTGAGGCTGATAGAAAATTAAAGGGCTGGCTCTGCTTGTAGTTCCTTCAGGTCAAGAGGAAAGCAGCTAATATTATTGACTCCTCAACCCGAGAGAAGACAAGAAGACATTCCCTCAAGATAAACAGTTTCAAGATAGATCCCTTTCCTGTGTTGCCAGTGTGGATTTCACAGAAGCATGACTAAGGCATACCTGGTCAATTTACAGGCATGTGGAAAGTAAAACAAAAATACCGAAAAAGAAATTTTAGCATTTGAGCAAAAGTACATCCCAGCTCTTTCTGGAATTAAGTACTAAGTTCCTGAAGGATTGAGTTGATTTATGCTTTTTTTTTTTTTTTTTTTTTCCTAATTTAGGAATCAATGACCTCAAAGAAGCCAATTCTTAATCTTTGCTCAGAATTGATGCTGGGCTTCCTTTGCTCTGCTTTTGCTCAAATTTCTCGCCTCCAGTTTGGGGCCCCTCTTTTCTCTGCCTGTCTCCCATCTCCCCTTTCTCTCTCCCCTCTCCTCTCTCCTCTCTTATCTCTCCTCTCTCATCTCTCATCTCACATACTCAGGGCTCATCTCAGATGATCCCACCTCTCTGTATTCATGACTATTTTCCTGGGACTGTCTCTATAGTACTAATGGTTCTCTCTGTTGATCTGTCACTTCCCATGCTTCCCAGCCCTCTATTAAGAAAGACACCATGCCGACTTCACAATTAAACAGAAAAAAAGAAATTTACTCTGAAAATTAATAAGTAACTTGCACCAAGTGTTGCATTTAAAAAGAGAAGAAGACAGTGTTTAAAAAAAGACAGGAGTGATATTCTTTCCCCCCGACATGTTTTCACTCCTCTCTAATTTTTTTTTTTTTTTGGAAGCTTTTGATATTTATTTTGGGTGTTTGCTTCATGTGTGAGAAATATTCTACTGCTTTCTAAACTAAAGAGAGCAGGGACTAAAAACTCTTTGGTATTAACTGGTAGCAGCAAAAGGAAAAAGCTGACGAAAGGAAGAAATGGAGCCCTGAAAAGAACAGAAATATCTCCAAGAGTTTAAATAGGTCAGATATCTACCTATCACCCCCATAATTCTAACCTTCCTCTCAGCTCAAATCTGTGAGGCGTTCCTACTCCAGGGGCATAAGACCTGGAGAACTATAGACCTGGGTGGGAAGTAAAAGAGAGGGACTCTTAATACACAGTTTCAGGGATATTATGAGTTGGATAAAACTTTATGAAAACTCAACCACTGTCATTATTTTTAACAGAACGTGTATTTCAAGCTTGGAGCAAACTTAAGTGCACATAAGCCAGATAGCTTGTATTCGAATTCCAGTTCTACCACTTATGAGATGCATTACCTTTGACAATTATTTAGCCTGAGTTTTTACATTCATAAAATAGGGACAATATTGTTATATACTTCACACGGGTATTGTAAAGATTAACTAAATTAATTAATGTAAAGAACTGACAACATTTTCTGACACTGTGTGGGATTGTTTAATTAAAGAGATACATAAACACTGCAGAAACTTTCTGAATGCATACATAACATCAAGCCTGCAGTAGTGGATCTGGAAGAGAATAGTGATTACCTGTTTTTGCCAATATCACTCTAGAGATATGGTGAGATGAAATGTCACTGCATCCTTAGAGTGATAATGGCACATCCAGAAATGTGCTTAGCGTAGAGCAAGTACTCTACAATAGCATAGCTATTATACTACCATTATCAATGTTATCATGATTATATAACCCTTCCCATGGCATGCTCATCATCAAGAATCTCTTGATTGGCAATTCCTGTTGCTATTACAGAACCTCTCAAATGATTGACTCAATAGGTTTTTCCAGTTTTGGTCAAAATTCCATCTCATTACCACTGTGGTCTTGTTTGTGGACTGCTATATCGTACAAGGCCGACTGAGCCCACAGAATGTTAGCATTGTAGCAAAACTGGCACTGCTGATCATTGGAAAATCTTTAATCCAGATGGTGCAGGTCAACACTTAAAACCCATATGGTTACCTTGAACCTAAGGAGGGGAAAACTGGTGGCCAGTTTCAATTCACATTTGAAAGTGTTTCTTAAGAAATCTTGCTATTAAATGCAATCAAGCACTTTGAGGACTAGAGAGGTGAGGTTTCCAAAACATCAACATTTGGAAACAGAAAAAAGGAATACAATAACTGCTATTGTTATGTTTTAAACTTTTAAAATACCAAATTAGGTTTTACTTTGCTTTGCTTTACTGAAGTAAACATTTGTTTGGGTGGCCATCTTTGAATCTATTCTAGCACTGACTTTTGTCACAGTGTGCAAATGTTTTCTAGCTTTGTGTTCCCTCTGGGTAAACATATAGACAATGTAATTTTCCATATGTACTCTGTCATTTGGGTTACTTTGGAGATATACAGGATTCATGAGTCAGGATAAGCCCAGAAATTCACTTTCTAAGTGATACTGGGCCATTCCCTGTTGACAAGCAATTTCTTTATGTTACAGATTTTTCTGTCTTAAAAGGAAATCACGTTATGTTCCTTTCTATATTGTTAACAATAGTAGTCCCATAATTCACTTTAATGTATTTCAAAACTAATTATTAAACAGCTTATATCTAAACAGCTTATATCTACACTCTGCTTAGTGCTGGAGGAGGAAATAACTGTTAAGATTAATGACACTCTAATGGGACAGAACAGAGAATTCTCTGCCTCTAAGATCATCTAAACCAAAGACATGTACACAACTACCTATAATGTAGGCCAGACCACAGAAATGCTAAGTGATGCTTTAAAGTCTTCTGAAAAATAATTCCTTAATTAAACAAAGTCTCCCTACATGCAGAGTATGAATGATGCTGCTATTACTTATTTCTACTGTCTTCCATCTATTTTATAATGTTCTTTGATCCATTCTCTGCATTCTTCTTTTTTGAAAGTAATATTCTTGATAGTTTAATAATGAGACCCCTCCTTTGTTCCTAGATTCCTTGGCGGCTAATCAACAAAAGCCATTGAAAGACTTAATCCTCTAAGCTTGGCACCACATCAGTCTGGAAGTAGTTTACATGCAGAGTCCTTGGAGTAAATACTCATTAGAGGTTCTGTTGGCTCATTTCGTCACCCACATTTTGCAGTGGGTGGCCCAGTTGGCATCCTCATTATTTTCTTTTTCCACCCCTGAAAATAATCCAGATGTAGCAACCTGACACTACTTTGTTTGGTACTCTAAATCCATTGTAATGAAGGGTCCATTAATTTGTGATGCTAGCTAGTAAGTCCAGATAAATAAAGGCCTCAGGCCGGTAATGCTATAATAAATCTTTTACTAATATACTTTTTACAGAGCAACCTATTGAATGCAACTCAATGGCTTCAAGGATAATTTACTGTAATTTCTTGTGCCTGAAACTTAGAGAATTATGTGCCATCTACCCCGGCCTCACTACTTCTCCTCCCCACCCACATTTTTACACTAACAAACAAGTCAATTTACAGAAGCAAATTTATCCAGGTTATTCACTAATTACAAAGCAAGTATCTTGCTTCTTCATTTATTACCTAGATAGACTTTACTACATAGCTTCTTGATTATTACTTGAATCAAAGAAGCAGAGAGTCTCCAAAATGTTATTATCTTTCCAGGTTTAACAATGAAAATCTCAAAAACAAAACAAAACTTTGTTTCTTGACTTCCTAAGTACAAACTACTGTTAAAAGACGAGGAGGGTAAGATATACCTTATTCTTTCAGAGCTTGTTTTATTGTTATAAAGCCAATAAAAGTAAGTTGTCACTTTTTCCCTCAAGATTATGACAATAATCTGCAAAATGGGCTTGCAATAAAATTTACCAGATAGGACATTTATTAATGCAAGGATTAAAATCACAACATATATAAAGTTCTTAGAACAGTGTCTAGCTTTAGGCCATGAGTATCAATGTATGAAAAGCTATTATATTCTTGTCATATGAATTCATATTAATCTTTTTGTTTTATACTTTAAGTTCTCAAATACATATGCAGTACATGCGGCTTTGTTACATAGGTATGCATGTGTCATGATGGTTTCCTGCACCCACCAATCCGTCGTCTACATTAGGTATTTCTCCTAATGCTATTCCTCCCTTACCCTCCCACCCTACTATAGGCCCTGGTATGTGATGTTTCCCTCTCTGTGTCCCTGTGTTCTCATTGTTCCACTCCGACTTATGAGTGAGAACATGCGGTGTTTGGTTTTCTGTTCCTGTGTTACTTTGCTGAGAAAGATGGTTTCTAGCTTCATCCATGTCCCTGCAAAGGACATGAACTCATCCTTTTTCATGGCTGCATAGTATTCCATGGTGTATATGTGCCACATTTTCTTTATCCACTCTATCATTAATGGGCATTTGGGTTGGTTCCAAGTCTTTGCCATTGTGAATACTGCTGCAATAAACATACATGTACATGTGTCTTTATAGCAGAATGATTTATAATCCTGTGGGTATATACCCAGTAATGGAACTGCTGGGTCAAATGATATTTCTGGTTCTAGATCCTTGAGGAATTGACACACTGTCTTCCACAATGGTTGAACTAATTAACCCTCCCACCAACAGTGTAAAAGGGCTCCTATTTCTCCACATGCTCTCCAGCATCTGTTGTTTCCTGACTTTTTAATGATTACCATTCTAACTGGAGTGAGACAGCATCTAATTTTGGCTTAGATTTGCATTTCTTTAATGATCAGTGATGATGAGTTTTCTTTTCCTATGTTTGTTGGCCACATAAAGGTCTTCTTTTGAGAAGTGTCTGTTCATATCATTCACCCACTTTTTGATGGGGTTTTTGTTTTTTTCTTGTAAATTTGTTTAAGTTCCTTGTAGATTCTGGAGAATTCTGTAGATTCTCTCTGTCAGACAGAGAGGTTGCAAAAATTTTCTCCCATTCTGTAGGTTACCTCTGATGAAGTTTCTTTTGCTGTGCAGAAGCTCTTTAGTTTAATTTGTCTATTTTGTCCCATATGTCTATTTTGGCTTTCGTTGCCATTGCTTTTGGTGTTTCAATCATGAAATCTTTGCCCATGCCTATGTCCTGAACGGTATTGCCTAGGTTTTCTTCTAAGGTTTTTGTTGTTTTAGGTCTTACATTTAACTCTTTAATCCATCATGAGTTAATTTTTGTATAAGGTGTAAGGAAGTGATCCAGTTTCAGTTTTCTGCATATGACTAGCCAGTTTTCCAACACCGTTTATTAAATAGGGAATCCTTTTCCCATTGCTTGTTTTTGTCAGGTTTGTCAAAGATCAGATGGTCAGAGTCGTAGATGTGTGGTGTTATTTCTGAGGCCTCTGTTCTGTTCCATTGGTCTATATATCTGTTTTGGTACCAGTACCATGCTGTTTTGGTTACTGTAGCCTTGTAGTATAGTATGAGGTCAAGTAGCATGATGCCTCCAGTTTTGTTCTTTTTGCTTAGGATTGTCTTGGCTATATGGGCTCTTTTTTGGGTCCATATTAAATTAAAGTAGTTTTTTTCTAATTCTGTGAAGAAAGTCAGCAGTAGCTTGATGGGGATAGCATTTAATCTATAAATTACTTTGGGTAGTATGGCCATTTTCATGATATTGATTCTTCCTAAGCATGGAATGCTTTTCCATTTATTTATATCCATGAGCATGGAATGTTTTTCCATTTATTTATATCCTCTCTTATTTCCTTCAGCAGTGGTTTGTAGTTCTCCTTGTCAGCTGTATTCTTAGGTATTTTATTCTCTTTGTGGCAATTGTGAATGGGAGTTCACTCATGATTTGGCTCTCTGTTTGTTATTGTTGTAGGAATGATTTTCGCACATCAATTTTGTGTTCTGAGACTTTGCTGCAGTTACAGCAAAGGAGGCTGAGACAATGGGGTGTTCTAAATATACAATCATGTCATATGCAAACAGAGACAATTTGACTTCCTCTCTTCCTATTTGAATATGCTTTATTTCTTTCTCTACCTGATTGCCCTGGCCCAAACTTTCAATAGGATGTTGACTTGTAGTGGTGAGAGAGGGCATCCTTTTCTTGTGCCTGTTTTCAAAGGGAATGCTTCCAGCTCTTGCCAATTCAGTGTGTTATTGGCTGTGGATCTCTCATAAATAGCTCTTATTATTTTGAGATACATTCCATCAATAACTAGTTTATTGAAAGCTTTTAGTTTGAAGTGGTGCTAAATTTTCTTGAAGGCCTTTTCTGCACTTATTGAGATAATCATGTGATTTTGTCATTGGTTCTGTTGATGTGATGGGTTACATTTGTTGATTTGAGTATGTTGAACCAGGCTTGCATCCCAGTGATGAAGCCAGCTTGATCATGGTGGATAAGCTTTCTGATGTGCTGCTGGATTCGGTTTGCCAGTATTTTATTTAAGATTTTTGCATTGATGTTCATAAGGAACATTGGCCTGAAATTTTCTTTTTTGGTTGTGTCTCTGGCAGGTCTTGGTATCAGGATGATGCTGGCCTCATAAGATGAGTTAGTGAGGATTTCCTCTTTTTCTATTATTTGGAATAGTTTCAGAAGGAATTGTACCAGCTCCTCTTTGTACCTCTGGTAGAATTCGGCTGTGAATCCGTCTGGTCCTGGACTTTTTTTGGTTGGTAGGCTATTAAATACTGCCTCAATTTCAGAACTTCCTATTGGTCTATTCAGGGATTCGACTTCTTCCTGGTTTAGTTTGGGAGGGTGTATATGTCTAGGAATTTATCAATTTCTTCTAAATTTTCTAGTTTATTTGCCTAGAGGTGTTAAAGTATTCTCTGATGGTAGTTTGTATTTCTGTGGGATCAGTGGTAATCTCCCCTTTATCGTTTTTTATTGTGTCTATTTGATTCTTCTCCATTTTCTTCTTTACTAGTTTGGCTAGCAGTCTATCTATTTTGTTAATCTTAAAAAAAAAAAAAAAGCTCCTAGATTCATTACTTTTTTGAAGGGTTTTTCATGTCTCTATCTCCTTCAGTTCCACTTGAATCTTAGTTATTTCTTGCCTTCTGCTAGCTTTTGACTTTGTTTGCTCTTGCTTCTCTACTTCTTTTAATTGTGATGTTAGGGTGTTGATTTTAGATCTTTTCTGCTTTCTCCTGTGGGCATTTAGTGCTATAAATTTCCTTCTAAACACCGCTTTAGCTGTGTCCCAGAGATTCTGGTACGATGCGTCTTTGTTCTCATTGGTTTCAAAGAACTTATTTATTTCTGCCTTAATTTTGTTATTTACCCAGTAGTCATTCAGGAGCAGGTTGTTCAGTTTCCGTGTAGTTGCACGGTTTTGAGTGAGTTTCTTAATCCTGAGTTCTAATAAGGATTTGATTGCACTGTGTTCTCAGAGACTGTTCATTAAAATTTCCATTCTTTTCCATTTGCTGAGGAGTGTTTTACTTCCAATTATGTGTTAAATTTAGAATAAGTGCGATGTGGTGCTGAGAGGAATGTATATTCTGTTGATTTGGGGTGGAGAGTTCTATAGATGTCTATTAGGTCCACTTGGTCCAAAGCTGAGTTCAAGTCCTGAATATCCTTGTTAATTTTCTGACTCATTGATCTGTCTAATATTGACAGTGGCATGTTAAATCTCCCACTATTATTGTGTGGGAGCCTAAGTCTCTTTGTAGATCTCTAAGAACTTGCTTTACGAATCTGGGTGCTCCTGTATTGGATGCATATGTATTTAGGATAGTTGGCTCTTCTTGTTGCACTGATCCCTTTACCATTATGTAATGCCCTTCTTTGTCTTTTTTTATCTTTGTTGGTTTAAAGTCTGTTTTATCAGAGACTAGGATTGCAACCCCTGCTTTTTTTTGCTTTCCATTTGCTTGGTAGATCTTCCTCCATCCCTTTATTTTAATCATATATGTGTCTTTGCACATGAGATGGGTCCCCTGAATACAGCACACCAATGGGTCTTGACTCTTTATCCAATTTACCAGTCTGTGTTTTTTAATTGGGGCATTTAGCCTATTTACATTTAAGGTTAATATTGTCATGTGTAAATTTGATTCTGTCATTATGACCCTAGCTGGTTATTTTGCTCGTTAGTTGATGCAGTTTCTTCAAAGGGTCGATGGTCTTTACAATTTGGTATGTTTTTGCAGTGACTCATACTGCTTTTTCCATTCAGTATTGAGTGCTTTTTCAGGATCTCTTGTAAGACAGGCCTAGTAGTGACAAAATCTCTCAGCATTTGCTTATCTGTAAGGATTTTAGTTCTCCTTCGCTTATGAAGCCTAGTTTGGCTGGATATGAAATTCTGGGTTAAAAACTCTTTTCTTTAAGAATGTTGAATATTGGCCCCCACTCTCTTCTGGCTTGTAGGGTTTCTGCAGAGAGATCTGCTGTTAGTCTATTGGGCTTCCCTTTGTGGGTAACCCAACCTTTCTCTCTGGCTACCCTTAACATTTTTTCCTTCATTTCAACCCTGGTGAATCTGACAATTATGTGTCTGGGGTTGCTCTTCTCCAGGAGTGTCTTTGTGATATTCACTGTATTTCTTGAATTTGAATATTGGCCTGTCTTGCTAGGTTGGAGTAGTTCTCTTGGATAATGTCCTGAAGAGTGTTTTCCAACTTGATTCCATTCTCCCTGTCACTTTCAGGTACACCAGTCAAACGCAGGTTTGGTCTTTTCACATAGTCTCATATTTCTTGGAGGCTTTGTTCTTTCCTTTTCATTCTTTTTTCTCTATTATTGTCTTCACACTTTATTTCATTAAGTTGATGTTCAATCTCTAATATCCATTCTTCCACTTGATTGATTCAGCTGTTGATACTTGTGTATGCTTCACAAAATTCTCTTGCTGTGTTTTTCAGCTCTATCAGGTCATTTATGTCCTTCTCTAAACTGATTATTCTAGTTAGCAATTTCTCTAACCTTTTTTCAAGATTCTTAGCTTCCTTGCACTGAGTTAGAACATGTTCCTTTAGCTCAGAGTAGTTTGTTATTACCTACCTTCTGAAGCCTACTTCTGTCAATTCATCAAACTCATTCTCCATCCAGTTTTGTTCCCTTGCTGGTGAGGAGCTGTGATCCTTTGGAGGAGAAGAGGCCTTCTGGTTTCTGGAATTTTCTGCCCTTTTGCGCTGGGTTTTCATCATCTTCATGATGAAATCTACCTTTGGTCTTTGATGTTGGTGACCTTCAGATGGGGTTTTTGTGTGGCTGTCCTTTTTGTTGATGTTGATGCTATTCCTTTCTGTTTGTTAGTCTTCCTTCTAACAGTCAGGCCTCTCTGCTGTAGGTCTGCTGGAGTTTGTTGGAGGTCCACTCCAGACCCTGTTTGCCTGGATATCACCAGCAGAGGCTGCAGAACAGCAAAGATTGCTGCCTGTTCCTTCCTTTGGAAGCTTCTTTCTAGAGGGGCACTCTCCAGATGCCAGCCAGAGCTCTCTGTATGAGGTGTCTGTGTTGACCCCTGCTTGGAAGTGTCTCTCCCTCAGGAGGCACAGGGGTCAGGGACCCACTTGAGAAGGCAGTCTGTCCCTTAGCAGAGCTTGAGCACTGTGTTGGGAGATCTGCTGCTCTCTTCAGAGCCAGAAGGCAGGAACGTTTAGGTCTGTTGAAGCTGCGCCCACAGCCACCCCTTCCCCCAGGTGCTCTGTCCCAGGGAGATGGGAGTTTGATCTATAAGCCCCCCACTGTGACTGCTGCCTTTCTTTCAGAGATGTCCTGCCTGGAGAGAAGGAATCTAGAGAAGCAGTCTGGCTACAGCAGCTTTGTGGAACTACAGTGGGCTCCAACCAGTTCAAACTTCCTGGCACAAGTTTATTTACACGGGGAGGGGAAAACCACCTACTCAAGCCTCAGTACTGGTGGATGCCCCTCTCCCCACTAAGCTCAAGCATCCTAGGTCAACTTCAGACTGCTGTGCTCACAGCAAAAATTTCAAACAATGGATCTTAGCTTGCTGGGCTCTGTGAGGATTGGATCCGAGCTAGACCATTTGGCTCCCTGGCTTCAACCCCCTTTGCAGGGGAGTGAATGGTTTTGTCTCGCTGGTGTTCCAGGTGCCACTGGGGTATGATTAAAAAAAAAAAAAAAAAAAAAAAAACTCCTGCAGCTAGCTCAGTGTCTGCCCAAACAGCCTCCCAGTTTTGTACTAGAAACCCAGGGACCTGGTGGTGTAGGCACCCAAGGGAATCTCCTGGTCTGTGGGTTGCAAAGACTGTAGGAAAAGCATAGTATCTGGGCTGGAATGCACTGCTCCTCACAGCACAGTCCCTCACAGCTTCCCTTGGGTAGGGGAAGGAGTTCTCCGACCTGTATTAATCTTAAATAAGGAAACATTCAAAGGTTGTTTTGTTTTGTTTTGTTTTCAGAATTTATAAAACAGTGAAGTTCTATTGCTAATTTCTCCATAGATGACAGGAAATTGAGAGGAGATATGGTGTTGAAGAATAAAGGAATGTGGCCACCCTTTATAAAGGAATTGTGGCCTCCAGGTGTAGAATATTATATTTATATATTTGCACACATTACCTCATTAAATACTCACAATGACCACACAAGGTACATACTGCTTTGTCTGTTGGGCAAAAAACTAACTGTGGGCTAACAAAGGTTAAATAAAAATCCAGGATTTCAAGGCAAGCTCATCTAACTCAAAAAATCAGATTCTTTCTTCACATTGTTTCCATTCCCTGAGTTCTAACCAGACTACTTAGTATCCTTTTTTTTTTTTTTCCAAATACAGGAAGAGTGTAGGAAGCATCCTGTCATCTTGTGCAAAATCATACTGTATCTTGGATTTTAACTGCCGCTAAGATTTAATAACTTTGGAGGGAAAAACAGCAAGGTATCCTCCTGTGTATCATAAATAGGCTACTCCATGGTAAATTACATACTCATGAGTTATCCTAGAAGGAGCCTCACATCACTCTGGGACAGTGTTGCTGACCATGGCCAAAACCATGAGGGCTTGCACGTGTTCAGGATCAGCTCTGCTAAGTGTGTAACCCACATGCAGATGCTGTGCTATTCCCAGCCTTACTACCGACTTACTCAAACTCGCTGCACTCAAGCACAGATGCAGTTTCTGTCTTTTCTCATACATTACAGTATCCAGGTGTTTGTTTGTTTGCTCAGCCATGACATTGAACCACACAAGACTTTTATAAGTGGTCAAATAGATTCATAAGGGGGCAATTCATAATACTAGTCATTTTAAATAGTTTACTACCATAAGTCTAAATTACTCGTTCACAAACATACATATAAAACTTCTAAAATGTCATTTTGGTGACCATATCACGGTTTCTGCTATACCAACTTATATTACAGAAAACTTCTCTCAAATGGTATGCTAGAAGAGCTCTGAAATAAAGTTTTAATTTAAACAAGACAATTGCTATATAGCTAGACATGTTTATTTTGTTTTATTATGTTTTGTTTCACTATCAGTGTGCTTTGAAACTCAGTACATCTGAGGCACTTGTATTATTGATTTCAACTTAGACTATATGGTTATATATCTTTACTATCTACACATCTATATATTTACACATATTAATATATATCTATAGATATATATGTGTATGTGCATATATACACAGGTACATGCATATGTCTATCAATATGTTATCAAAAGTCACATGTAAATGTTTAGGCTCAAATCTTCTAAACTTCATTATGCTTCATAACATTTCTGCATGTTATATATTAACTGTTATATCAAGTGTATTATGTTGGCTTAGACAAAGTAAAGCCAATGGAAGATATGTAATTTAACTCTTATTCAGCATTATGTTAGAGAACTCATCCCAAAAGTATAACAAGTAATAGTTCTGTGAGAATTTTCTTTGTTTGTTTGTTTTGGACATAATACAACTTTTCTATTCTGGATGATTTATTATGGTTAAATAAGATAATACATGCTGAATTCGCTGCAAGCTAAAGTTCATAGAGCATTATCTGTTTATTTATCAACATGCTTATTAAGCAGGTTTCATGTGTAAAGGAAAATAAATGCACTGTCATATTGTTGCTATTTTCAATAATGTTACCAATAATAACTAAGTGCTACATGCCAGCTATAGAGGTACTTGGAGAATGAACACTGTATAAAGGGTAGTTCAATCCACCAAAAGTTTATTTTATAATAATATTAGATTTGAGCTCTACCAAATTTTTTAAAAGCTCACAAACACGGTCTCACTTTGTCTTTACCATAACAATATGAAATAAGCATTATTATTATCCCTCCACTCAAAGAAGGCAAGTTTCATGAGCAAGAATTCACTACTGCTGCCCAAATGAAAAAGTAACAGGAATTTGCTGATAATTTTGCCCACGTGTCATATAATAATCATTTAAAGCCTGTTTAAAGTGTTGATTGACTTTGCTATTAAATCATTAGAGGTCAACCTATATGGGGTAGGGGGGAAGGGACTCAGAGTAAAGCAAAATTGTGCCCTAAAGATACTTGAAAGGGTGGTCTAAATTGAAGGAAAAAAAAAAAGAAATTAATGATAAAATTATTATAATTTCATAATTGACACCATATGCAAAAAATATTTTTAGCATTTAATTGGGAAAATAAAGATTTTTCTTAGAAAGCATTACATTTTTCTCCATTCTTCAGTCTAACATATTGAAAATAAACTGCCCAAATGAAAACATTTTCCCCTCTTATTTAAAGCCTGTATCTTTGAATGGCTTTGGAAACTATGGTTGAGTATAGCATCTAAGTACAAATAGGTAGCTTTCCAACAGCATTCAAAATGCGTTACCATGTGCTTGTTCCCTTCATATTTGAATTTTCCCCTTTTTAACTATAATGCCAAGTTAGTCCTTTTGTCATTCTCTGAACCAGAAGAGCTTCCTTCTCTCTCCATGCAGAGCCTTTC
Organism: Piliocolobus tephrosceles; assembly: GCF_002776525.5. NCBI lineage: Eukaryota > Metazoa > Chordata > Mammalia > Primates > Cercopithecidae > Piliocolobus > Piliocolobus tephrosceles. Next base: position 86,836,454 of record NC_045436.1, read on the forward strand.
GTAGGGCAAACTTCTTCTCATTTACTTCCCATTGTCTCCTCTGTGGACTCTGCCTATTTGAAATCCTACCTATCTTTTCAGGTTTACTGCAAAGCCCATCTTTTTTTTTTTTTTTTTTTTTTTTTTTAATTTAGCATTTAATATTTTTAAATATGTATAAGGAAAAATGCATATTACAAAGACACATTTTCAAGATATCATTAAAATGGAAGTATTTAAGTTTTTTTTTAAAGTCATCTATTTCAATAAAACTATTAAGAAAATAGCACATGGACTATATGTAATAGTACTTGTAGTGCTGCATGGATATGGGAAAAATTAATAAATGATTGAAAGTTTGGGACACAACTTAAAGCATTTATAATGATGAGTTTTCTAGCCCTGTCTCATCACAGTCTAAAAACCACTTTCTTAGGGCTGTTTTTAACTACAAGTCACATCATCAGTTCAGTAAGTAAAGACGAGCATTTGTTTGAAAAATCTGGAAATAGGCCGGGCGCAGTGGCTCACGCTTGTAATCCCAGCACTTTGGGAGGCCGAGGCGGGCGGATCACTTGAGGTCAGGAGTTCAAGACTGTCCTGGCCAACGTGGTGAAACCCCATCTTTACTAAAAATAACAAAATTAAACGGACGTGGTGGCGCATGCCTGTAATCCCAGCTACGTGGGAGACTGAGGCAGGAGAATCGCATGAACCCTGGGGGTGGAGGTTGCAGTGAGCCTAGATCGCACCACTGCACTCCCGCCTAGGTGACAGAGTGAAACTCCATCTCAAAAAAAAAAAAAAAAAAAAATCAGGAAATAGAGTACATTGCTGGTAATTGCTGCCAAAAGTATTGGCAAGTATTGTTTCATGTTGTAAAATATGAACGTTATGGTGAAAAAAAAGTAGCTGCTGTCTTCGGGTCTGCATTTCAGTGATGGTGGTATCCCATTTTGGTGACTCACTTCTCAAGCTAATTTGAAAAGTCTGGGTTTAACTGAACTTTTCTGGAGATGAGGGAAAATGATCTCTTCTCCTTACAAGGCTATTAATATATATAAACCATCATTCTTAGCAAACTATCACAAGAACAGAAAACCAAACACCGCATGTTCTCACTCATAGGTGGGAACTGAACAATGAGATCACTTGGACTCGGGAAGGGGAACATCACACACCGGGGCCTATCATGGGGAGGGGGGGAGGGGGGAGGGATTGCATTGGGAGTTATACCTGATGGAAATGATGAATTGATGGGTGCTGACGAGTTGATGGGTGCAGCACACCAACATGGCACATATATACATATGTAACAAACCTGCACGTTATGCACATGTACCCTAGAACTTAAAGTATAATAAAAAAAAAATTTTTAAAAAAAGTAACAAAGCTATTACAAATAGGCACTATTAAAGGGGTCCCTGAACATAAGTAAAGCCATATAGGATTATGCAAAGTCAAAAATATTCCATGAAAATAAATCAATTGATAGAATCTGTAAGACAGGGAGATTTAACCATTATCAAGCATATCAAAATAGGGATCAGAAACCCAAATGAACATCAAAGAAATGTGCCGTTTAGAAGTAGAGCACATTTTCAATTATGACATCATAGGCTTCTAAAAACCCATAAAACTAATCACAATTTATGAAACTTCTATTATTAAAGCCCATCTTTTTTGATGCTACTCAAGGATGCTTTCCATGATCTTTCCAGAAAAAAGGAATTTTTCTTTTTTTTTACCAACCATTTTTGCTTTACTTTTATCATTCACCCTATTTATGTCATACTTATATAATATATTTATGTGTTTATGTATAATCTCTCTCCAGCTAAATTATAATTTTTTAGAAATCAGAAAATATGCAATATTTTTTCCTTGAGGTCATAGTAGCAACTAGGATGATGCCTTAAATATTTATGTACTCAATAAAGATTGGGTGAATCAATAAAATATTGTCAGCAAATTCAACACTAACACCACTCTAATAACATATTTTATGATTCTAATATTATGGAGAGAGAAGAAAGAAAGAAAGAAAGAAAAGAAAGAAAGAAAGAAAGAAAGGGAAAGAAAGAAAGAGAAAGAAAAGAAAACTTCACCTAAGCCAAGCCTCACATCTTACACGAATTAACTCAAAAGTATTGAATGAATCGCAGACTTAAATGTAACATGAAACAACAAAAGTTTTTAAAAAAAGTATGAAAAGACTTTGGAAACTAAGACTAAGCAGAAATTCTTAGAGATTTGATACCAAAAGCACAGTCACCACCACCCCCACCAAAAAATAATCATAAATCATACTTTACCAAAAGTAAAAACTTTTGCTATGTGAAAGATTCCATTAAAAAGATTAAAGGACAAGTGGCAGAGTGGGAGGAAATGTTTCCAAACCACATATCTGTCAAAGGTCTTATATTTCAAATATATAAAGAACTCTCAAAATTCAACAGTAAAAAGGCAAATAATCCTATTAGAAAGTAGGCAAAAGACATGAAGAGACATTTCATCTAAGAAGATATACAGATGACAAAATGCACCTGAAAAGATGATCGACCTCATTAGTTATTAGGGAAATGCAAATTAAAACCACAATAGGATATCAGTACACACCTATCAGAATGGCTGTATTTGAAAATAAATGACAGAGCCCTAGGGCTGGTGAGGATGCAGAACAGCTGGATCCCTCACACACTGCTGAGGGGAATGGAAAATGGCACAGCCACTCTGGCAGTTTGTCAATGTCTTAAGGAACTAAAGATGCAACTGTCCTACAATGCAGTATTTATACTCCTGGGCTTTTATCCCAGAGAAATGAAGACTTTGTTCATGCAAAAACCTGTGTACAAATGTTTGTAGCAGGTTTATTAATTTTTTAAATTACTGTGGTAATAATAAATGTACCATCTTAATCTTTTTTAACTGTACAGTTTTGTTACACTAAGCACATTCACAGTGTTGTGCAACCATCACCACTCTCCATTTCTAGAACTTTTTCATCATCATAAATGGAAACTCTATACCCTTTAAATAGTAACTTCCCATTTTCCTCTCCCTCAGCCTCTAGTGACTTCTATTTTCTGTCTCTATAAATGTCCCTATTCTAGTTACTGCTTATGAGTGGAATCATGCAACATGTGACCTGTGTCTGATTTATTTCGCTTAGCATAATGTTGTCAAGGTTAGTACATGATGTAGCATGTATCAGAATTTCATATTTTAAGGCTGAATAATCTTATATTTTATGTATATACCACATTTTATTTCTCAGAATTTCATTTTTAAGGCCAAATAATCTCCTATTGTGTGTATATACAACATTTTGTTTATTCATTCATCTGTCATGGGACACTTTGGTCGTTTTCACCTTGTGGCTAATGTGACTAATGCTACTAAGAATATTGGTGTTCAAGGGTCTGTAGCAGCTTCATTCTTACTAGCCAAAAACTTAAAAACAAATACAGATATCCTTCAACAGGTGAATGGTTAAGCAGTCTGGAATGGGCATACCATGGAGTCCTACTTAGCAATAAAAAGGAATGAACTATTGATACACACAACAGCCTGTAATCCCCAGAGAAATTCTGACTGATAAAAGCTAAACACAAAAGATTGTGGGCTGCGCCGGGCGTGGTGTCTCACGCCTCTAATTCCAGCACTTTGGGAGGCCGAGGGGGACGGATCATGAGGTCAGGAGATCGAGACCATCCCGGCTAACACGGTGAAACCCGGTCTCTACTAAATATACAAAAAATTAGCCAGGTTTGGTGGCAGGCGCCTGTAGTCCCAGCTACTTGGGAGGCTGAGACAGGAGAATGGTGTGAACCCGGGAGGCAGAGCTTGCAGTGAGCCGAGCTCGCGCCACTGCACTCTAGCCTGGGCGACAGAGCAAGACTCCGTCTCAAAAAAAAAAAAAAATTATGGGCTGTAAGGTTTCATTTCGATCACATTCTTGAAATGACAGGATTAAGGTGGGAGAGAAGAGAAAGTAACTATAAAAGGCAGCATGAGAAATCCTTGTGGTGATGGTGTGATGACGTTTTGTCTCTGGACTGTATCAGTGTCAGTATCCTGGTTTTGATGTTGTCGTACACTTTGGCAAGATGTTACCACTGAAGGAAACTGAGTGAAGGGTACATCGGATGTCTTTACATTATTTATTACAACTGCATATGAATGTATAATTATCTGAAAAAAAAAAAGCTTAACTAAAATTAAGACGGGGGCCAGGCACGGTGGCTTATGCCTGTAATCCCAGCACTTTGGGAGGTCAAAGCAGGCAGATCACCTGAGGTCAGGAGTTTGAGACCATCCTGGCCAACATGGCGAAACCTCGTCTCTACTAAAAACACAAAAATTAGCCCATCACAGGTGTGATTACATTACACCTGTAATCCCAGCTACACAGGAGACTGAGGCAGAAGAATCGCTTGAATCCGGGAGGCAGTGGTTGTAGTGAGCCCAGTTCACAGATTGCACCATTGTACTCCAGCCTGGATGACAGAGCGAGACTCCGTGTCAAAAAAAAAAAGAAAGAAAAGAAAAAGAAAAAAGACAAAAAGGAGGGAGAGAAGAAAAGAGGGAAGAAAGAAGGAGAGACAAAAAGGGAGGGAAGGTGAGAAGAAAGAAGAAAGGAAGGGAGGAACGGAAGAAATCTCACCAGGAAACCTTTTAGATCTCAGCCAGCCCAATCTCCTTGGCATCATCCCTTAATGGTGACTCAGATGTACTACCTCTTGGAAAGGGTGATTATTCAGATTCAGTTTAATGTCCGCAGTGTGCTGCACACAGCGTAATAATAAAATGGCACAATTTTAAATTTCTTTCAACTTCTATTTATTTCCAGAATCCCCTGAAGTTTTGACAGTCACTATATTTTCATGCTAAATGGCCATCGTCAGTGAACTAGGAGTTTCTCTTCCTGGAGACATGTTAAGAAACAAAGGGCATACTCTAGTTTCTTCCTTCTTCATGTTTTATAAATATTTTGCTTTTTATTAAAGATTTCCGAGAGAATAACTTTGCGTTCTTACTTAATCGTTTGAGGACTTGCTTTGACGGGCTAATCGTTTAGTTGAATGGAAGACATTGTTGTGAAGTGAAAGCAGAAGTTAAAAGAAATATACACAGTTCCTCCCTTTTAAGTTTCTGGTGTTATCATGCAGTCTATAAGCAATTTCGGACAAAGCGCTAAATGTATCATTTCTTAATGTTCTTAAAAAAGCTACAAGTTTTAATGCAGATTGGCAATCATAGTATGGAATAACAGCTTACCACAGAATATATTCCTCATAAACTAATAGTTCGGGGAAGTGTTCTAGATTTTCTGTTACATGTAACTGGAGTGACTCATTCACATCATACACACACACCATCATCAATGAACTCATGTCAGAAGAGCCTACAGTCTTCCTAATTTGAAGCAGCTGGTACATTCTAAATATGGAGAGCCTGGGTTTCTAAAACCATCATTAACAATCAGAATCCTTGATTTATTATTCTTTCTTTACTATTCTCTCTGTAGGGGGATTTATATCACAGAGCTGCTAGCTCTCCCCCTATTGTTCCCAGACTGTCATGCATAAGATGTCAACAAGAGTATATTTCATTCATACTCTAAAATTAAATACTTTATCCCACAATTAGCCATAATCATGACCACATACGGCTATGATTTACCATAACTAAAATAGATGGCGTGGGATTTATTGTTGGCTTATGTTTGAAATAGCAAAGACAGATTTTTGAATTAAATAATTGCATGCTAACTATTTGAGGCATAATTGTAGTTACTTTGTTTTTCATGTATCTCCACCTAGATAGCACAATATTAAAATCTCCTGTTATAAATATTCTGTTTTAAATAACCCATATATATTCATATACATATATGTGTGTATGCATGTGGGTGTGTATAAAATATGCTCTTTGAGAACATGATTATTCTCAGTAGAGAAGAATAAACCAGATTGTGAGCTCTTTCTAATTATAATTTTTAAGAATTATCTTTATTACTAACTTATATATAGTGTCACTGTGTGTGCCTTGGTCAATTATCTCATTTGAAAAACATAATAATTATGTAAGTCAGGAGTCTATTAAACACTTCAGTTTCTCTTGCTTGTCTAACACTCATGTCCCTTTCTTGTGTAACACCATCCTGACGTTTTATTTGAGAACGTGGCCTCAGGCATGGCCTGCAGTTTGATGGGGCTGTCAATCAGGACATCCTGCTTTCTCCTCTCCCCTGACCGAGGAAAGGGACGCAGGATCCCAACTAGCTACTCAGACTGTTTCTGGACTGAAACTTAAGTGGATAGGCATAAGGACGCAATTCAATTCATTCTTTGATTCTAGTTTTGGCACCCTAATAATGAGCGTAAGTTCTTGTTCTCTCAAACCCTGGAGCTGAATGGCTTCATATCTTCCTGAGGCCCAGTTCAGTTCTTCATTTGTTTCCTTTAGCTACCTCATATCTTCACAATAAATTTCTTTAAAAAGATAGTTCAAAGTTCATTTCCGTTTCTTGCACCTGAAAACCCTAACTGACATGATGTTACTCTCTTCTTTTTTTTTTTTTTAGACCGAGTCTCACTCTGTCACTTTGTTGCCAGGCTGGAGTGCAGTGGCGCAATCTTGGCTCCCTGCAACTTCTGCCTCCCGGGTTCAAGCAATTCTCCTGCCTCAGCCTCCCTAGTAGCTGGGACTACAGGCGCCCACCACCACACCCAGCTAATTTTTTGTATATTTAGTAGAGACAGGGTTTCACCGTGTTAGCCAGGATGGTCTCGATCTCCTGACCTCATGATCCATCTGCCTCGGCCTCCCAAAGTGCTGGCATTACATGCATGAGCCACCGCCCCCGACCCAATGTTACCCTCTTCTTGCAGACGAGGAAACTGAGGTGTAAAGAGGTGAAGGGGCAGTGGTCCACAATCACGTGGTGCTTAGTTAAAACAGCTGAACTCAGGCAGCCTGATTCCAAGCTCTGTTTTCAAACTCAAAGTAACATTGACTCCTTGTTTTCAGTTTCAGTCATTCAGGTATGAGAACATCTAGGTGGTCCCACAGTAATATTAGATTAGACTAAAAACATAAAATGGATATAAGAGGAATCATCTATTGCTTTGTTGCTTTTAATCAGACAGTATTTATTATGTACCCAAAAGATTCCTTGCATTAAATAAGGAGTACAAAACCATGACCAATTTTGCAGTGATCCTGGAAGTTCCTGTTACTTTCCTTTTAGTGTTTAATGTCATGCAGCTGTGCACAATTCCGAATTAACATGAGTTCAAGTACAGGGCCTACCTGTATTTAAAAAAATATTTTTATTTCACACCCATTTAGCAAGAAGGGAGAAGTGAAGTCCAGTGCAATGAGTGCTAACATGTGTGTAAACATCGTTTTAAAACTCCCATGAAGAACTACACTTTAAGTCAGAGTCAGATGCAGGAGGATCAAATTATTTCTAGATTGAAAGTAAGAACAGGAGAAAGCACTGTTAAGTCTCCAATCCAATGGTCAAGGGCTTTTGTCCCTTTTATGACTTGTGTACAGTTTACATCTTGAGCCTCTCTTTTTCATCCTTTTTCAGCATCCTAAAGGCAAAACAGCACTGTCTAATGGGCCAAGTAGCACTGGGATTAAGGATCAAAGTCAGGGTGGGATAGACAAGGTTGGGGTTGAAGCTGGGCTCACCTGAATGCAGAATGCCCCAACTGGCCTAATGCCACCAATCCTCTGACTCACCTCTTCCAGCAAGTGACCTGACAAGCACTTGGAAGCAACTTCTCATAGGAGTATGGTGATTTCTGATCTTTTCTATGTCTATGTCAAAGTGGTTACTCCTGGGGTCAAGGAAGAAATGGAATGTGGTCAGAGAAAGAAGGCATGCTAAAGACCACCTACATTTTGAGGAAAGTTTTAAAATCAGTATCTAGTAAAATCAACAACTTTCTCCCATAAATTGTGTTTAAAATGCCTTGGAGTAAGGAATATTTATTGTATAGTGTGCCAGAAGGATCCTGGACCATAAAGCCAAGCAAACCTGATTATTATTTTAGCCTTTATGTTTTCCAGCTGTGTGAATTGGACAAGTAATTTCTTCGTGCCTCAGTTTCCTGCTCTGTAAAATTAGAGTATCTCAAAACATTTCTATCATTTGGGGTTATTGGGAGGGTTGAATTGGTTAATCTATCCAAAAATTGCCTGGAATATGACAGCTACTTCACTGTATTAATATTTCCTCCCATTCAGGGAACATTTTTCAGAGTTATCCCAGTAGAGCACACTATAAAAATTCTATCAATTTCTTAGCAAACATCATTAGAAACAAAGTATCACTTAATTAATATTGCCCACTGACTACATTCCAAAGGAAACCTGTTTCTTTTTTCTTTAAAAATACAGTTGTAATTTAGTTCGCAAAGAATAAAATGAATTAATCATAGTAGCTTGTTCTGTTTTGGTTGTTGGTGATATTAGTTAGGGTCACAGAGGGAAACTGATGGTATATTCAAGCTATGTGTTTGAGGAGAGTGTAATAACGGGGAAGGCTTACAGCGGGACTATCCAATAGTCAAAGCCACCTAGTATTTTAAAATTTTCTAGTAAACACATTTAAAAAGTGAAACGAAGCAGGTGAAATTAATCTTAAAAATATCTTGAGTTTAATCCAACATATCAAAATATCATTTTAACAGAAATGAATATAAAAGTTATTAGTAAGAAGTTTTCTTTTTTTATATTAAATCTTTGAAATTTGTGTGCATTTCACATTTATAGCCCATTTCTGTTCAAATAATAAATCCTCAAATAAAATGCAGTCTGATAAAAATAATAAAGTCATGTTTAAGAAAAACATATTTTGCACTATACATTTTGTTTTTAAATTTTAACATTAATTAATAAATGAATTTTTCTTAAAATACAAAATTTATTTCCTCAGTCACACCGTTATGACAGTCCCTCTATCAAGAGATCAATAGCCACGTGTAGCTAGTGGCTTCAGATTGGATGATGCAGGTTTAGAGAAACAAAAGACGTAGTGTAGTAGTCTGAGGTGACCTGATCAGGGAAGCTTTAAGCTTGAAAGAATAAGGGGAAACAGTGCTTTCAGAAACCTCAGGTGTTAGCTGTATGGAGAGAGCCCCCTTTAAATTCCTTGGATTGAGATACACAACCAACCTAGAAGACCAAGTACAGAAGGAAACAAAGGAATTAACACCTACAACCACACTTCTCTAGCTCCATGCGGGTAACTTGACTTACCAAAAATGAAAACCCGGATTTGCAGCATTTGCTCATTTCCATAGTGTAAATTCTTTCACCATGATAGATTATAAGCTGACAATATGATGTCATTGAACACAGACTTGTGGAAAGGTGTGCAGAATTTGCTCTCTCCAAGCACCTCTTACAGTCCAGTCTCCAGCTAGTGTCTTTTATTGGCCAAACTCAACTGGCAACCAGAGGCAAGAAAGTGGCTGATACATTTCCTCCCATGACACTGAATACATGTCAGCCTCCTGTGGCACTGAACAGAATGGAGAAGGTTCAGAAAGGGCAAGTGGAAAGTATACTAGATGCTCAAAATTAAAAAGACCTGTCTATTTTTTTATCTTTGACTTCCATACATGTAGAAGAAAATGACAGTCAAAAAGAAGCTGAAATCAATAGCTTGAAGATTTTGAAGGCAGAATGTTAAGTAGGGCAGGCATCAGATTTTTTATTTGTTAGATGAAAAATTTTTGTTCTATGAGTATAGAGCTTATGCAAAGAAAAAATGTCCTTCTGCTATAAAACTTTTGAAAAAAGACTTTTAGCAGACAATTATTGAAATGTTACATTTTATATGAAACAATAAATTTTTATATCAATAATGTAATTATTCAGTATATTGACAAAATTGAAGTGCTGCAAAGATAAAATGTTGTTTCAGTTAATTATTTCATCCTCCATTTTTGGAATTGCCCAGGTTTGTACACCTACAATCTACTGCAGCTGTCTTTTCTCATAACCAGTAATCCTTCAGATTCTTCCTTTTAGTTCCATCCCACTGTAGTAGAAATCTAGGTCTTCATCATACTGCAATTCATGCTTTTGCCTGCCGTGGCCCTCTGCCTTCTCTCTTTCTTCCCAGATTACTCTACATAGCACCACGAGGTGATTCTTCCTAAGATACCACATTTTTTGTCATCCCATTAGTCAAGAACCTTCAGAGACTCTTTTGACTATCAAAACAAATCCAAATTCTTCACCTGGGCCTCTAAGAACTTCATAACTTGAATTTAACCTACATTTCTAAAGTCCTATATGAGCACATCCATGCAGCCAGATCAAGTTATTGCTACCTCCAGAACACAGGCCCAATTTACCACAGTGTTTTCATTTTATCCTAACTCATTTTTGCCCAGCCCCAACACATACACATACACACATACATGCACACACACAAAAACAGGCATGCATGTATACACACCAAAATATCACTTTTTATTATCTGTATTTTTCCAAACCTCATCCATCATTGAGGTTCAAGTACAAACTTTTTGAAGGCTTTATATCTGACCTACACCATCAGCTCCATACTCTGAACTCCAGTGGCAATTGATCCCCTGACTCATTTTGTACCTGGATCCTCACTGCAGTTGTTCCCATTCCTTCTTTTGCATCACTCCTTTTTGCTTCCATTTTAACATTAAATTCTAAAAATAATCCCATGAATCCAGAAAGGTGATTAGATTTTAAATGACAGTCAGTTGCTGAAACTTTCCTCAGAGTTCTGAGATAAGCAGTAGGCTAGAAAAGACCAACAATTTTTACAAGTAAATGTAATAAGATTATATCTGGTGAAGAGATTCATCCTATCATTAGCAGTAACATGCATGATGCCAGACTGCCCTAAGCCCTGGAGTCACCATATTATTAGATGAAAGATGTTCATTAGGATGGAGCGGAAATGCTAAAGGTTTGGTTTACTAAGTGTCGGACTGTGATTAAGTACCGAATGTTTCTACATCTGTTTCTGCACTGGCCAACAACTTTCTGATTAACATGTGGAATGCAGCTTTTCTCACCCGAGTCCATCTTCTCCACTGTGGTCTCTGGAATAGGAACACTCCTTCATGTCTGGCTGCCTCTCTTCCCACCTCTTGGCCATTCAAAGTTTGCTTCTGGATTCAGGCTGTTATTGAAGGTCTGGAGGAGCCATCCTCAATTTTTGCTCTGTGAGATGTTGACAGTTGTGAATGAAGATAAGGGATGCATATGAAAATAAATATGGGTTGTGCTGGCTAGAACAAAGACAAATTTCTTTGCTGCAAAACTTCTCAGAGCTTTTACTAAGCCAATATGAATGTGAATTGTTAAAACAATAATAGGTAGCATTTCAAGCATATATTTAAATAGAGAAATCTCATTCAATCTTCACAGCAACACTCTAGGGTAAATTTTAATGTTCTAGGGAAAGAGTACAGCAGAGGGAGATTTCTCTATTTAAATATGTGCTTGAAATCCTACCTACTATTACATGGAAAGCACTTAAAACAGGGCCTGGCTGAAGACAAAAGCACTTTGGGCTTGTTGCTATTGTTGTTGCATAAATGTCTAACTAGGACCTCAACAGGTGTCTACGTGTTTTCTGTGGAAGAAACAGAGTTGCATGTGGATTGAACAGGGACCCTTTTCAAGTGATAGAAGAATTCCATACGGATATTGTAAAGGACCAATATGGACCTCTTTATGAGTTCATTTGAATCAGAAACCAATTCAAGTGCAGACAAGTTTATTCATTTCTACTCTTCTCAAAACCTGGCTAACCTGGCTTTAGCTGGGGTTCAATTAAACAGCATAAAATAACTGTTCAGAGCATAACCTCTGGAGTCTTGCTTAATTCCCAGTTTCCACTGGTGACTATATTGCCTTGTACAAATATTGAAAGGAGCTATGCCTGTAAATCTGTAAAATGTGAATAATATTTATCTTTCTGCATTGTCGTCAGGAATTCAAGAGATAATATGTGTGAAGCACATAGCCTCATGGCCGGTACATACTAAATGTTCAATAAATGGAGGTTTCTCAATTAACCCACTACTAAACTTATTTCCCTAGTTTATTTGAATAGGAAAATATCAGCTAACTTTATCCATGTAGTCATTGCCATAGTATCCACGAAGACCAATTTCCATTACAACTAACAGGTATTTAGTAAATATGTTGGCTACTTGGATTGCTGACAGATTGAATTGCTGGATTCTTCCATGCTATTAGGGATTAAAGGGGGAAGACATATAAGCTCTTAGTGATCACTGCTCTGAGCTGCCAAAATAGGCAAACTAGATTTCACAAGATCAAAAAGTAATCCCTGAAGCAACTTTGGCACTCCTTTGTTTTTTTAAACCTTACATAATGTTCAATATAATGTATAAAGTTTTAATTCTTAGTTAAAAGTCTTCCCAATTTCATTGCTTTGATTATGAATGTTGTGAATAATACTGAAGTTATTCACCATCCAATGGTTGGAAGCTGTGGGGAAAATAATTTTAATTTTAAATGTTTCATGCAACATTGCTAATGTTATCTATCCTGTTTGGGCAGGGAGAAAATTGGCAGGAGTCATGAGATGGAGAATTTATGTGAGTTAATGGAAATGTTGTGGCTGACCAACAAAGGAACTTCCCTAGCCAAAATCAAAACAAAGATATTAACTTGGAAGAGGGAAAAAGCCTGCGGCATAATAATATCATGCATTGTAACCTTATCTAGTGGTTGAAATAATTTGGTTTGAAGAACTTAAAGAGCATTTTGTGGTTTTTGTAAACTGCCAGCAGACACTGTATTTAGCAGCCTTTCCACTATTAGGTTCACATACCATCCTTTACTTTCACCAAGTAAGGCGATTTAGCTTTATCTCTGGGTTGTTACCAACCTGTCCGAGACCTCTTGAAGACAAAAGCCAAGCCTTCAGAACTTGCCTGCAATGCTTGTGTATTGCTGGCTATTTCTGAAGACAAACACATCTAAAGGTTTGCTTACATTCACTTGACATAATTTTCAGAGTCCATTTACACAATTTTGGTCTGGGATCTAGACATAGTCATCACCCTTTCTTCTAGAAAGAAATCTTTCAGAACAATCTCTCTCTTTCTATCTCTTTCTCTCTCTCACACACACACACACACACCACACACACACACACATGACAAGTTCACAATTAAAGTTTATAATAATCTTAAATAATTCAAAGGATGTGTTATGCTGAGTAAATCTGCTATAGAAGAAAATAATAATTGGGGGAGTAGAGACCAATTCTCTTTTTCTGTTTTACAATTCAATAACATAACTGTGTAAATAACAGAAGAGAAGCCAGGGAAGAATTAGAGCTTGCAAGGAACTCCCAATTAATGCTTTAATGGTTACCACTGGCCCATCTGGCCCCCTGCTGCTCTCCTTTGAAGTCCTGGTGCTCCTCCATGGAATGCCCTCAGCACCTGACACTGGAGGAAACCCTGCAAGGGCGCCTGTTTGGCCAACACATGGGGCACATGCAGTTAACTCAGCTCAAACAGTTCTAGGGAGATGGGGGTACTCATTTGCTCATTCATTTTTCTATTAAAATAAGCTGTTATTCTGTAACAAAAATTTCTCAAGCCTGGCATATTATTTTATTAAAACCATGGTTTCATGAGTTACAGATAATATTAACAGTATTAACTACATATAAAACTTGAACTATTACCTAAAATATTAATTTACTGTAATCTGTTTCCTTTTTATGTTTCTGAAATTGAATAATATTAGATATTATATTAAGATTGGTAATATTTCTAACATTGTTTTCTAAGGCAACTTCTTTGAGAATTAATGCCTGCAGAATTTGAATCCATAGAATTTTTGTTACTCCTTTTATTTTATTTCCCTCAGCTATAGACATTATTGGAAATATGTTGATTAGGGCAATGAAACTCTTTTTCCTACACTACTTTCTATAAAATTTATAAGTTAAAATTAAAACCGTACCTCAGAAATGTCACCAGTTTCTCATTTATTGTCTTAGTTTTATTTTCATTTTACATGTGATAAAAGTCTCAGTGTTCTTTTGTTTTTCATGAAATAAGACACACAGAACAAATTAATTTTGCTCTTGCTTCTTCACTTTTTGCTAAAGGAAATTTTAAAAACTAAACTCACGAATATGATTTACATAATCTTACATAATGTAGGAGGAAAAGCAAATAATTTTCATGTGCAGAATGAGGTCACTGAAGAACAGGACATTATGTATATTTATTTATTTATTTAGAGATGGACTCCTGCTCTGTCACCTGGGCTGGAGTGCAGTGGTGCAATCTTGGCTCACTGCAACCTGTGCCTCCTGGGTTTAAGCGATTCTTCTGCCTCAGCCTCCCAAGTAGCTGGGACTACAGGCGTGTCGCTCCATGCCAGGTTAATTTTGTATTTTTAGTAGACATGGGGTTTCACCATGTTAGCCAGGATGGTTTCAATCTCCTGACCTCGTGATCTACCCGTCTCTGCCTCCCAAAGTGCTGGGATTACAGGCATGAGCCACTGTGCCTGGTCAGGACTCCATGTATCTTTAACATACTCTTTCTCCATGGGCACTCCAAAAGAAATTTTACTTCCATATTTTTACTCAACCAGCTATTTAAATATCTGTCTCAGACTCTTAATTCTGTGAAACTGAGAGATCATAAAGGAGGAAAAATAGTTCTGAAGAATTAGAAGCAACAACAAAAAGTCAACATTGCTAGTCTTTCATTTGTAATGAAAGTCAAAGAGAATGTGTATTGACAATGTATATTTGTCATTCTGGATCTTCAGTTACAGAATTGCTTAAAGAATATCACTGTTCAGATACAAAGCTGTCCACACCACCAGTGATTTGTAGATTAGATTTTTAAAATAGCATACAATTCAACTTAAGAAAGACATAGAATATGCAACTCAAAGGGAAAATGGACAAACTGAGACATTTCTTGTTTCAAGTGTTTGGACTAGGATTCCATTCTCTTTCTAGGAAAGGTAACTGAACACCTCTCCTAGACAGCAGATTATAAGGTTAGTATGTTACTAAGAAAGGTTTTTGAATGAAGTTCTTTTGAGACTCGAGTTCTGACATAAACTATACGAAATCACATGTGTTTTGAAATTGACAAGTCTTGAAGGCCACAACAACTTTCTTTCCCCAAGACATCAAAGAAAGGGTGCTTTCTGGTGATTAACCTCACACACAAAATTACAGGGTCATGGGATGGAGACAGATTTCCATAGTTCCCTTGGTGATACGTTTTGCTAGTCTACCAACTAGCAGGATGAGGAAAAACAGCTGCACAAAATTGGCTTCCTCTTTCCTAAGGCAGTTGTGATAGCAATACAACCAGTAGATTTGTTTCCTGCTTCTCTGAAAAATGTCTGCCTGACACCTAGTTTAGCCTTTCTTGATAGGCCAAGGATAACTCTGAAAACGTAATTTTAATTTGACTAAAAAAAAAAATTACATACTATACTAAAAATAAATCATTGAGATGAGCAGAAACTTAGAAAATTTCATCAACAAGCCTCAGTGACATGTTATTTACCCATGTAACAAACCTGCTCATGTACCCCCAAACCTAAAATAAAAGTAGAAAGAAAAAAAGCAATTCTTAAATATTAAGGATTACCTCCAAATTGGCACAGAATTACCTTTAGAACACTCCTGGAGAGTTCTATAACTTAAAATGGCCATTTTTTTAAAAAAAAGAAATCAATGATGTCTAGAAATTTTTACCTCATGCAAAACTCAAGTTTGAATCTCTGTAGTGCCCACTCTTTAGTCCCAGTTCTTTTTCAGGTTATAATACAGAGAATAACTATTCCCATTATACTAGTGAAGTAACATAAGAGCTCTTTCTTTCTATACTTTTAACATCTAACACAGAACCTGACACGGAGAAGGCTTTCAAAGAATATTTATGAAATGAGTATGTGAATGAATATTACTCCATGTCAATATATTATTAGACATCCCTTCCTAGTTAAAATGCTCCCATTATTTTCTCTGTTTATCCTGTGAAATGGCTTTCAGACTTTTTATCAGCCAAGTTTTATGTGTGTTTGTGCATGCATGTAATGCAATACGCAAATAGATTCAACTCCTCTCAAAATATAGGAGACCACCAAGAGCATCAACAAAACTCTATCCAGTCACCGAAGAGATTTATTTCTCAATTCCCTTAGAGTTCAACTCTTATTGTCCCATGTCAACTGAAAAACTTCCTTGCAATTTCATCCAAAAAAAGTTAATGGGGAGACAGGAACATATTCATTCTATAGACCAAAACATCCATGACAAAGGTCGTGATGACTTCAATGCTGAATTTTCTTTTCAATAATTTCCAGGACTTCAGGGATGTTGAAATGCATATTCAGGTCTGCAACTATGCACGCATGTGTAATCAGTTACTCAGTAAGTTCTTTAATAGGTTTACACTTGACCTTCTCATTTTAAATAGCTTCTTCTTTTTCTCTTTTATCACCCACCAAATTACAACTGACTAAATGTACCTATTTTGTGAAAATGGATTCCATTAGAGTGCAGTGTTACCTAACTATTGTTCTCTTCTAGAGGAAATAATGGAGAACATGTGCAGATGCTTAACATCAAGCTCCTGTTTCTAGAATTACAGTCTTAAAGCTGTCAGAACTGTTCAAGAACAAGGATGACCCAGAGCTCATTGGGCATATGAAACACCCCTTTTGTGAACATGTAAGTAGGTGAGGCAGGCGAATGCTAAGCAACTAACATGGAGAGCTTGAAATATCCAAGCAAAGGAACTTTTTCTTCTGTTACGAAGATATCTTGTTTTTCCACAAAATAAATGAATCACAATTTTCTAATGTCTTTTGAATGTGTTGGGTTTTTCTAGTCCATTGTTTCAATCTCAAAATGTGGTAGCTCTCAATCTGGCCCCAAAAAAGTTTTTTGCTAATTTTCTTCTAGAAGAAGTATACATAAAATGTTTCCACATTTATCTGTCAAATTATTGCAATAACTTTGGTTACTCAAAGTTATAAAGGTATATTTCTACCTTCCTTTACTCCCATGGGGACATGCAGTCAATGTCCCCTCCAGAACAATCTCTGAAATGAATGCTAACAAGTAGTTATAATAATCTTATTTAATTCAGTAGCTGTAGTCAATAAAGAATAGTGATTTTTAGAAATTATGACAATTTTAAATAAAACTCCTCACTGCTTTCTTATGTAAATGGAGTAATTTTATAAAGTATGAATAATACCTTCCAAAAGTAAATGCCTAATAAATTTGTTGTCAGATTTTCTCAAAATAAGTCTTATATGAATAGCTATGGTTATTCAGAAAAACTGCCCTATGTTCTTTTCAAAAAAAGAAAGCAGTTTATCTGTGTTAATTATAGAAAAAATAAAAGAGTACCTCCTACTGGGGAATGTATTAGAAAGATTACATCTAAAGCAGTAAAATTTCAAGTCATTTTGTATCTCGTAAATTGATTATGTTGTAAGTATATGATTTTACAACCGATACAAATAGTTCACTGAATGCTATGTGATAGTTTTTCAGAGGAACAACAGAGGCATTAAAAATGGGAGTCACTGGGTTCACCAATATGCCCATTTTATAACTCTTTAGAATTATCCCCGTTAGGACTTTCTTTAGAAAAATAAAAGAGGGATTGGCTTCAGAGAAAGTATATAAACTTCGGGGGATTAAAAAAACCTGACTTAGTATCCTGACCCCACAGCTAAGTTTTTGTGTTCTTAGGCAAGTTACTTTACTTTCCTAATGCTATGCCTAACTTTTAGGGTTGCTGTGAGACTCACAACTGAAGTATGGAAATCACCCAGCAGACAGTCTGGGCAGTTGTAGGTTGCAGAGTTTTAAGAATGCATTACTAGTAACCCTACTTCATAAATAAAATCTGTATAACATATACATATATGTACATTATGTGCATACACATACATATGTATATATCTTTTTTTTTTGAGACGGAGTCTCTCTCTGTCCCAGACGGGAGTGCAGTGGCACAATCTTGGCTCACTGAAACCTCTGCCTCCTGGGTTCAAGTGATTCTCCTGCCTCAGCCTCCCAAGTAGCTGGGACTGCAGGTGCCCACCACCATGCATGGCTAATTTTTGTATTTTTAGTAGAGACGGGGTTTCACCATGTTGGCCAGGATGATCTCAATCTCTTGACTGTGTTATTCACCCGCCTTGGCCTCCCAAAATGCTGGGATCACAGGCATGAGTCACTATGCCCGACCCTATATCTTTTTGTAAGTAAACTTTTTTTCAAATTCAGTCACTGTGCCCCCAGCCTCAATTTTTATTTTTTAGTTTTTTTGGTTAGAAAGGATATGACTACATAACAAAAAAATAGATTTAATTTAAAAATATGTCAAATTTTTGTACTTTTTCTGGTATTAAATTTGAATTTTGATATTCTATAGACATATAATGGAAATTTTAAGTATAAATGGAGCATTTAAATTTGTCAAGGTTTCAATTCTTCACATAACTATGGTAGAAATAAATGCTTGTGAAAGGAAGAGGATCGTTTTGAAATCTCGCTATAAAAACACATAAATGTGATAATGAAATATGTAATACAAAAAGAAGTATAGAAAGATGTGATAAGAGCAAATTTAATCAGAGAAGAGGAAAGTGTGTAATGGGGTGATAAAAAAGGAATATAAACATTAAGAAGCCAGACTATTTAAAAGAATGTATCATTTTATGAATAGTCAAAGATAAAAGCCCACTGAAACTATTCTTTGGATTGGCTCTGTGTCCAATGAATTCTTATTTTTTAAAAAAGTCTTAGTCCTTAGTCAATGGTAATTTTTTTTTTTTTTTTTTTTTTTTTTTTTTTTTTTTTTGCTATGGATTTTTCTTTCTTAGTCTTTTACACTAAAAACACAGATCAATGATTTTGGAATGATATTAATGACTAGAGATTAATTCATCAACAATATAGCACTTATTTCCATTAGAATTAAGAATGTTGTTTACAACATTTGGACAAAATGATTGTGAGTTTTTTGATCTAAGCAAAATTTACATCATCAGTTTTGTAACTTTAGTCACTAAACTACTTTTAGCACCTGCAACATTACTCATAGCTGAGGGTTCTACTCAAAAGGCAAAAAGGGAATTTAAACCTGCATATTTCAATGTTTATAAGCATTTAGTAACTATTAAGTGTTTTTCTGCTCTGTTATATGCTAATCATTTTCCATTTTACTGTTTCCTATTCTATATGCTAATTGAAGGGACCCTGTTCCAGATTTCCAAAGTTATGGCACTTTGTAATACAGCATGCCCTTATAAGCCATAAGACACAAAAGAACAAATACTTATGGTCTTTTACATGCCAGGCATGATGCCAGACTCTTTATATATCATCTCATAAAGTATTCATACATTGTTTATTATTTTCATTTTATAGAATAAAAAAAAAAGAATTTGAATCAAGTATGATGTCTGTGGTCATATAACTAGGAAGTTTAGATCTCCCTACCCTCAGAGTTCATGAGAGTTGAGACAAATATCCTCAACTTCAAAATTACTCAAACTGTACTAACTATAACAAGTTCTAAGTTCATAGACTTGAGGCTTCCTGGGAGGGAAAAACTAAGGATGACTGTTCTATGGATTGATTTCTTTTTATTTCTCACCGTATCATGTTGATAGGGCTCTTCTCTCTTTTGACCAAACAAAACAAAACAAAACCAAAAGGGGGAAAAAAACCTACCCTACTCCCAGCTTAGAAACATTATGTCCCAATGAGACCAAGTGTTATAACTTTACACTTTCCAGCATCACAAATCTGTACAACATACAAAGCCAAGGAATCTCAAGAATTGCTCACAACCATCAGAAGCTAGGAAGAGGCTAGGAAGGTCCCTTCCCAAGAGCCCTCAGAGGGAACATGGTTCTGCCAACACCTTGATTTTAGACTTCTCCCATCCAGAGCTGTGAGAAAATAAATTTCTGTTATTTTAAGACATCTAATTTGTGTTAGTTTGTTACAGCAACTCCAGGAAATTATAACAGATATTTGGGCAATCCTAAAGACTTTTCTCTTCTAAGAATTTTCTAAATAAGCAATTTAACTCTCATATGATGATATTCCTACATTCAGGATTGCATTAAGGAAATAGCTTTTAGAGGCAACAGAACCAGAATTTAAAACCGGAATTTAGATAAACTAGTACTTTTTAAATATATTTAAAGTTCTTAGCCCCAAACCTGGAAGATGCCTGGTGCTCAGTAAAGAACACTGCATTCTCTCTCTTTTTCTATCCTCTTCTCTCAGGTTATTCACAGGTTTTAAAAGTTTAGAGGGCAGAGACCATGGGTTACCATGTCTCACACCATTCAGTGTGTTCTCACTCAGAAGACAATATGTTGTATATATATGAAAGAATGAACAATTGTATTTTAACCTAAAAGAATGAAAGACTACTTATTTTCCAAAAGAAAGGCGTGCATCTTGCATTAAAGATGATTTCTGGAATAATTAAGAACAATAAACATGTTGAATTCACAATATGAATAAATTAGTGTCCTTTGGATCATGTAAGACTTATCATTACATTACTTTGATTACACCACTACAGACCTCAACCCAGGTAGACCTGGAAAACTTACTGGTCTTTGCTGACAACAAATACATCCACCCAATCAAAGTTAAGCAGGAAGTTAAATGTTCCATTTTATGAAAGTCTTACTCAAACTTAATTTTTTGCACTTGGTATATAACGACTTTTCCATCTTCCTTCAAAGAAAAGAAATCTTTAATTTCAGAACCATCTGTTAGGGAAAAAAAAAAATCTGTCCTAAATTATATTGTTCTGAACTAGCTGCAAGACTGCTTACTTACAATGTCTAATTTCATAGTGAATGATATGCAAACAAATTATTAAAATCATTTAAGTCTACATTTTTGTATTATTGAACTCTAAGTATCGATGTGTAGCTATATAGTTAACAAATCTATTGGTTCTTTCTGCCTTTTACTTGCTTTTTCCATAAGCAGAAGCTGGATCTCATTTCCAAATGAAAGACTTCTTCACCGAAAATTTATTTTTACAAAGATATGGCTTTACAGTGTTTGTCATTTGGGTTCTTTTATTTGGCTTTTTTGTTTTCTTCCAAACGTGAATGGAAAATGTTTATCTGCTAGAGGGCTTCACATGCTTCTGCTTTGCTGTCTCAATGACTTTTACTGCCAAAAAGACAGTAAAAAAAAAAAAAAAAAAAAAAGAAAAAGAAAAGGGAAGAGAAAACCAGTAGTCACTGAACAAATGTTGAGTCAAAAGTAAATTTGGTATGGCCTAAGAATGAGAAACTGAAAATAAATCTTATTATAATATTCCAGCTACCAGACCTGGATTTCGGGCTCTACTCCTTGTTGAAATAGTCAGCATTACAGTAATTAAAAGTTCGCATCCTGGAATAATGTAGATGCTTTTGAATTCAACCGTGACACTTACAAACTGTGTGACCTTGGACAAATCACTTGACTTTTCTAATCTCTCTTTCTTTCCTATAAAATGGGAAGAATGCCCATCTCTTAGCATTGTTGTGGTGATTAAATTAGATAACATATAAAATCCTTAATGTAGCATTAGGTAAGTCAACACTCTTATACATGAGGAATAATACATAATTCATGACACCTACTACAGGATTATGAGTAGATTGAAAGTGAGAGTCTTCTTAGTTCAAGTCTACTAGAACTTTGTTCCTCAAAAGGTGGTGGCAGGATTGGCTTCTTCTGAACGAGCTCAGGGAGAATCTGTTCCCTTCCTCTCTCTTAGTTTTTGGTGGTTTATGGGCAATTTTAGGTGGTCTTGGCTCAGAGATCTCTGCCTTAATTTCACAGCATTCTCCCTGTGTGTGCCAGCTATATTGGGGAACACTTGCAGGAAATCAGCTACTAGATTCCATCTTTCACTCTTATACCCAGGTCAGATGACCAATCTGCACATCAGAACCACTACAAACCTCCACCAAGTTTCCTGTGGCTTTCCTCTGCTCAGCCATAGTTCACCATCTTTTAGGCCCTAGCACCGTGCTTATGCTCTGCTTCCTGGATGCTCTGGACAAGATTGGTCTCTAAAGTGCACCCTGGAAGATTGAAGCGGTCTGAAGAGCTCACCTTGGTGGGCAACCTTACCAGTGTATACCTTCATTGCACCGAGAGCCAACCAAAGATCAGTGGCACTGACCTAACATTTTCCTTTGGAGAGATTCTGACTTAGAGATTTGTGGTCATAATTCCACAGATGGTAGTTGTGCCCCCATTGGCTCCTCAGTCAAGCATATACACCAAATGTCTGAACTTGCAGGTTCTTTTCATACTGAGCAAGATTCCCAAAGCAGCAACATATCATCAGTAGTATGAAACTAACCTGTCTCAGGACTGGGTCCAGCATCATCACATCACATGGGACCTTATTAAAATTTAAAATATCAGACCTCAGACCTAAAAAATCAGAATTTGCATTATAATAAGATCCCCAGGTAATTTATATGCACTTTTGAGAAGCAGAGCTCTAGAAATTATGTAAATCTTGCATTTCACACCAGTGGACAAAAATTCATCTGGATGGAATTTATATTCCCTGTTCGTTTCATTTACTGTTGTTTATGAGAGATGGCCAAAATTAGAACTGATGAAACAGTATGGTTCAACATCACTCATATTCATAATACTATGTGGATTGAAAGACAGAGAACAAGAATCAATAAAATAGAATACAATAAAGGGAACAATTTAAAATAAGCTCACCATTCGAGAACACATAATCAGAGTCAGTGAGGAACTGGCTACATGAGTATGCTAACATTACTCAGTCTCACTTCCACAGTGCTTCTTACACTGTGGGCATCTCGCTTCACTGTCATTCAAGTGTTTAGAGATATGAATATTTCATCTACTAACTACTGTAGCTGGTGCTCAATCCAGATCACAATTCTAGTGATCTATTCCAGTACAGAAGAAAAACTAATTGTATTGGTTATTATTGACCTTATGTTAGGATTCACAATAATGTCTTCCTAAGAAATGTTCAAGGATGACTAAGACCAAAGCTCCAATTAAGAATCTGTAACATCTATCCTACCATTATCCATAAGTTACCTTAATTAATTGCAGATGCATTTGCTACAAAATACCACTAATAAAATTTCAAAATTTGCCTCACTATGCAATCCTATAATTCTACAAGTTACAGAAGACATGGCAAGCAAAGCAATTGCCTAAAGGTCACACATGTTATGGTAGGCAGAATAAAAGTCCCCCGAAGGTATCGATCCTTGGAACCTGGAAATATATTACCTTACGTGGCAAAAAGAACTTTCAGATATAATTAAGTTAAGACTTTTGTGTGGGAAAGTTATTCTGGGATATCTGGGAATTAATATAAGATTATAGAATCTAATCACAAGGGTCTTTAAAACTGGAGAAGCTTTCCAGGCTATAGTGAAAGAGACGTTGCTAAGGGAGGAAGGTTTGAAATATGTAACGTGAAAAGGACTCAACTTGCTACTATTGACTTTGAACATGAAAGAAGGAGAAACCAGGAGCTGAGGGATGTGGGAAGCTTCTAGTACCTGGAAAACATAAGGAAATGAATTCTCTCTGAGAACCTGGAGCAAGGAACTCAGCTCTACTGACATCTTGATTTTAGCCCAGTGAGACCAGTTTTGGACTTCTGACATATGTAACTATAAGGGTGCGGTGGCTCACGCCTGTAATCCCAGCACGTTGGGAGCCCGAGGCAAGTGGATCACAAGGTCAGGAGATTGAGACCATCCTGGCTAAAACGGTGAAACCCGCCTCTACTAAAAATACAAAAAATTACCCGGGGGTGGTGACTGGCGCCTGTAGTTCCAGCTACTTGGGAGGCTACAGCAGGAGAATGGCACAAACCTGAGAGGCGGAGCTTGCAGTGAGCTGAGATCACTCCACTGCTCCCCAGCCTGGGCAACAGAGCAAGACTCGATCAGAAAAATAAATAAATAAAAAAAATAAAAATGATTATTTGTTTGGATTTAAGCCATTAATTTTATGGTAATTAATTAATTTTCTGGTAAATATATATAGAAAACATATATTATATATATGTATTTTTAATTGAAACAACAAAAAGTCCTAGAAGATCTGCATCTTCCTTCTTGATGCCTTTAACACAGTCCTCCTCAAATAAATGAGGATATTCTGATGGTGCTCTGACATCATTATATTCTTTCTTCCTTGGGTGGTATTTGGTGTATGCTATGAATGCAGTCAAGCTCCCCACGAGTCCCATTTACATTATTGTTCTGAACCTGCAATTGAAGAGGTAGGGATAGTCTCAAAAATGTTTTTCAGTGGAGAGTTAAAATGAGGAGATTTTTATTTTATTAGTATTTCATTTTTAGTTTCTGATAGATTCATATATTCTCCATTAGATAAATTATATTACGACCATACCGTTATCAGTAGAAGTATCTTCTTCCACTGAATAAGCTACCTTACTTACAAGAAGTTATTCAGCCTCATCTAATAAACTTTTATTTCTAGAGCAGTGGGTTTCCAGATCTGACAGTGTATCAGAATCATTGTGGAAGCTTCTCAGGGACCACTATAGTCCCTTGTTTTAAAACAGCTTATCTCTACAAAAATGATTATCATTAAAGGCAAAGAGATTTAAAATAAATAGCACCATTTGGGGTAAAAACTAGTCGTGACTCCAGAGACCAATTTCAACGTTTAAGATTATATTAAAAATAAAAACCAAAGGTCTAGAAAGCAGTCAAAAAGCTAGAACTTACCAAATGAGCTGGGAGGTAAATGTTGGAAACAAAAATTAAAGAGCTAGAAGGTAATGGTTTGGGGGTTCACATTAAAATAACTTTTAAAAAAGCAAACCATTTTCCTCTGTTATTAATGACAATTATCTTTTAATATATAATTTTGGTAATGTGGGCAGGGTATTATAGAATGATTCATAAGGAAGAATTTCAGCATCTCAATGATAATTTCAAAGCAGTTCATTTTTCTATAAACCTAACTAAACCCCAGGGAGGAAGTCCTCTCTGGTCTCAGATCCTCTTTCCGCACTTAGCAGCACCTGGTTGTGGGGAAGAAGAATACCTTCAGAAAACAATCTTTTAGTAACCAAGGTTTGTTTGTCTGGGTTGAATTTCTAGGATCTGCTTGAAATCTTTAATGACTACAAGATCATGCTAGCTGCACATATTTGTCAAGTGTTAAATTCTATATGATTAATTTGATGGCTGAATTGAGTGCAGGTGGTTTCTACTTTTTACTCTGCTCACCCCTTCCCCACACCCACACTGCATACCTCTCAATCTAACTCAAGTGAAAGACAAGTGAAAAGGCAGCTGAGAATCTCTGGCTTGCGTCCTGCATTTATAGAAAGCAAATCAGATGAAAATTAAGGAACTGTATAGCTGTTAAACAAAAACCTTTGCTAAAATATTGTTCTCAATTTTTGAATGGGAAGTACATCATTTTGAGAGCTAAGTAAAAGGAAATCTTAACCTACTTTGATTATCAAATGTACCTGTTTTGGAGGAGGATGGTGGAAGAAAATAAGTATTGTTAACACAACAAACATGTTGAACATTGATGGACTCAAAACACTTTTCAAAAGAACAGTACATTTTTTTTCAGATGTTGTAAATAGAAGATATTCTTTCATATAGGACTGAATGTTTTCAGAGATAATGAATAAAATAAATGGGTGCATATATCTTGGAAAAGCAACAATTATAGAAAGTTTACTGTTTTAGTCCATCCTGGCTAACATGGTGAAACCCCGTCTCTACTAAAAAATACTAAAAAACTAGCCGGGCGAGGTGGCGGGCGCCCGTAGTCCCAGCTACTCGGGAGGCTGAGGCAGGAGACTGGCGTAAACCGGGAGGCGGAGCTTGCAGTGAGCTGAGATCCGGCCACTGCACTCCAGCCCGGGCGACAGAGCGAGACTCCGTCTCAAAAAAAAAAAAAAAAAAAAAAAAGTTTACTGTTTTAGTTTAGTGATTTTTTCCTCCAGTGGGAGGTCTTGAATTTATAAAGCATAGGTGATTTGTTTGTGATGATTTTTAAACTTGTAAATTGAGGCTTCTACATGGAATTTTAATATCCTCTCTGAGTCAATAAACTCAGGAATAATGAAGGCTCTCTTCTCTCTTCATATGATCATAAACATTTTAAATTCTTTATCATTATGGTTTAAGCAAAGTAGCACTAAGGAAACAGCTTATTTCTTCATATGTATTGTATTTCCTTGCCAAAATAGCACATTTATTTTAGCACTCCTGAAAATAATCAGAGTGACTCTGATTTATCCATAGATTTGAAATGTCATGCATATTTTAAAATAAATATATTTTGAATAAAAACACTACAAAATAAGAAATGATTTAATAAGAAAGCAAATATTTTGGGTGTGGTGGTGCTACAGTTCACAACTGAAGGTGATTATTTAACCCGAAAATGCCTGTCCTTGAACATGCTCGTGATTCTGAATGTGATTCCAAATCAGAAGTTCTGTTGTCCTCCTGAAGTGCAGTGGATATCAGTGTGGCTTCACACTGAAATCATCTGAAGACTTTTATAAATTAGTGATGCTTGGATTTTACATCATGACTTTTGATTTAATTGCTCTGAAGTGTGGCCTGGGTATTAGGTGATTCTAGTGTGTAGCTAAGCTTAGGAGCTGGTGTGGATGAAGTCATGAGTATATATACATAAAGACATACTTGGCATTGCTAGAACTTCCAGTAAATAGTAGGAGGTGATTCCAATTGATTATTATTGTACAGGCTTGCCGATTTATTTGGAAACATCAATTCCCCAGAGGGAGAAAGCTTCCCAAACTAGTCCCCTATATCACCTCCTCACCCTTTCTTCCTGGCAAAAACTTGTTTGATTCAATGCCGTTGCTTTTTACCAGTTATGTCCCAGCTTATGTTTCAGCCTCTGGTAAAACAGAGCCAAAAGAAAATAGAATTTCTGATCACCACCATTAAAACCCATGAAGGCCACATAGGTAAAAATCAGCATAGAATCATATTTCATGGTTGAGAGGGACCTTACAATTTTATAATTCAATATTCATTTATTCATTCATTCAGGTAATATTTACTACACATCTCACATCTATTCTGTGTTTGTTATTGTGCTAGACATTGGGTATATGATGATGAAAGCGATAAGATCTTTCAGTGTGAGTGGAAATGGGAAGTGAGCAGTAATACTGATCAAAAATATTTAGAATAGCAATAATTATAATGAGGATAAATACAATGTGCTATTGGAACACCTAGAAAAAAATCTTGTTTTGAGAAATGTAAAAAGGCTTTTTGGGGAAAGTGATATAGGATTTTAGACTATAAGATGAGTACGAGATATCCAAGTAGAATTTGTAATAGGAGAAAGAAAAAGCACCCTGTGTTAGACAAAGATAAGCAATCTTGTAAATCATAGACTTGTAACTTATATTAAGGCAGTTAGGCTTTATCTTAAACGGCAGAGACAATCGGATTTGCCCTGGAGCCACAATGTAGAAGATCAAAGAGAGAGGGCCAAGGCTCTTTCAATGTTTCGTCCACACAGGGATACCTAAACAGACATGCACACATGAACTTCAAATTATTTACTTAGTGTCTAATTAGGCTTACATTTGTTTCCAAGTTTTTAGTGTTCAATAGTCTAAAAAATTGTAAGTCAAATAAAATTCCTTTAGTGCTACTAATAATATAGAAGTTTCCTAGACATGTTAAGCAGAAATTTTCAAGGTCAGGCAGAAATATGACAAATAAACATAATCAAAACTATGTTATCTAACAGAAATATCAGTTCCTTACTCTATGATCAGGAATATTTGATTATATTTGATGTCTTTTCATAAGCTGCCAAATTAAGATTTTCTGTTTGCAAACCTGATAAATGGAAACAAATGTGAACATCAAGGGTTACTACGATAGAACCAGGTATATCTTCTTAACCACCAAAATGATTTTACCGACTTACATCTTCAACATACAGGCATTATAGATTACCTACTAAAGGATCAGTTGAAAGGTAGGTGTCTACTGTCTTCAATCACAGAAAAAAAATCCCCATTAATTTTAACACTAAAAATTTATAACATACTCTTTCTTGCCGAATGCTCATTTTGTAACATTCTGAGATCTGAAGAATTAAAAAATAAACTAAAAATAGTGAAATGTAAAGGTAATGTTGCAACAGAAGAAGGACCTTAGCTAATCTGTGCTGGCAGCAATCAGAACCACTGAAAGTTGGCACAACAGACTGAGCTTGGAAAGAGGTATGAGAAAATCTGCACTTTTTCTATATTTATGAAATATTACTATGAACAAAAATCTGAATACAACCACAAAAGAGTTAGATATCTGCAGCTGGGAGGGCGAGGAGAGAAGATGAGTTTTTATTTTAACATACATAGTAATTATAACACAAAGCCAGGTAGGAGTTTGCAGCTGGGAAGGGTAGAGCAAAGGAAAAATGAAATTTTATTTCAGAATAAATTTATGAAATCATACTTCCACACGGGAACTTGCAGCTGGGGGAGGGCAAAGGGACAGCAATATTTTTCAAGTAAGTCACTTTAATAAAATATACAAGCCCTCACTTTGACACAGCATTGGAAGGGACATTCTTGAATAAGTATCAAAGTGCAATCAGGCATTTTATTACACAAAAAGCAATTTTAGGCTCTTTGGCTAACAGAGACTTTTCTTTAAATGAGTACTTGCTAACCAGTTTCTAAGTCTCTGTAATTCTGTGGGAATTCTCCTCAAATTACAGAGAATAAGAATTTGGCCCCAGGTGACTGTCCCTCAATTCCTCAAATTTATACTTCAAAAGAATTTATTTTCCTCTAGGGATTCCAAAGCATTTTTCCATCTGTGAAGTTTACCATCACTTCATAGCCTTATATTAGCTGTTTTTTACACTTAAAAATAAATTGTGGGTTTTTTCCTTTCACATAAATGAGTGATTTGATTCACCTACCAGTAGGCTGCCATCCCCCAAAGTAGGAAACAAGTAATAATATGACATTTATACTAATAGTGTGTGCTTTTATTTAAATTGCAAGCATGATTCTTGGTTGAAGTCTCGTCAACTTAAAACTATAAAGTGTCCAGTGATTCTCTTTTAAAGTATGGTTTTAACCCTTTATTAGGACAGCTAAGTATGAAGTCATTAGATAATAAAATAGATAATAATTATATTCCTATTTTCTAAGTTGAAACAATCTACTAAGTATACATTGCTGTTTTCATGTAATCTTTCATTGTTATTAGTTTAAGCTAAATCCAATATTAAAATAATCCTTCTAGGAGAGGAGAGGGACATATATTCTGTTTTCTATATTCCTACTTCTAGACAATACTTGTTGCATAAAAGATTCACAATAAAGATTAAAGGAATAAGTATGTGGTCCAACCTTAGTAAGAAATGTCAAGTCTCAGAAACCGGAACACCAAACTGAAAAAAAGGGATCGAGTTCCCTTCCTTTTACTTCTGTAGTGTCCTGAAATTCCTGAAAATTTTTATTTACTTTGCTACTAACCACTGGAAAAGAAAGAATAATAATTTGCCTAAGGAAATTCTTCTCAAGCTATTGATCTAAGGACACTGTCAGTCTTAAAATGTACTGAGGTCCCCAAAGTGCTTTTGTTTATATTTGTTGTATCTATCCATAGTTACCATATTAGAAAATAAAAATAAAAAAGTATTAATTCAGTAAAAACTCATAGATATTAATATAAATAATATATTGTAAATAAAAATATTTTTCAAAAATGAAAGTAGAATGAAGCATGATGGCATTGTTTTACATTTTTTAAAATCTCTTTTATGTCTTAATAGAAGACAGCTGGATAGTGTTATCTGCTTCTGCATTCAGTCTCTTGCAATGTGAATTTTTTTGGTGGATGTTTTGCTCTGACTTCACACAGATATGTAGTTTGAAAGGGGAGGAGTATTGTAATAGCTTTTTCATATAACTGTGAATAGTCTTCTTTGATAACTACAACAAAATTTGACAGATGGTAGTTTCTTAAAGCTTAGTTGCAATATGGAATCTGAAACCATATTAATGAACATCATATACTCTGTGACAATCAAACTCTTTGGGTCTACTTTGTACTGTAATTTTGTAATATCGTTCATTGTTCATTTAGAAAATGTGGGTTCATAGAATTCTGCAGACCTAGAAAGCTCAAAGCTTATCATGGCAGCAAATATTACGAGGTGATTTTCCTGAAGTGGCAGATTCACTTTGTTCATTTCTGAAAAAATACTTGCTAAATACTTTGGTATCATTAACCATAGCTTGTTTGTCAGTCATTCTTTTTAGGTAAAAAATAGTGAAAAATTGCTGTCAGTCCAGCTTGCAGCTCAAGTATTTCACAATCATATTTTGGTATGCAGCAAAAGCAAAAGTATTTTATACATACTCCGCATTCATCATAAAAAATATCTGAAATACGTGTATTCGAGAGTTAACATGTAATAAAATAACATTTGCTGCTTCATCATGGACATTCTTAAGGGAAATTGGCATATATCTTTGTCTGAGTGTGTGTGTGCATTTGTGTGTGTGTGTATAATTTTATTTTGAGTGTGTTGATAAAGAACACAACATACAGTTTGTTGCCACCAGTTTGATTTCTGCTAAAGCATCAACAATTTTACCCACCATGTTTTGCACCATCAATACAAATGTCAATACAGCGAGAAAAAGCAAATAGTACCTTAGTATTATTAATGAAAACAGTTTTGACCTTTTAGACTTCTCAAACGAGTCCTGGCCAAACTTGAAGAATCACTGGCATAAGGCAATTTTTTTATCTCAATATATTAGTAAAAGTAAATTTCTGTTTTGCTCCTAAAGAGTAGCAGCACCTCCTCCATTATCTTTATAACAGGAAGTCTCTAACTAGATATAACTCATCATTTAAATAACAAAAATCATTTTAATCACACTCTCCGTGTATTACAAGCAAAATTTATCCAAAGCTAAAGTCCTGAGAGATCTCATATCCCATGTACGTAATATTGCTGAAGAAAAAGTTTAAACACAGATTTTAAAGAAATTTAAACCTGTTTTATTACAGCTTAAGACCCATCACTTACTTTATAAGTAAGAAGGCTAAGAAGCAAACAGATTAAAGAATATTAACAGTAGAACAATTCAGCAACAGTTTCTGTAAATATGACTAAGATAAATTTCATCAGTATTTATTTGTGTTGAGACTTTATGATTCTTTATTCTTCTCATTCATTAAAAACAATTTCATCGCTCTCCAATTTCCTAGGAAGTGACAGCAATAGGATGGAGATATGTTTTGCAGAAGGGATGCTTTCTGGGAGCCGTGAATGCTTTTCTAAAAGAAAAGTGTGTCTAAGTTAGGTAGAAAGCACTCAAAATAGGATATTTTCAAAGACGGTGAGTAATAGAAGAATATACTAGTTCACATATCAAGTTAATATTCCAGAAGGTGGGGAAGTGCGAGAGTGGGAAACGGTTTTGTCATTGTTCTTGGAGGAAACTTGTAAAAGCTTTAACTACATTCTCTAAAGTCCAAGTTCTCCTTTTATAAAACTTTCTCTAATACTGTTTATCATGATATTGCAACATATGCCTTTTATAAAATACTTATAAAATAACACTTTTCAGAGTATGTACTCAGAGATATCTGCCTCTCCCTTGAGTCCCATCTGCAGGTATCTTACCTGAATGGAAGATCCCCAAGTTAGACAAAGATTCTCAGATCTTTCTTTTATATTATCTCTTAATATATTTTATATCTTTTTCAATATTTTAAGTATATTTTATAAATGCAAAATATATTTAAACATCTTTAGATTATCAACCACAAGAGTGAACCCACCATTCAACCCAAGAACTATAACAACATCAGCACTCTGCCTCTATTTAGTGTACCTCCCCTATCCCAACTCCTTGACTCCCTCCAAAATTACCACTATCCTTCATATTATTTATCTTTTCTTTGCTTGTTTGGGTAACTTGTTTAGAAAAATAGACGATATACAGAAATAGAGGAGACAATCTTAAAACTTGTATAGAACCACAAAGGATCCTGAGTAGACAAAGCACTCTTGAACAAAAAGAACAAAGCTGTAGCCATCATAATATTAATACTTGACTTCAAAATACATTACAAAGTTATAGTAAACAAAACAGCATAGTACTGGCATAAAAACAGACTTATAAACCAATGGAACAAAATAGACAATGCAGAAATAAATCTACACATTTACAACCACTTAATGTTCAGTAAATGTACCAAGAACACACATTAGGGAAAGGACAGTCTCTTTAATAAATGGTGCTGGGAAAACTGGATATACACATGTAAAATAATGAAATTAGACTATCACATATATAAAACTCAACTTAAAATGGATTAGCTACTTAATTCAGTTAACACCTGAAATTATAAAACTACCAGGAAAAAATGCAGGAGAAATGTTTTATGACATTGATCTGGGCAATACATTTTTAGATAGGGCCTCAAGCACGGGCCTCCAAAGCCCAGGCAACAAAAGCAAAAATGGGATTGCTTCAAACTAAAAAGCTTCCACTCAGAAAAAGAAACAATGGGGAGAGCAGAGAGGAAATCTACAAAATGGGATAAAATATGTGCAAACTATGCATCTGACAAGGGGTTGATATTTAGAATATGTAAGGAACTCAAACCACTCGCTAGCCAAAAACAAATAATCTTATTTAAAAATGGGGAAAAGACCGTAATAGACGTTTTTGAAAAGAAGAGATATTATATGACAAAATGCTAAACATCGCTAATCATCAGAGAAATGTGGAGAATGGCTACTATCAAAAAGACAAATAACAAATACCGGCAAGGATGTGAAGCAAGCAGAACTCATACACTGTTGGTGGGAATGAAAATTAATGCAGCCATTGTAACAAACAGTATGGAGTTCCCTCAAAATTAGCAGTAGAACTATGGCATGATACAGCAATTCCATTTCTGAGTACATACACCATGGAATACTATGCAGCCATAAAAAAGGATGAGTTTGCGTCCTTTGTAGGGACATGGATGCAGCTGGAAACCATCATTCTTAGCATACTATCACAAGAAGAGAAAACCAAACACCGCATGTTCTCACTCATAGGTGGGAACTGAACAATGAGCTCACTTGGACTCGGGAAGGGGAACATCACACACTGGGGCCTATCATGGGGAGGGGGGAGGGGGGAGGGATTGCATTGGGGAGTTATACCTGATATAAATGATGAATTGATGGGTGCTGACGAGTTGATGGGTGCAGCACACCAACATGGCACATGTATACATATGTAACCTGCACGTTATGCACATGTACCCTAGAACTTAAAGTATAATAAAAAAAAAAAAAAAGAATTGAAATCCACATGTCAAAGAGATATCTGCACTCACATGTTTATTGTAGCATGATTTACAGCAGTCAAGAGATGGAATCAACCTAAAAGTCCATCAATAGATGAATGAATAAAGAAAATGTGGCATATATACACAATAGAATACTATTGAGCTGTATAAAGGATGAAATCCTGTCATTTGCAGCAACATAGATAAACCTGAAGGACATTATGTTAAGTAAAATAACCCA
Source organism: Piliocolobus tephrosceles (assembly GCF_002776525.5). Lineage (NCBI taxonomy): Eukaryota > Metazoa > Chordata > Mammalia > Primates > Cercopithecidae > Piliocolobus > Piliocolobus tephrosceles. The sequence goes on from NC_045436.1 coordinate 86,870,178, forward strand.
TGCAAAGAAAGACAAATATTGTATTATTTCACTCATATGTAGGATATAAAAAAGTTGATCTCATAGAATTATAGACTACAATAGTGTTTACCAGAGACTAGGGAGGGAGGGGAGCAGGGAGAGAGATGGGGAGGGGCTGGTCATGGGGTACAAAGTTACTGTTAGATAGGAAGAATATGTTATGGTGTTCTATTACATAGAAAATCAACTACTGTTAATAACAATGTATAGTATATTTCAGGATAGCTAGAAAAGAAGATTTGAAAGTTATCACCAGAAATAAATGATAAAAGTTTGAGGTGATGGATATGCTAAATGCCCTGATTTGATCATTTTACAATGTTCACATGTATTGAAACATCACACTGTACCTCATAAACATGTACAATTATGTCTCAATTAGTGAATTATAAACGAAATTAAAAATAGGTTCTACACACACAAACACACACACACACAGTCTTCTTTATATCAGTAGCCATTGTATTTCAAATCTTCATTCATGTTTATTTCTAACTGTACATTATTTATTTATTCACCAGTGTTAACTCTCTGGTGTTAATCTACCCTAATTTATATATACATTATCTTGATGATGAACATTTGGATTGTTTCTTGTCTTTTGATATGACAAGCAGTGGTTCTGTGGTCCATTTTACACATACCTTTTTGTGTACATGCTCAAATATTTCTGTGGGTTATATTCTTAAAAGTAGAATTTCAAGATCATGATATATATGAATATCCAGAATTATAAGATATTGCCAAGTGATTGCCATAATTACACCCAATGAACCATACGTTAAAATTTTACATAGGTACCTATACACTTGGTATTGTTAATATTCTTGAGTTTTGATAATCTAACGTCATAAAAGGGAAGATTAGTATCTTAATTTGCATTCTCTTTGCTACTAATAAGATCGAGGCTCATATACAAATACTTATTAGCCATTATTTTGCTTTTCTGTCAAGTGCCTCTTCGTGTATTTTACCCATTTTTACTGGATTGTTTATCTCTCTGGTAACTCTTTATTGATTTATAGGATTTTGTATATATTCTAAACAGGAATCTTTAGACATACGGGATTTAGGTTGACTACAGGCACTACCTACATCTCCCACTTAGTGCCCTGTTTTCTATTTTCTTCATGGTACATTGAATAAACTAGTATTCTTACCTTTAAAACACTAATCCATTGGAAATTAATTTTTGTATGTAGTAGCATAGAGTTCAAATACCACTTTTTCCCACATTGTTACCCAATGTTTTCCAGCATCACTTTTTAAATAGTTCCTTCTTCCCTCAATGGTCTATGTCTCAATCTATATCTAGGTTCTCTAATCGGTTTTGTTGGTTAATTTGTAAATACTACAGTGTTAATTAAATAATTGTACTTTTCATCTCTCTTAATACATGAATACTCATTTCTGTTAACGGGGTCACAGAATGACCTGAAATTTAGGCAAAAACAGATGCCTTTATTTGCTAAAACAAATACAATTTCCCTCACATGTCTATGTACCAGTCTGACAGATAAAAAAATATTGGTAATAGGAGTGAAAATTAAAAGAGAAAATTTTAATACTTATGATAAAAATTGGAACATATGACAAATGGGGTGGTAACATTGTCAAAACACCTTTTGTGTGATATAATTTTTCTTAACCTTAAGCAACAAAGAAGGCCTGCCCTTCCAAAGAGTCAGATTAGAGCAAAGTTATTTGAAAGTCTGAGTCTGAGGGGAGCTAAGTCACCATCTTACCTGAACAGCATTAGATACCATCGTGGAAAATCTAAAAAGCCATTCTCCTTGTTTGCTTAGCATTCACTGTTTGCTATATATGTACCAAAACATAGAAAAAAATCTTTTAAAAAATTAAAGACATGAAGAAAATATAGTTAATTTGTGGAAAATAAAAGTTTTCTATTTTTATAGAGCATGTTTACCAAATGCTACTTGGTAATTTTCCCTGCCCTGACACTGACAGACTTGATTATTTAATTGGTTTCTAGAATATCAATTCTTTTTAATGTTCTAAATATAGATAGATAAAAACAAACCCTAAACTACAAAATAAAGATGTTTCTCATATTTGTATAAGAGCTATTTTCTTAGAAAGGTCTGCTCTGTCCTGCGTATATCCTATTCAGCCTAATTTAAATTCCTAAATTATTTTTTGGTGAGCAACTTTTATTCTAGTTTTTAATTTGTTTTTACTGTTTTTAGCTATTTTTCTGTAAGGTACTATCATACTTCTATAGAGATGCTTTTTTGGATCTAAGGATGTGTTTTGAAGACAGAGCTAAGGGGCGTTCTTAATGGTCTGAATATGAGTATAAGGGAAAGAGAAAAGTTATGGATGAATCCAAGGCTTTTGGTTGAGCAACTGGAAAACTAACCATCAATTGAGATGGAGAAAACCATGGGTGCAGCAGGTTTGGGAAAGGGAAAAGATGGGATTTGGACATGCTGAATATGAAATATCTAGTAGTGGAAATGTTAAGTAGGCACTTGAATATATTAATATGTAGTTCAAGAGAGGCATTTTGTCTAGAGATATAAATATGAGTCATTGACATACAGTGGTATTTAAAGCCAGAAGACCATTAAGTCACAAAAGGAGTGACTGGAGATGGTGAGGACGAAATTTCATACTCATACCAGTACCCATGTTAAAGAAATGAAATTAGTTTGTCATAATTCATTCTGAATAAACCTATGTTGTTTCTTAGGTGTCTCTATTTCCCTAAGTATTTAACTTTATAATCCATTCTATATAATGTAGTCCAGAATCAATAACAAGCTCACCATTCTATTAGAACAAACTTTCCCTCTTTGAAAATCAGAATGTCTCTTCAATATATGATTCGGTTTAGATTAACGGCAAAGGTTGAAGTTATCTTAATGCAGTGGGATAAAATCCCATCTGGATAATAATTTTTTAGTTTCCTCTTGAGCTTAGCAATTATAGCTGTTTAAAGGCAGAGTCCATTGATTTTTTAGGGCACACTTGAGTGAAGATGAGTGGGTTTTAGTACTTGAGACAATTCTAAAAATTGTGTTTTTGTTAGAGAGAGAGAGAGAGAGAATCAGAGACAAAGTAATGACATAATATAAAGCCCCAAAACTGTGATACAATCTACTTTCCTCATTCATTTCCACTATTATTTTTCCTATTTAGCCATGATTATTATAAGCAGTTGTTAGAAGCAGCTGTTACTAAGATGGAAAGGAATGGAAAAGTTCTTAAATACTGCTTTCTTAAAAAAAAAAAAAAAAAGCTTCAAAACATCTGGGCTCTGCACTGAGAAACATTTTTGGTGAGACTGAAATGATTATATAAAAGATTATGCAGAAGGAACAGCAATGATATTTCTTCTTTATTGCCTATATTTTTGAAATCTCCTTTCACTTTTACAGTAGTTTTGTCAAATGCTATGAAAAGTTTAATAAATTTGCCAGTTTTTCTCATTTTTAAATGCTGCCAGACTACTTAACTTTGGAATGTGGTTGCTCAATATTTACCAACGATTGAAAAAACACCCATTTCAGTACAAATTTTTAGCTTTGTTTGTTTGATTACTCCAGCATTTTTCCCACCGAGGGATGTTCCCACCCTTCTTAGAAGTACCCAAAATTCTGAGAGGTGAAGGGAGGAAACATGAATGACAATATGCAATATAAAAGAGGAAATCAAAACCAAAAAGTTGGCTCAGACTCTTAGAACACATACACCCTCAATCTGAGCTCAATCTGAGTCAGAGGGTTATGTTATCACCTTAGCTGGAGCTGTTTTTGTTAGGTCAGTATATCTGTTGTCACTAGAAAATAGCATAGCCAAGTCATCTTTCCCAATGGAGGAGAGTGTGGTGTCAGAATTTCAAGACGGTCCAAATCAGAACACCTGTGTGCCAGACCAGCCCAGCTGTACATGTGGGCTGGCCAGAGCTGCAGAACGTCATCTGCTCAGCACATGAAATGCCAGTCTCTTTGCTGAAGATGGGTTTGAAGGATTAGATCCTTAAAACAGAAAGCTCAGAACTCGGTTGTAACATCCCTAGCCTTTCTCGTATTTTAAAATAAACAATTTTAGGAAAAGGGGATTAAAGGCTCATATCTGAGAGATGACAAGTAGGGTATATTGCTAGCTCCAGAAGAATTGCCTCAGAAATTCTTCTTTAGTCGGCCCTTGGCTTTTCATTCTGGTGACGAATGAAGTATGACTATAATTCCAGGTGTTAAACATGTGCACATTCCAAAAATGTTCTATGGGTTGCTGGGTTTGTGACAATCAGATCAACAAGGGAATATCTCTCTTTCCTAGCCCTTCTAAAACATGATGCGATATTTGACCCATACCCTGTCCTGATAATTGAAAATCTGGTCAAAGGAAACACAGTGAACAATACGAACTCTATTGAATAATTAGTATTAACTGCCTATCTTTTTTCCTACTAAAACTGGCATCTAAAAAAGTATAAACTAACACTCTTGCAATTTGGGGACCTCAATTGCCTGCAAACTATCTTTAAGTCCTTGTTTTGCAATCTGCCACCTTTCAATAACTACTAGTAGTTGCCGGGTATTTAAAATGTTATTTTTTGTTGGCGGTGGTTTTTAGTTGTTTTTGTTTGTTTGTTTTTTGCTTTGAAGAGAGATTTACAACCTGATCCCCTTGAATATTATGGTCATTTTGGATTTTCTCCTCAGAGATGAGAAGATAAGAACTTCAACAATATTTCCAGAGTTTATGGGCACAGCTGTATAGAGATGTTAACCTCCTAAAACAAAACAAAATAGATCTCCAACTTGGGAAACAACCAATCTCATTCACTTTTACAAAAACAAAACCAAAAAAAACAAAATTCAAGTGGTCTTCTCACTTAACGAGGCAACACTGTCCTATATTAAAATTTTAATCAAATAATTCTGAGTTTGAAACTTGAGTCACATGGGAGCACAGATACCAAATACTGAGCTTGCCCAAAACCTAAATGGTCAATTTTTTGGCATCATCCTTCCTGCTTGATTACCTCCTTCAAAGATTTACGGATTACTCTGCACATAACAGAAGTTTACAGGGTTTAGGGAAGGTTAAGTGAGGCAACATAAAATTCCTGGTATAAAGTAAGTGCTCTACAAATATTAGCTGTCACTATCTTCCAGAAAAAAAAGATGTATTTCTCAAATATCTAGTCACACTAATGCTGTGTGTAGCATATTGCTAGGAATATACTAGAGTAGTATACTGACGCCAGACTGCATCATTTAATGTCAGACTGCATTATACATGGATAAGCAATGACTGTGATTTGGAAGTTGGTCTATTTATCCTAATTGATTTTGTTCATCATTGTGTTAAAAGCAGCAGTCAGTTATGTTCTTCCTTTCCTTTCCATGCATCAAAACTACAGAATATCACTCCCTCAATATCTTACATTAAATCCCACTATAATGATTACTATTGAAACTTCACTGAGTGTACAATTCTTAATTCCAATAGCATGGATTTGTCATGAATTATGTGTTCACTGCCTTGGCTTTGTTTTCCAAAGACATTTGAAATAGTCCTTGAATATCCAGAACATCTTGGTTCCACCATTGGAGCATCTTCTTTGTTAGTGTCTGACTCTCCCAGAGTGGACATTAAAAAAAAATAGTGGTGAGGTTGAGCTACACTATTCTTTATTGATTTCTGCTAAAAACCAGGGTTATATTTTTAGGTCTTAATTTTATAAGGTTCAGGCCATTAAATATAGTTTCCTTTTGGTGTTGAAAGCTTTTATTTTCTAATGAGAAAGTTCATAGTACACATTTCAATTCAATTTGTAGTCAATCACTGGGATGGCTGTGGCAGAAGACCTGAGTATTGGCCACTTATGATTTTAACAATGAGAATTTTTAAAAAGACCAAAAATGTTACAATACATTGCAGATGCTGTGGCCAGGACCCACTTGGAAATGTAATTTCAAGAGGATTTTTCTTGTTAAAAAGCCATTTCCTCCTGAAAAGTGTTGGGAAGATAGCAGCAGGGCAAATAGGCAAACAAGAAAATTTACAAGGATTTCCAAAGAGTACTGTGGAAGCATGTATTAATTTGAACAACTGCAAGAACATTTTTATGGGTTAAGAAGTTTAGTCTTTCCTCTTAATTTTAATGGGATGGGTTTGCATTTTTTAAAAATAACTTTTTAAAATTAAAAACAAATTTATTGCAAATTGACAATTTAGAATTGTGTAAATCTATGGGTACAAGTAATATTACAATTATTAAATACAATGTAGAATAATTAAATCAAACCATGAACAGAAAGACAAATAATGCATGTTTTCACTTATATGTGGAATCTAAAACAATTGAACTCATTTTAAAAATAATTTTTGACAGGCTTTGTGTGTGTGTGTGTCTCTGTGCACACATTTTAACTAAGTTGCACATGAAGTAACGTGTGCCACCAGACTGGACCCTGGGGAATTGCATTGAGTATGATTTGTTCCTGCTTCCTCTTTCAGAAAAAAGATGGGTTTGGGGTGGAGAACATACCACTGACCAACGTTTGTTAACTGCTTCTGGAACACCATGATTCTTTTGGAAATAATAAGCATATTACATGAATTTTGACCATGCTCTTCTAATGGAGAAGACCAGATTACAAAATAATATTCCATTATACTTTAAATTTTAAGACTTTCTAAACCCAACTGAGGGTTTTCCACCTTAAAACAATTGACATTGAAAGATTTACAGTTATAATCACAATGCTGAATCCTTGACTCAGAATGCTTGTTAGAGCTTGAAAAAATTACTTGGAGAAACAACACATTTATTTGACATTCTCACCTTCTGTGGGGTACTTTGTTTACGGAAACAACAAAAAGCTACTCAGAGCCAAGTATTTTGAATGTGGTGTGTGAATCAATATGTATAATGTTTTTATGGCCCTAAAGTCATGGCCTAAAATAAACAAACATGTAAACTACTTCTAAATTAATTCCAAAACAAAGGTCTACATAACAATATCAAAGGAATGAGTTCTCTGTGGTGATTAATATGGAAAATAATGTTTGAGAATGCTTGACTACAAAATCTATGACTTGTGTCTTTATTTATCAAACGTCTTAATTTGATATATTTCAGCACATTTTCTGTTGCTCTGCCCTACCTGCAGTAAGTTCTTGTCCACTTTACTGACATCTCTCCACCAATCAATGCTGAAGTCACCGCCAATTCCTACATTCCAACTTAGTTATTTCTCCCCACACTTCTACTTTCCTGTGAGCCTGCCTCTTCTCACTAATGTTTCTTATGTGCTTTGAAAATTACGAAGTTAGAATCAGACCTTCTCAGGGAACGGTGAGGCATTTACGAAGGTAAAAAAATCAAACTTTAATTTCTCCTACAATATTTGTGGGGAAAAAACAGACATCAGTTCTTTACAATGTCAGCACAATGCCCAGCACAATCAGACCTTTTCCTGACTGTTTGTGGAGGTAGCTTGCTTGTACCTATAAGTCAGCCTGACTGTCTGCCCAAAGAGCCAGGGTATAGTCTGTGAAGAATTACTAAAATCCCTTGATTACATTTTCTGTTAATGAGGAAAGGTTTTTGAGTGGATATTGATACCCAGTTTATTTTATTCATTTGCTTCACTTCTAGCAAAAAGCAGAATGTTTCCATCCTTAATTGAAGTTAACTAGATAACTAAGAGATACAATACAAATGTTGACCCTTAGAAATCTTTATAAAAAAGAAAAACTCATCAAGTTGTCCAATTATAAAACTGTATTAGAAATAGAATCATGAACTAGACAGTTTCTGGGAGCCTCTTTCAACCTTAAAATTTCAACTAGATGCTTCAAATGCATTACATTGGTTTTTATTGCTACATATACCTTGTCCTAAATGTTTGTTAACTGTGATCATAGTATCTAATACACTTAAGAAGTAAGCAATTAGCAAGTTGACTGACTTACCTGAAGAATTTGAATCACATCTGAATTTTGAAATATACCAATAGAAGGTCTGTAGCTGGTTTCTATGGCCTCCAACTTATATGAGACAGTCTAGCATGGTGATTAAGTAGGTTAAGTGTACAGACTTTAGAAAGACTGCTTGGCCTTAAATCCCAGCTCTGCTACTCATGAGCTGTGTGGCTTGAGGGACACAGTAGAGAGAAATAAGATAATTGATGATATTGTGTGCCATGTTGAGGAGTTCATGTTCTAGAAATGGACATAGATGGACATGTTCATGTTCTAGAAATGGACATAGATGGAGAATAGACTGATCAGATTTTTACATTAGAAAGCTCACTTTAGAAGTAGTGTATATAATGTTTCAGAGAGTAGGAAACATTTATAATATTGTAGTAATCTATTGAGAAAAAACAATGGTCTGAATCAAGGCAATGAAAAATTGGGATGGCAATAAATCAATAAAAAAGGATTACTATTAGGGAAGAAGTAGAATCCTATAAATTACAGTATAATTGCTTCGGAGGAGGGATAGACAGCAGGAAGCCTAGATTGTTTCTAACTTGGTCAAATGGTTGGGTAGCGATGCTAATTACCTTTATATGGAATACAAGAGACGAAGCAAGTTTAAGAGAAATAAATACTGGTTTTCGTTTTGGAACATGTTCAATTTGAGTTGCCTGTCAGATGTCCAAGTAGATGGAACTCCTGGGAAGGTGGATATATAGAACTTTTCCTGATAATCTAATCATATAATTGATAGTTTATAATCCTTGGCCTTATTTTTGCCACAATAGTCTCCGTCTTTGCAATTTTTCCATAGAGTATAATCTTCAACTTTTCTTCATGTTATTAAAGAGTAATAATCATGTTTCTATAATTCATTACTTTTGCTCACATATTGAGTAAACTGGAAATCAAAGATTACACTCAGAGCTGGATAAAATTAAGAGTATTCATTTATTTTGGAAAACAATTTTAGCTTATAAAAACAAAAGCATCACGGTGAAAGACATGGAAGAATCTTAAATATATACTATGAAGTGAAAGAAGCCAATCAGAAATGGCCACATATGATATGATTACAACTGCATGACATCCTGGATGAGACAAAACTAGATATGGTACAAAGATCAACGAATATCAGGCATTAGAGAGGAGGAATGGGTAAATAGGTGGAACACAGAGGATTTTTAGGACAGTGAAACTATTCTGTATGATACTGTAATGATGAATAAATGTCATTATACATTTGTCAAAACCTATGGAATACAAAACGCAAAGAGTATGGGTTCTATTAATAATAATGTATCGACATTGACTCATCAGTTGTAACAAATGTAACACACTAATGCAAACTACAAATCATAGTGGAAGCTAGGGATAGGAGGAGGTAAGGGAGTTTATGGAAACTTACTACACTTATGGTCAAACTATTTTGCGAAACTAAAACTACTCTGAAAAACCAATGAAACCTATTAACAACAATTTAAAAAGAATCAAACTAGTTCTCTGAACACAAATTTTACCCTTATATTATTATATGTATATTTATTATGTTACCACTCTGAGATTCCTGCACATATAATATGAATAAATGGACTTATTACGTTGTTTGACGCTTGTGTAACAATACAATAATGTGTTTTCAACAGCTTTGAAAAACATTCACTTTCTTCTTCAAAAAGTTTTTGACAAAATATATTTCCTTTGTCCTAATCTATGTGGTTTTGCACCAGTAAAACCTGGCTTTACAATTGGTTATTTCTCTGAACTTTGTCTATTCTGAAGCCTGTAACCTATAATGTGTCCAAAATACGACCCTAAAACTTAGTTTCAGAACCTTAAAAATATACTTATATCTATTATTGAGACTCTTATCAAGCCTTTCAAGGTGTTTTGAAAATATGTAAATAGTAGCACATCCCAGGCATGACAGAAAAAAATAAAGGCATACGGCTCTTCTTGAATAGACAGGGTATTCTAACAGCAAGCAAGAAAGCTGTTTGTAGCCTGCCTGCAAGAACAAAAAACTAAGTTCTTACTAGAAATATGAAAGTATGACTACTCACACTAGTTTTTAAAACAAATCCAGGAAGATCAAAACAAATAGACAAAACGAAAAAAGCAAACAAAAAACTTCTACTTTCAATCTCTCCACCCATATTTTTAAAAAGTAATCCATCAAAACAGAAACTAAATTCATGATTCCAAAATTATAAATTATTCTCTGGTTGATTCTAACTGCTTAATTCAGATTTACACTTCATAAATTCAGGGTGGAATGATTTTAAATTTATTTTTTTTTGTAAAATAACCTCTAATGATGTTGAGGCAAATAAGTAGTGTTTTATGCTTTGCAAAGAGATGGAGAAAGGACTTACTATTATGATAACCATTCTACTAATAAAAAAACTAAGGCTTAAAGGTGTTAGATAACTTCTTTGAGGTCCTGCATATTTTTTAAAAATAGGCTAATGAGGTTTTCTTCTAAATTGATATCCAGCACGCTTTCAGGCTCACCTGCTGTCCCATGCAGAAATCATAACCCCTTTCAACAGTATGTTTTTCGAAATTAAAGTGTGATAGTGCACAAGGCATATACCCAGAGGGAACATAGGTAACAGACACAGATTAATCATGTATGAAACATCAGAGTATCAAATGTTTCATAGTTGTGGCTCACTTACCCCTGAAGTGGAGAGAGAGGAAGAGATTAAGCATATCCCCAGGCAAAGAGGCCCATACCTCTAAGTCAGAGGTCCGCATGAAGTTGAAGAAGGGAAACTGGGAGAGGACTGGAAAAGTGGATACTTCTCTGCATGAAGCTCAGGCTGCTTCCAGCATCCCTCACTGGAGCTGATTCAGAGACAGTGTCTTCCTAAAACACTGCTGATCTCCAAGCACAATGCCCCAAATTCTGTGCCCAGGAAGCGCAGTAATCTAATGGGTCGGTGGTATTCAGATCAATTCGATGAATAATGATTTACATTAAAAAAATTTTTTAAAGATAGAATAATAGAATAGCACACAGCAGAAGAGAAGGACTAAAATTGAAAAGTCATACTGTATTGCCTACTATAAGAGAGTTTATTTTTGAAACTTTTTTTAGGAGTGTAAGTGGAGAAGGGAAGATATAGAATCACAGTGTAAAATATATTTCTTTCTCTGTCAGAAAAGTTTAAAAGCCATTGGCCTCTATCCTAGTTGGCACTTGGACAAAAGGACAAGCACCCTGCATTATGAGCAGCCCCACCACCACTTTTGTCCCTTCTGTTGTGTGCTCCTGCCATTGCTGTGCAGACTTTCCGGCCAGGCTTGTTGCTAACCATGTCTTTAAAGTATCAAGACTGAAAAAGTGAGCAACAATACAGTCGAAGCCACTTCCTTTCATTAACTTTGTTTAAAACTGATTGACACAGCTGTCATCGTGACACTGTAAACTTTGATAATACATTTTGACCTACACAAATTTAGAGCTGAAAAAGAGTCTACGTATAATTTATCTCCCACTAGGTAGTTAATCAACTCAACGCAACTGAATGTAATTCTTTCACAGAGCTTTCTTATTCAATATTTAACAGAAAGTATTTCTTCTGATTATTTGAAATGTTTATATTAGAAGTAAGAGGATGCAAGTTCCAGTGAGAATTTCTTTGTCACAGGCATTGATTACAGTACATTGGGCAGATCATGAAACATCTCTTAATCTGATTTCTTCGTGTGTAAAACAAGCAAGTTAAATTAGGCAGTTCCCAATGTGTTACCCAGTTGTGTGTCCTGCTTTAGTCTGTTGTATGAGTTCTTGAAACTTTTAGATAATAAAAGTTTCTTTTGGTCCTTTCTATAAAACTCTCTATCTTTAATGATAATACTTAAGCACATTTGGAGAGTCCTCTTATTTGGTTATTAAAATATTCAAACATTTTAAAAGATTCTTATCAGGTTGAAAGTAAATGTTAAGAAGGTTTTTCACACTGAAAATTAATAAAATATTATTTATGAAAAGTAAATAGCAAAAAAACTCTAGTACGCAGTTCAATATATAAAGATAAATATATGCTGTTTAAATATTTGTGCATATTATATTAACATTTTATGAGCTTAAGTCATAGTTACTTGCACATTTTAATCAGACATGAGTTTCTTTAACAAGTCCATCACAGAGAAAAAAAATGGAAGTCTACTTAAACTTCAAATACTCAATAACTTAAACTCCAAATACTCAAGTAGGGTTAAAGAAACAAAAAGCACTTGTTTTGGTAAGAACCTACATAGCATTGTTTCGTCACCTGTGAGTGATGAAATAGACCAGAGCGCAGAACGAATTTTCAGTAATCAGACTTGAGTGTTATAGCTTTAATTAATGTATAGGCTTTTTTGATAACTTTGTTTTGTCATTTAATCATGTCAGAAATCATGAAGACTTGGTTGCCCGACTCCAGACAATATAAGGTTAATAAAAAAAGGCGTAATTTTTGTTATCAAGGGTTTTTCTGTTGTGGTTACTGTTATTTCTGGCAGGATTTCCAAAATAGTTGAGCAAGAAATGGGGCCTAAAATTTTGTAAAACTAAAAGTAGACAGCTGCATATGTGGCAGGTGATTCCAAAAAGGAAAATAATGTCAGTAAAGAAGAGAAAGTGCAACAGAAAGAAAAGAGAACTGTTGAGGGAGCTGGAGGAAATGCTCACATTTCTAGGTAGATAATTGTAGAGAAATAACTGAAGAAAATAAAGAGGAATGAACCAGAGAAGAAAACAGAATAGCGTAATAGTAAACATGCAAAAAATAAATTAGGCATAAGGACTAGACAATAGACTGCCGAGAGTACGGAGCACGGTTAGTGGGGAAAAAAGACTCTGGATTTCAGAAGACTAACACAATGCCTGTTGCTCCAAATTTCAAAGGGTTGAGAGGAAATAGAATGTGAAAATCATTATTTGAATGTGGTTGTAATTTCAGGTGATTTTAAATGATAATTATTCCCTCTGCCTCTCATTTGGATGAAGACTTTTAGTCCATTATCAGATAGAAACATTTACTGGCAGTTTGTTTCCAATATGTTAAATGAAATTTATCACATGCTTCCATGAAATGTATTTCACTCTTGATTTAACATTACTAAAATATTTCAATTTACCTAAATCACACAAAAAAAACTCAAAATAAAAAAAAAAAAGAAAATGATATAGAAACAATGAATTCCCAGTTTCTGAGTCCTCCTGGAAGAGACAGCTGACACTCAATGAAGGTTGTTAGCCTTCCAAAATCCTAGCAAGCTGTCTTGGTCAATACACTATATAGAAAGTGTCAAGAATCTTGCCAGTGCAGGGGTTATCTCACTTTGGAAAATATCAAATGAATACTGTTAGAAGCAGACTAACATGATGTTCAATTATTTTGGTTCTTGTGGTTGAACAACTAATATTGTCTTGCTTATGATCTCCACCTACTATGATTGTATTTTTAACATCTGGGATATCCTTGTTTCCATGCTCTTTCCACAATTCCACTAATTACTTAATTCTTTGCCAGTGTGCTTATGTTCTACAAGACAACATTGACTTATCATCTCTCTTAATGTAAACTTTAAATAGTAGAAATGTCACATCATCTGTATGTATATGTTTATTTTGTCTTGTTTTGCTTTATAATTCTTAGCCTCAGAGTAATTGAGTTCATTTTTTTCCTTGTATCTCTGCCCAACTTGGTGGGGAAGATTAAGAGGCCACTTCTTATTTGGTGCACGAGCATTTGACTTCACTTATTTCTATAATGGCAGTGGTAATAATGACATCAGCACAACAACTAAGTGCACTTTCTTATTCTTCATAGTTTTCTTTATGTATATTATCTCATGTGATCCTCACCATTGCCCAGTAAGTTAAGCATTATTACTCTTATGGTTGTTGTTGTTATTGTTATCCCTATTTTATGGGTATACTGAAAAAAGGAAAGACTAGAGAGATTAACTGACTTTTCCAAACACATTAAACTAATCAGAGGTGAGTGGAATTTAAAACCTGTTTGAAATTGTAGTGCTCTGATGCTGACACAGATCATCTGATTATCTGAACTGCAGCTAGAAGGGGTCAAAGGTAAGGAAAAAGCAAAAGCAATACAAGACTAAATTTAGAGAATTTCCCCCATCTGATCAGGATGTGGGTCCTGTCAGCCAAACAAATAAAGCCATTGCAGAGGAGCCATTGGGAAAGCCTGTGCCTGTGCTTCTCTATCACATAGTGACATTCAGATTCAGGAAGATGAGGACAGGGGAATTTCTTGCTGGGTGTGAAGAAAGAAGAGAGAATAAGCTTTATGCAACAGAATCTACTTTCTACTTGGGGCGACACTATCATTTTATACTTTAATGGGAAAGAGTAAAAGAAAGATAGGGTTATGTGGGAAGGCAGGGAGGGAAGTAGAGGCAGGGGTGAAAATAATGTATGGCTATGGTGCCTGCCTTAGCATCCACGAAGTACCAACATACTTTAGACGTCTCAGAGTAGCAGCTGGGAGCAACAGGGAGTTTGGATTTTGTTGTGACTTTTAATTAAATTGGAGTTATACCCATGTCACTCAAGTATAGAGAGGGAAGAGTAAGTGTTCATGTTCTCTCCTAAATTCAGAATAAACAGCATATTGTAGCAGCATAAGTAGGTGGTTTAATATGTGGGTTCTAATATTAGATTGCTTAGGTTTGAACTTTAGCTTTCTCCATTTACAGCGGTATGACTTGTACACATTGTACAACCTCTCTGTGTCTCAGGAATGTCTTTATTATTTATTAAATGTTTTGTCATTTATAACAATAAGGATGATACTAGGATTTGCTTCAAAGGGTTGCATAGAGGATCAAAAGAGTTAATGCAATTGAGGATTTAGTTTCATGCCTGGCACAGAGTGAATAATCAATTAATGGTACCCCTTATTATAATTTATTGTGTGCCATAAGTTCTTGCAAGCTAGTTTAAGGAAATAATATACCTGAAGATTACTCACTTCTTCTATTTCCCTGAAGAAAGAACAATCTTATTCCAGATGATAAAGTATAACATGAAGATCTAATGTCTCCTGGGAGAGGTTTGGACAGATCTATCACTTTGATAAGTCAGTTTCCCTAATTATGATATTTTTATTTGTTTTGTTTATTCGCGCATTGATTTTTTTAAATTGTAGATTTGTTCTTTTTTGCTTTAGATTGTTTTATTTTAAATTAGATACTGCAAAGTATTTAAAAGTATATCTGATGTCCACTTGTCCCCTTTGACTCTGTGGAAAAAGATAAGTAACATTTTTAAAAAATTTACTACTTTTGTATTTTTGCTAATTTTATTCCTGAATTTATTATTTAAAGCACATAGAGAAATCTAAACTATTATTGAGATTCCCAAAATATAATCTGTTGTATAGATTCAGGGGTTGTGGAATACATGTTAGAGTAGCAATTTTGTTGTTAGTGATACATAAACTAATTACTTCTGTTAAAAAATTTAAACAGGATATTGAAATCTTTCTGCCTTAAAGTTTTCTTTGATTCAATTTGCCATTACAAAGAAAAGAACCTACCAAATGTTATATTGACTGACTTCTTTAAAAGAATGCTTTATATTTGTCCTAACACAACAATTAGAGAAAAATATGATATTCTGCTCTAGTTTCTGTCAAGAGTGGACAGAGAAGGAAGAGAAAATTGACTTTCGCTTACCTCAAATAGTAATAATAAATTTTTCTTATGCATTCTGTATTAAATCTTTCTGCGCAATCTTAAAGCGATGCTACATAATGCAAAATGTCTATCAATTATGATTAGCCTTACTTCCTTTTGGTTTATGCTTCTGGGTTGTCAAAAAAGGACTCAATAAGAGGCTCAGGCAGACACAAATATCACATAAACCATTTGAACAATCAGATAAATTGCTAAAAACAGGTTTATCTCCTTGTTATAAATGTGCACAAGTGACTAGAGGCATAAGGAAGTAAAACAACTCCAGCAGGCCGTCAGAAAGTCACAGGCAGAAATAAGATTGTAATTGATTTTGCTGTTAACTCAATACTAAAGAATAAACAGTCATTAGAGACTGAGTCTAAAATGGCAAATATGTTAACTATTATAAATTTCTTCTAAAATGTAACCAACTATTTTAATGTACATTTAAAGCAATTTGTAAGGAAATGAAGAAGAGTCAATATTTTCCTAGATCAGAATATACTAGCTATAGTTCTATGACACTGCCTTACCTAATCTTAAAATTATAAGTTTCAAAATATCTTGGAAAGGAGAAGAGGGTGCAAACGTTTGTATTGGAGAAGAATATTCAAGAAGATTATGACAGGGTCAGGGTCACAGCTGGAGTAAGTTTGAGCAACTTTGTCCTCTTGTGCTCTCTAGTCTAACACAAAAATAAAATGATAGATGTTCATATTAGATTATCATTAAAATACTTTTCTTGCTATTCACGAGCTAACTTTCCACTTGTATCAACTATCAATTTTCTATAATTCTTGGTGAGAAGAAAGGAACGTTAATATGGATTATTTCAAATTCCTTTATTTTAAAAAAATTAATCATAAAAATGATTTGATTTCCTGATTATATTTAGTGTTAGTCAATGTCCAGAGAGGTTATCAGATTATTTACTCTTAAGCAGGAGAAAGTTGGGCTGAGGTTAGAAAAAAAAGTCATGAATGATTTCAGAAAGCGAAGAGATCATTTACCAAAAATAGAGTATATAGTTTATTTCAGTGAGCACTTTCATGAATGTTTGTGCATACAGATACAGCATACTTTCATTAAAGAAGATGCACTCTACAAATATTAGTGCTCTTCAGTCAACTTGTTCAAGCTTCTCTTTCAATGAATTTCAATTCTTTTCTCACTCATAACTTCATCCAAACCACTATCCTTGAAGTGTCCAAGTCATATTAGAAAAGCATAGAATCTGAATTTATGTTAAACCATAGCTTGTTTTTAGAAACACATACCAGAAAGCTCATCTACATTTAAAATATAACTATAATTATCACTATTCTAGTCACTTTTAAAAGAATTGCAAAATGCTACTGCATTGCATTCAAATTAAATTCATCTGCCCGTCTCAAAAAGACAAAAAAAGTAGAATAAAAGAAGCAATTGCAAACACAAATCCAAAGGTTTTTCATTCACACAGAAAAATATGTGAATTGCAAAGCTTGATTTTTTTAGTAGTTTGGGTTTTTAAAATTTGGTTTGAAGGTCGCCCATAAAAGTCAACACCTCAAACTTCAGAGATAGTATTGAGAAATGACATACTTCATCAAAATATATTTATTCACACGATGTTGAAGATTTTGTTTGAAATTACTTTTAATTTAGAACATCTGAAACAGTCTCCTTAGAAATTGGCATATATATTAAAATGCATAAATATTTATATATTATGTAAATATATTAGTAACAGTCCTGAAACTTAATTTAGCCTGTATACAAATATAGTACATACATGCAGTACTTATTAGCAATAGCTGCAAATGAAAAGGCAAATTAAAACATTGATGCAAATAATTCAGCAGTTCATTTTTTGCTAATTCTGTATCAATCTTCTGAGTACTGTCACTCTCAATTTACTATGTCAGTTTCCTTTGTAACTCATACCGTGTCTTTGAAAGCAAACCTAAACTGAGAAATGTAACACCTCTGGAGAACAGTGGATTTTCTCTCTCTAAATCCTTTCTAAAATTCAAAGGCACATTTTAGAAGTGATATTACAAATAATCCATCTTGCCTATGGAACAAGTAGAATTCCTGTAAAAAAGAATATTTATCTTTACATGAAATCGGGCAACGTTCAATAAAACTTTAGAGCTCATATAAGTCTCTTTTTCACTTTTGTGGATTAATGAATTTTCTAAATTTATTCAAGAATTTCTTCTGCAGTGGCAAAATTTAATTCTCTATCCTGAAAAATTAAAATAGGCTATTTTCAATTTCCATTTAAGAGAAAGAACACCAAGGACTAAGTTTCCAATCTGCCTACTTGAAGCTGCGTCCTAGAGCTTCTTCCTCCTGTATCCCTGAAAGAAATATATTTCAACATCATTTGTCAAGAATAAAGGGAGTTGGGGGAAATCAAACTTAATAGGTCTTAGGATGATACTATATGGTTAGCTAACTAGATTAGTTGACATTTTAATTCCAATATTTTCAATCATATTTTACTATTGTGATGCCTAAAACTTTAGTTCAGCTACATGTCTATTCTAGAGTTTTTCTCTACAAAAGGAAATGACATCTCCCCTGTAATAACCTTTCCAATTTCCATTTCATTTATGAAAATAATAATAGTAAGAATGTTGGTAACCATATAAGTATAGAATAAAAAAGATAAAGAGACTCGCAAATATCCAAATAATTATTCTTTTTACTTCAAAGAGAAAATGTTTTACTATTTGTTTCTTCATAACAGTGCATACTTTGGATCATTCATTAAACAAGAATATACAAAATAAAATTTTCCCATTTGCCAGTTATCCTCCTGCTATTCAACCCAATATTTTATTTTGTTTTACCTTTATCTGGAATATGTTAACAATTTTTTTCACAAGCTTAATGTCAAATTTTAACAATCTAGGATTCCACTTCAGTAAATATAATAAAAGATATTCCATAGAACTGGTATGTTATGAAAAGCATATTAGAAATTCAACCCATTTGTGAAATAAATAAATAAATAAATAAATAAATAAATAAGTAAATTCTCAATGTAAGGCGACGTAAATAGACTTCCAAACTCTTTAAGAAGTATAATTAAGTAGCTATTTGGAGAGGGAGCCACATAAAAACGTATTTTATACCGATTTATATACAGACACAGTATCAAAACATAAAGAAGAAGCTAGGTTGTGGGATGCATCCCTCAGTCTCCCCTGTGTAACGCTATGGCTAATGACGCGTGTAACTGATCTTCTGACAGAGGAACATCAGGTGTATGGGCCCAATTGTGGGACAGAAACAAAAAGCGCTTTACAAAAATTCCCAGGAAATACATAGATTAGAATGGAAAGGAACCTCAATACTATTGAGTGCTTCCCTGTGTCCTTGGGAGAACTACACATTAAGCTTTCTTCAACTGGGAACATGAAATTTGAAGTCAGTAGCATTAGAGGAGTCATGATTTAGATTGAGAGCACCCATTCTTTCTAACTCCTGTTTCATCTTACGACACACTTCTAAGAAACGGTTAGGTCCATTGCCATTGATAATCCTAGGGTGTCTCCCAGGAGAGGAAAAACGAATGAAAGTGGTCACATAAGCGTGTAGGCATGTGCACGTGTGTGAGGATGTGCAACAGCTATGTTTGTGTGTACGTATATGTACTTTCTTATTTTTCCTGAGACCTTAAAAAAAAATCTGATTGCTGATTTTGTAATCCCTTGAAAGGATAGCTGAAATGGTAGACATTTCAAAGCTCTGGGAAGAGTTCTGGAACTGCAAAACTAGCAAAACTGCAAAATTGTCCCCGTGAGAGGGCAGTAGGGGGCCAGGCCGGGGCCTGAGTCTTGTCTCTCTGTCCATCCCAGACTGGCTTGGCCCTCTCTGTCAACCTTCACCCTGCTGGCTGCGCTGTGGACAGGGGCGGCGGAGGACACCGAGCGCGCGCAGAACTGCAGCATCAGTCGGCTCCAAGGAAACTCAGATCTTTGGGGCGTGGGCCGCCGCCAGGGGTTGACACTTGCGCTGTGCGAGGTGCGTGTGCCATTGGCAAACTGGCTTTCTCAGTTTTGGCTTCCCACAAAAGGAGCGGAAGGGGGAGCTGTCGTGATTCCCAGTGCCCACAGAGCCCCCTCTCCTGGCCACTGCGCGCCAGCCACAGCTGGTACCGAGTGTACGCGCTCGTCTCTGTGCGTGTCTATTTGTATAACTATTTGCAAGTAGCTTTCAATCTATCTGTCTGTGTGACAGAGACAGAGGCGCCTGCGGAAAGTTCCCTCTCTCAAAAATGCCTTCAGTGTTCTGCTGTATCGCTGGCGCCTACGACTTTGTCATTGCCATCTCATCATTTTGCTTCCTTCCGGGTGATTTATGTACAATTATGCGTGAGTGAGAAATGCGTGTCTACTGCAGTTGTTTTGTCTGTGACCTTACTTCTCTGAAGAGAGAAAGTGGTTGGGAGGGAAGGAGAACCTGAAAAGGACTAATTCCCCCTCCGATTGTAAAATATAATGGTTAAACGTCCAATATCTCAATGTCTAGACTGAAATCCCGCTCTGCCACTTATACTAGCTGTGTGCCTTGGGCAAATCGTTAATCAATCCGTGCCTCAATTACTTCATTAGCAGAATAGGAGAGCAACAGCATCTAGCTCACAAAGTTGTGAAGATTAAATGAGTGAATATGTAAAACGCTTAGAACTGTGCCTGGCACGTTAATAGGTGCTGTAGGTTAAATGCTATTGACATCTTCATCAGTTGATCACAGTGTTAAATGGAAGGACCATCCTGACCACTTTCTCCACAGAAAAGCACTAGATCTTGATACGTGCCCACGCCCCAGTGCAAAGGTGAGACCGAATCCTAACCCATTCACTCCGTGCAGTGCAGGACCAGCAGCCACCCAGACACTCCCCGCCCACGCAGACCCTGTTCAGGGAATCCCTCCCCAGCAGTCTGTTCTCTATACCTGGGGCCATGCTCCGAATTTTGCGAGATGCAATGGCAAACTGCTAGCCCAAGAAAGCTGGCCCCTGCCTCTCCTGTCTGAAGAGTGTGTTTGAGGGTTTTCCTACCTGCCCCAGGTTTTTGCCCTTCTTACTGCCGCCGAATGCCAGTCCTTGGTATACGCCCGCAGATCGATTGGCGGCCTGAGCAGGCGTCTCCCCGCCCAGAGAGGACTTGATGGAGTTGAGTTTGGCTCGCGAACTGCCGACCTGTGAGCTCTCCACCATCAGCACCGCGGCCAGTAGGAGCAGGCAGCGGGACGAATCCTTGCACCGCATCAACGCGGCCATCTCCCGGCGAGGGGTTCCCCAGGAAGACTCAAAGCCCGAAGGGGTGGGAATGCAAGGGGAGGCAGGACCCCAACACGGGGCCCCTCACTTGGGGCGCGGGGGCTTGCAGATTGTGTTCCCTCAACCCTTCCTGGTTCGGGGACCCAGGACCCTATGAACTCAGTCTCACGCCTCAGGACAGAAATTAGCGGAACCCAAGCGAGACCAGCTTCTCCACCAGGGCAGGAAGTTCTGCAATAACTGGAAGCAATCAAAGGCGAGGCGCTTTCTCGCCAAGGAGGCGTGACCCAAGGTGCAAGAAAACCCAGCCCTGTGGATCGCACCGCTTCCGTTGCTTCTTGCCCCGCACCTCCTCGGTCCCCCGGGATCTCGGCGGTTTAATTCTCCTCTTAATTGATCAGGAGGCCCGCACCAGTTCCTTCTCCTTCCGACTCAGTTGCTTTTCTCTCCTCTCTTTTCCTATCCTTTATGTGTCAAACTTCGCAGGACACAACACTCCTTTTCAAAGTTAGCAGGCGCTTTAGTAGGGGATCAGGAGATGTCCCCGGACCGAATCCTCGAGATCTGAAGAGAACCGAGGTCCCCCACACGCGCACTCACAGTTGCCTCGAAGCGTAGTCCTTGACTCACAAGAGACAGAAAACCGCTGCCAGCACAGCGACGCCAGGCTAGCGGACTTGCGCTACGCTCGCTGCGGGCTCCCGCTCTCTCTTTCTGCTCTCTCCCCCTCCCTCTTTGCTTTTTATAGCTTCCCACAGTGGGTTATTTTTTTCTTTTTTTTACCTCCGCCCCCAATTCAAGAGTGACGAAGAGTGAAAGCTTTTCTCTCACCCCCCCACGTTTCCCCCCCCCCCCCCCTCCCCCCGCGTGCTGCTTCTCCTTCTGCGGCTTCCACTCCAGCTTTTCCTCCTCATCCTCCCGCTCAGTCTCCACCCCACAACTGCTGGAAAAGGGGAATATAGCTTTTCGATGGGGTGAGTGGAACATAGGGGTTCCTAATTCCTGCCAACAACTCCAGCGGTTGGAGGGGTCTTTGGAAACAGGCGGAGGGCAAAGGTAGAAACTGAGAGGGGCAAGCTGCCACCACGTGATCGCCGCCACCCTTCCTTAGATCTTCCCACCCTTCTTCAGCCCCTGACTCTGCGGGGAGAGCTGGAAAAACCCTATGGAAGCTTTAGAAAAGTGAGCATCTGCGCATCTGCTCATTAGAATTGTATTCTTTGTGCGCTCATGTTTGGTTTTAGCCTGTGCCTCCAAGGGAGTGTGTGAAGCTGGAGTCGTATAGGTGCGCCAGGGGGTGGCCAATGATCCGGATAGAGGATCTGGAAGGAAAGGGGCAAACCAAAGAGAGGAAAAGATGAGCCTGTTCGATTTGGGTCTTTTTAGTCTCCTTCTGAACCCGGGCCCCGCCGCACACGTAGCATATGTCTATGTCTCTGAGGAACTGGGAAGAAGGGGGTGCTCTGGGTACGCTCCAAGAGTTTGGACCTCACAGCTCGATTGAGCATCTTTACCATGCCAGGCAACTGCTCTTTTTGCGAAAAGGAAATCCCAGATAGGAATGAACGGGGGCAGGGAGCCTTTGAGATCCTGTCTCCCTTGGCTTCCTGCCTTCTAACCCCTGGAAATTACAAGAGAAGTCATTCCTGTCAGCCCCCGGGGCTCTCCAGGTCCAATTCCCTTAGGTTGAAAAGGTCGAAGGCGGCTCCGGGAACTACTGGGACGCGCTGGCGCTTGGGGGCGCCAGTGGCAGCGGTTCAGCGAGCCACGGAGGTGCTGCAGGAGACAAGCGCTGAATTCAGTAATGTCTGGTGGCCAAGTGCGAGACTTCCCAAGCACAGCAAGGGATTGTTCGAAAGTTGTTGCATTTCTCCTTAGCGGACACTAAGGGCCAGGAGCAGAGAAATCCAAGCATTGAGCCACAACTTGAAGTTAGAAGGCTGCTGGCCGCCAGGGGAGGATACTAGCAGCATCCTCTTCAGAATTTTTGGACCTGATTTCACAGCTTTCACACCTTATCCTGGCGCATGTCCATGAGTAGGAATTAAACTTGTGGCTAAGTGAGAATGTTAGTGACTCTTATTTTCCCCAAAACAACGCAGAGTTATAAAGTGTGGATTTAGAGCTATTTTCTCCCAGACAGCTCCGGTTTTGCAAATTTCTCAGTCCTGACCTATGAATCTATCTGCTCTGAAATTCTTCATTTTCAGAATTTTTTTAATACACAAGCAAATGGGGATTAAAATTTGCACCCTTTGGCATGTGTTCTTATCTTTTGAATTTCCTTTCTTTAAGATAGAGATTTTTTCACATTTTAGTGTGTGGGGTTTATTTTTTTTTTTTCCACTTTAAAAATATGCCAGGAATAACAATATGGATGACCCTTGAAGGACATCATACAATCAATCACAGAAAGACAAATCCACTTATAAGAGGTACCTAAAATAGTTAAATCCATAGAATCAAAGGTTGGAATGGTGGATACCAGGGATTGGAAGGAGAGGAGAATGGGGAGTTACTATATCAATGATCATAAAGTTTCAGTTAACCAAGATGAACAAACCCTTGAGATTTGCCATATGGTATTGTACCTATAGCCAACAATAATGCACTGTACTTTTACAAACTTATTGAGAAGGTAGATCTCATGCTATATAGATATAAACTTTATACGTGTGTGACATTATATACATGTACAATGTATATATGTATTTATATATATATGCATATAATATTATTGTAGTAAGAACATTTAACATCTATATATGCCCAGTAATAAATTTGTAAGTTTATAACGTTACGTGAGGCATTCTAGGCACTAATAAAAGGCAAGGAGATGGGTCCTTACTCTATAAATAAAGTACTTAGGATTTCAAGCTTAGATTTTACGGAAGAGTATATCTTTTGCCTTCATTCTGGGTTTGCCAATCAGAAAGCATGACAGAAATTGAGAAAACTAACTTAGGAATCTACTGGTTTAAATATTTCCGAAAAGTAGCTTAGAGCAAAAGGAAAAGATAAAAGCTAAACATGTAGGCAACAGATCACTCTACATTCACTTGGAAGGGTGTAGACTTTGACCATACATTGAAGAACAAACACAAATGAACCATGAGAAAATGTGAGGATGCTTTGCCTGTTTCTGGCACTTCTTTCTTTCTTTACTTCTAAATAAAATAATATCCCACATACACAGGCCTAACTTTACTCATATGTACTGCTAAACAGAAAAGAAATATCAAGCACAACACATTCACTCTCAGTTCTGAGTACTAACCTAAAGACATTATCTCAGAGGCTCATTCAACACCCCATAAGTTCCAACAGCAATTTTTTACAAATACAGTTAAATTGAAAGTCAGCATAAAATCTACTTACACAAACATTCTTCCATATAAAACAAAATCAGACATAAAGAATCAAAAGCTAAAACATACACAATTACGCCTTAGGCTGAAAAGGAGTCAAAAACTAATTTCATTCATGAGACAAATGCTTTCTGTAAATTTTTTTGACAGACAGAAACAAACATACATGACCCATATGTTGACAAGTAGATATGCATACACAAAATCAACTAACTGTAAATAAACATAATCCTTTGGATTACTGTCATAGCACCACACGTGTTTTTCCCTTGTGTGTTTTCCTAACTATAAAGACAAAAGCTTCATATTTTACTTGGGAAAGTAGATTTTTATGCCACTTGCTATAACATAATTAGAGAGTAGATATTTAAAAATAAGACTGTAAAAAAGCAGGACGTACAACCCTCTTGTCCAGAAGAAAGTGCCTTAATGGACATTTTTTCTTTGGCCATACATCCCCTCTTATCTTTGCTCCTCTATCTGTGGGGCCATTTTGGTTCCATAGAAAAGCCACTACTTTCTCAGCAGTTGTTTCTGGATCCTGGATTCCTTCCGAATACTTAGTCCCAAAGGTAAGTTAAGTATATAACTTGTCACCTTGGTTTGGTTTACTGCAGCTTACTAATTTTCATCCCATTAGCTCTCTCCCTGCATTAGTGAATGCTTCCTGCAATAGCCTTTTTATCAGTTGTTCATGCATTCCCCACACATGAAGCAGGTATGGGGCCCTGAGGACACAGTGGTGAATGAGTGGGGGCCTTCCATCTAAAGGGGCTTGGAGCTCTATAGACACCTTGATTTACTAAAATCTGCTTCTAGCCCCTCTCAGAAGTGGCTGCTGTGAGCCTTTCTCTATTCTCTTCTGCTGCTGAATTATGCCAGTGTGAGAGTTCAATCTGTCACAAAATATCTGCAACTCGAATTCAAGCCAAGCTGGCTTGAATTCATGTGACTTTGGGAATATAAATGATCAAATATGTCCCCCAGAGTTCTTTTTTTCCCTTCAGAATTTATATGCCCATTTTAATGGTGTTCAGAGAGACAATACTCCTACATTTGTTGTTGAACTCAAAGAAATGACCCTAGTGATGTTAATGTTAGGTAAGAACAGAATAGCACACCTGGGAAGTAAGATTCTCTTTGGTAGGTCCCAAGGACACCAAATTATCTTGCACACACAGAATAGACATGAAAATCTTTAATGTGTGGTTGGACCTTGATGGATGTTAAGGATCTGAAAAATAAGATTATGTGATTTTTCCCTCTCCATAGTAAACCAAGCTACCTGGCTCTGTAGCCTAGTAATACTTTGAGAGTTTTATGTTTCTCCCCTGCCTAAGAACAACAGTCTCATGTGTTGCTGCAAATTAATTTTAAATACCTGGTAACAAATGTAAGCTTGCATTGATATTGTGAACATTTTTTGTGTTTCTTGATGGGAATAATTTTCATACCAGATATGAAAAAACTGCGTCTCCGATTTGATTCCTGCGTTAATTTCAGTTGTTGATGAGATCTTGACAAGGTCTCATGGACAACAGGACCAGCTAATAAAAAAGATCTCATCACCTACGTTTGAATCATTAGCTATGCTTGACACAAACATGCACAAGTGAAATGGGTCAGAAGATTTCACAGTAAATCAATCTGAAACAATTGCTCAGCCAACAGCTTCTTTTTTGAACCTTAACAAGTTAGTCATCTTATCCATACTTTAGCTGCCACTTAAATGAAAGAGGATTACTGAACAGATATTTCCCCTTGAGCCTGAACCCAAACAACAAAGAAATGCAAATAACATAATCTGAAACTCAGGCAGATAAAGACGTCTACTGAGCCTTGTGCATGTATGTGACCATAGATGGAGATGGAATTAGAAATAGTCATCAAATATTTAATAAGAAACATTTTCCTTTATGATACAAAATTTTTGTTAGTTCTATACAATGCATATCCTTTGTGGTATATTCTCACTGCTGAGTTCTGGCAGGTTTTTTGAAGATTCATCTTTTGAAACAGTACTAAAGTACCAAGTAATTCTTGGCAGTGAACGAATCATATGTTTAATTCTTGAGTGAGGTTCAATTCCAAAGAATCTCATCCTGATGAGCAACAAAACAAACAACATTTAGATAATCTGGACGAGTGCTTTTCAGATTCTGTTCCTTTCGGCTCACTAGGGTTCTGCTGAGGTCTCAAAGTAAGTTGAGAACTGTGCTATTTTTTATAAGATTTCAGAGGAGAGGGATTCAGCTCTTGGATCAAAGTTAACTTTTAAGTGCCTGTTTTTGTTACTGTTTTTATTTGGGAAAGGATTGTGTTTGTTGTTTGGTTGGTTTTAATCAACTGTTAGCTGATCCAATTTAGCAGCCACAGTGAACTGGGCAAAATACTCTATGAGCCGTCAACCTGCCAAATACATGATAGATTTATTTCTACCCTGTTAGTATTACAGACAATTTCCAAAATGAACATTACTCAAATGGGGAAACTGTTAATCATATGGCAATTTATTTAGTCAGAAATGATTTGGTCATTTGAAGTAGGGAACATTAAAAATGAAAAGGCAGGGTAGCTAATCCATTCATTGTACCATATGTTTATTCCTGATCAATCATCTGAACCTATGATTAATGAATATGGCAAAAATTTAACTATACTCATACCACACATAAAATAAAATATGGTGCAGACTAAAAATAATGGAAAAACTATTTGCAAATAATAAGGAAACAGATTCTCAAGAGGCAACTCAAAAATCTGTCTTTGAAACACAGATTTCAAACCACTGGGCTTGGTAACAGAAAATGAAAAATGTGTTTAGTTTATCTTTGGAAGATTAGTTTGTAATAGATCCCACTTTTTGACATTCTAGGTATAAATTATAATACCTAGGGTCAGAAATAGTTTGGGATATAAGAAAGTCAAGATACTATGCTTCAGTCAGCTTAAGGAATGTTATAGGTAACTGGCTTGGAATATACAGTAATAATAAAAGTAATAATAATAACAACCAGATTTATTGAATGCCTTACATGTGCCAGGTTTGTTGAACACTTTACATATAGTGTCTCTTATTTGTATCCCACAATTCATCCCTTTAAGATAATGAATGTACAGTCCAGTATTAAAATAATATTGAGCAAAGAGTAGCTTGCAGGACAGTGTGTCTCCACTTGCAGTAATGGATGCCCAGTTATGGCAATAATGTGGAGGGCACAAAAGAAAAGGGAAATCCATCAGAAGAAACTGGAGGTGCCATTTCACCCTTGTAGCAGACCCCAACACAGATTCCTCTGAAGGAGCTAAAATAAGTCACTTGGCAAAGGATTGCAAAGGACACCAAAAATATAAGTACATGACTACATGTATTGCAGCTTCGCCTAATATAGTAAAACTCTTGGGCCTTAATAATTATAAAGCAGAGAACTTAAAAAGGCCCTCTGCTACAGATGGCAGATTAGATTACTAGGGCTTCCATAACAAAATACTACAGATTTGGTGGCTGAAACAACAGAAATGCATTTTCTTACCATTTAGGAGGCTACAAGTCTAAGATCAAGGTGTTGGTAGGTTTGGGCTCCTCTGAGGTGACTCTCCTTGTCTTATATGTCACCACTTTCTCACTGTGTCCTCCTGTGGTCATCCCTAGGTCTGTGTTCAAATTTCCTCTTCTTATAAAGAAACCAGTCATATTGGATTAGGATCTACTTTAATTTCATTTTAATTTAATTGCCTGTTTAAAGAACTCATCTCCAAATGTGGTTACATTTTGAGGTAGTAGGACTTAGGGCTTCAACATATGAACTTGGTAGCAGAGCATAGGGCAAAATTCAGCTCATAACAGATAGATTTATAGATGTAGTCGCATATTGAAACACTTGGGAAAACAGTAACATTTCTGTGCAAAAGACATATAGCAGTTTCTCAGAGTTCCTAAACTCAACAGAGAACTGTTATATGTTTATTTCGAAAATATTATTCAAATAATTTTATTACCATTTTATTTCTGGATCTGTGTTAATGATACTCATTTTTTTTTTACCTTCTCTCTTTGTGTGACTTACGGTTAAATTAGAAATCAGCCAACTGAGTCTGACTGTGATTGTCAAGATTCCACTGGGCCTGAAAAAGAGAAGAGAGAGCAATTTGCCAAGAACATAAAGTCATTTCTACATTTTTAAAAAGTGACTAGTTAATGAAAGATGGAAACAATAAAATATATCAGTACATGATAGAAAAGTGAAATCATCGTAGATCAAAGGAAAAGGAAACAGCAATCAAAACTACAGTGATCTAGCAATCAGCAAGTTGTTCTGTTACTAACTTAATTTGTCCACTTATTTAATTTGATTTGTTTAATTTACTCAGAAAGTTAATAGTTCCTTGGAATCACAGTACCTTTAATTAATTCAAGGCAGTGCTAAATATGTAAAAACAGGGAGGATATCTAATTTCATTGAAACTGGTAATGAAATCACTTTTAATATAAGTGCACTTGACCACTTAGTCTTTTAAGTTATTACGAAATCTGAGTTGGAATAAGTTCAAATTTACTTTAGCTTTTTTGTTGTTTTTTCCTGAAATTTATAAAATGTATTTTGGTTGTTATTGTCAAGAATGTATGTGAACGTTTGTATATATTAAAGAACAATCAATATCTCCAAGAATATAACAGCTGTTTATATGTTACAGCTGAAATTGTTGGGTTAGCCTTGTTCTCCAATGCCAATCAATGTTGTATTTTTAAATTAATAATAAAATGAAACTCTCAAATCTTTGATCAATTTACCTTTTATATATCAAAATATATTGTATAAATATGCTCAGTATTAATAGAAGTACTGAAAGTTTGAAAACCCTCTTTTTGTTTTATAATCTTCAATGTATTTCACCCCTCCACTTCACACTGGAGGTAGCTACCACTGAGGCCAGGAATATATAAACTATAACTATAAATGGGGACTCTTTTTAACATGAAAAGGTAAGCTATATTTCCAGCCTTCTAAATACCACTTCCAAATTCACTAAATTACTTGGTGTTTCCTCCTATATGTTAGCATAATTTTAGAAGGTCGTTTATTAAAAAAGCCCCCAGCTGCAAGTTCTAATCAAAAGTTATACATGTTATAGTCCAAACTCTTCATTCTCTTTAGCCAAGTGTAGATACTGCCTAAAATGGCTAATTTTAAGATAGCTTATTATGATGATATCTGTCACTCACTTGTGAAATACTTTCTGAATATAGCTGACACAATCATATCCAATTTTTTGTTTCAGGGACTATTTAATGTTAAAAATGTCTCTAAGGAAACCATTCTAAGGAATTCCTCTAAGTAAATCTATATATGTGGGGGATGGAAAATACAACCCATCATGGTATTATTCTCTGACAACAATTCTCTGACAACAAAAGAATTCCTGTTAATGGTTAGTAATAGTTATTATTTTTTTAAGTAGTGATCTTGTAGTGATTATTAGTCGGAAATACTGAGCGGTCCAAGTTCATGCAGCAGAGGGCAGTAATGGACACTTATCATGGTAAGAGAGATGAGCCAGAGATTATTACAAAGTAAGTTTTCTGGAGTAAGGTGTTTAATGGCCTTTCCTATACCAGTGTTATTAAATAGAGGAGAACTGATAAATAAATTCACCTATTCCTCTCATGAAAAGGTTGCAACACTCTTCAAATATTAGACTGACTGAACTAAAAAAACATTCAGAAAGTTTTCTCTTATCTAACTTCATAGATAAGGAACCATTTTCCTATGTCAAGGCATATGCAGACGTTGCCCATGTAGCATTGTAAAAGCTCTTCCAAACTACCCAGAAACAGAGGCAGTTACACAACATTGTAAATGGTCTCACAAGTGTGCAGATTGCATTGGAAATTAACAACACTTTTTTCATCTTATTTACTACCACTTTATTATCTGTCTTTCTCTCGCTACCTGAAAAAAAAAAAAATGCAACAAAATCCAGGGACTTCCATCCTTACCTTCCTTTAGTTGCTGTGGCTGCCTACTACCCTAATTATGTTAGCAACGTTTTGTCCTTGTTCTTTCAAAAACTACTTTAGCAAGCTGTTTCTTTCCTCAATCACATCACCCTGAATTTATACCTTGTTCCACTGCTTGAAATAAACCATCAAATAAAGCAGACCCAAAACAATGGTAGGAGGTGAGGATGTCATTCAAAATTTTCATAGGTAAAAATTTGAACGTAGAATCTGGGAATACATGATGGCATAGTTATTCTAACTCCTGCAGTGTGATGAAAAACCAGAAAAAGAGATGATGATAACAATTCCCCAAAATGCACACATGTGAGCACACAGCACACACACACACACACACACATACCATGTAGAGTAAGTCGAACCCCCAATAATTACAAGGCCCACGTAATATCAGTTACTATAAAAAAGGAAGTTTGGGCTGGGTGTGGTGGCTCAGGCATGGAATTCTAGCACTTTGGGAGGCCAAGGCAGGCAGATCACTTGAAGTCATGAGTTCAAAACCAGCCTGGCCAACATGGTGAAATCCTGTCTCTACTAAAAATACAAAAAAATTAGCTGAGTGTGGTGGCGGACGCCTGTAATCCCAGCTACTTGGGAGACTGAGGCAGGAGAATCGCTTGAGCCCAAGAAGTCGAGGGTTGCAGTGAGCTGAGATCATTCCACTGCACTCCAGCCTGGGTGACAGAAAGAGATTCCATCTCAAAGAAAAAAAAAAGAAAAAAAGGAAGTTTGAGGGAAAGCAATGGAGCTCTGAGAATAAGAGAATCCTCAAATTTCCAACAGATCCTCATTGGAAAGAGCACAGCCAATCCGAGAACAGTAGACAAAATCAGAAGAAAATGGATTCTGCAGGCCCTAATTCCAGGATCAAAGCCCCTGGTGAGAAGAAACTGTTTGGAGTAGAATTCAAATTGAGCAGGCTAAGGAATTAGGGACAAAAGAAAAAATTCTAAATGAAAGTCGGGATGGAGAGGAAGCAGCTCTCAAAAATGTGACAGCATTTTAAAAACCACTTCATAAAAACAATAGAAGAGGGGGTGCCAAGAACAATAAAACTGGAAAAGTTATTCTGGCCCAACCATCTCTCTGATAGCAAAGGAAAACTCATTTGCCTTAAACCTGGGCAACCAAATGAGACTGTGGCCCAATCATGTGTATATCTAATATGACAAAAAAGAAAATAAGGACAAAACAGTATCACTAGAAGCAAGCTATAAAGCAATGTCAGAGAATATATATAAACAGTAAGTTAATATTTCAAAATATGATAAAAATTTTAAGCAACATATTTACGCAATGAAAGAACATTATAAATCATAACTAGAAATTTTCCAATCGTATGTTTCAAGAAAAAAGGATTTGAAGAAGTGATGTAAGAAGAAAAATGATTTCAGAATTAATATTAAACTGGAAAGAACAAAAAAGCCACATATAATCCTTTAGGATAAATATAAGATGGGAAAGAGAAAAATTAGAGAGAAATAAGTAAAATGATAAAAAATTCAACCACGAAATAATATAGATGGGATAGACAAAGAAGATCCAACATATTTATAATAGTTTTCACCAAATAAGAAACCCAAGCAATGAAACAAGTCAAATACTAAAAACAACAATCAATTTTTTTCTAAAATAATGAGAAGAAAACCAAAAACATTTCAAACTACCGATATACTTTCTTAGGGGAAAGCAAATCCAGGATGGACACCCTGACACATTCTAGCTGAACTATTGACCTTGAAAAAAACAACCTTTGGCCAGTGGGCAAAAAGATCATATCACTTACAAAGAACATTTCAACAGACACGTTTTATATCAGAAGACAAGTAACATATTTAGGATACTCAAGGAAAGAATATGTGAATGAATAATTTTAAATCCAGCTAAACTGATCTTCACGTAACAGTTTTCAGACAGAATGGTTTGTGAATGCAAGAAGTCAGAAAACATTATTACGTAAGCCCCTCCTTGGAAATTTACCAGAAAACAATATTAAAACAACTATAATGGTTGGCAAGATTGAAATAAGGAATGATACGAAAGGCACCGAGCAATTAAAGACAGAGAGAGGAAAAAGAAGCTGACTTTAAGATGATTAGTAAAAGATTTAAAATTTTATCAATTAAAAAAATTCTGTCAATGCTCAATTTACCACTAAACATCCATTTTTGGAATGTCATATGTTACTTCCTTTTATAGCTTTACTGTCTTGTATTTTACTTAGTCTAACATTAAATGAATTACAATTCCCTAAGTAGTCACATTTTTTGAACGAAAGAAGCCATAAATCATGTCACTTATTGGCAGAGATAGGGCTAGGGATAAATTCAGGTCAGAAAATCCAAAATATATTACAGTTAAGAATAGGGACTGTGACAAATATGAAGTCACCTGTAGAACTAAGACTATATGATGTTCTTCAGAGAAAAACACAATATTATCTAATGGCTAAATGCAGCAACAAGTTATATGAGAGACTAACAGATTAATCTGCTTGTGAATATTGATGTGAGGTAATTTTAAGTAAAATAGTAGTAAAGAAGATCCAAAAGGCTTTTTAAACAATAAACCATGACCAAATGGGGCTTGTTTAGAAATATAAGTTTAGACAATATACTAACATGCTCCATTAGTATAATAGAGCTAAGGAGAAAAATTATATATGATCATTTTCATAGATGCAAAAAAAAAAAAAAAAGCATTTGGCAACACTCAGCCAATGCTATTCATGTTAAAAAAAATTAATCAATAAAATGGGAATCTATGAATGCATGTATACCTGCATCTCATCACAAAAGTTAGCATCTTCACTTAATAGCAAATCACTTAATGTTTAAATGGGAAACTCAGACAAGAATGCCCACAGTCTCCACTTCTGTGAGCACTGGTTAGAGCTAACATTCATTTAATTAAGCAAGAGAAAAGTAACAACCATAAGAATTAGAAAGTATAAAGTAAACAATTTCTATTTGCATAAGTATATATCTGACAAAAGTATAAATGTGGAAAATACATTTGACATAAGTATATATCTGAAAAACTCAAAAAATAGCACTTACTAAAGAAGCAGTTTTAAACCTTAATATCCAATAATTATTAGCCTTTAGGTATTTTTAAAAATTTAGAAATTAGGCCGGGCGCAGTGGCTCATGCCTATAATCCCAGTACTTTGGGAAGCCGAGGCGGGAGGATCATGAGGTCAAGAGATCGAGACCATCCTGGCCAACATGGTGAAACCCCATCTCTATTAAAAACACCAAAATTAGCTGGGTATGGTGGTGTGCACCTGTAGTCCCAGCTACTCGGGAAGCTGAGGCAGGAGAATCTCTTGAACCCCTGAGGCCAAGGTTGCAGTGAGCCAAGATTGCGCCACTGCACTCCAACCTGGTGACAGAGCAAGACTCCATCTCAAAAAAAAAAAAAAAAAAAAAATTAGAAATTGTAATGGAAGAAAAGACTCCATGTCAATTGCCAAAAGCTAATAATGCAACATAACCCAAAGTATATAAAATCTATATGAATGTAACTGTACTACTAGACTTCCGAAAAAAATTTTAAGTAGCTTGAGGTGAACATAAGGTTATACAATGTCCTTTAAGTCAAAGACTCAAGATCATCAAGATGTCCATTATTCCTGAGTTACTTTATACATTTAATATAATCTCAATAAAAATACATCATATTTGTTTTTTCTCTAAACTGGGAAAGTTTATTTAAAATTAATGTATTGAATAAACATCTTTTGGGAGAGTAAACAAGAAGGATCAGGAAAACTCTGAAAAAGAAGAGTATTGGTCAGAGGACTGGAGATACACTAACCAGAAATTGAAGTCTTTGGAAAAGAGGTTACTTTGTTATTGTCACATAAACAGACACACAGACACACATGATACAACAGAAAACTCAGAAGTAGAGTCAATTGCATATGAACATTTAGTATATGATAGAAGCAGCATCTCAAATATGTAGAGGAAAAAGATGGATTTTTAAAAAACAAATCTTATTGAGTACATATGAGGTTTACAACATGTTGTTATAGCATATATAGAGAGATAGTAAAATGGTTAAAATAATGACACAAATTAACATACCTGTCATCTCACATAGTTACTTATTTTTTTGAAGTATTGGTTTTACTATCTAGACATATGAAGAAAGCTAAAACTGTATCTATTCCTCGTACTGCAACATGACACATTCCAAATGAATAAAGAACTTAAATGTAAAAGAAATAAAACAATGCAAGAGGTAAAAAGAAAACATGGATGAATTCCTTTATAAATTAAATTCCTCCATAACCAGCACACTTATACTTTTGGCTTAAATACAATAGTAATAAAGAAAAAGACTGGAAAATTTGATTTTATGAAGATGGTTTTTCACGGCAAAAATCACTACAAACAAGCTAAAACATTAATGACAAAAGGAAAAATATGTGCATTTTATACCAAGAAAAAAATGGTGAATATCTTTAATATATGAAGTGCTTCTAAAACTGAAAAAGGAAAAGTTCAACAACTTTACAGAGAAAATAGCCTGGCGATGTGAATAGCAAGTTTCAAGAGACAAAACTAAGTATCTCTTTAAAATAGAAAAAAATAAAAGTTGGTACATAACAAGAGAAATGCAAATTAAAATTACACCAATACACCATTTCTTACCTATCAGATTGCAAAAATCCATTTTTTTTGGATTTTTGACCATATCTCTGTAGCAAGGCTGTGAGAAAACAAGCACCCTTATATATTCTAGTGATAATACAAAATGGCATCACTTCGTATGGAGAGGAATTTCACTATCTAGTGAAGTTATAGATGCATTTGCTCTTTGACTCAGTAAGGTATCCCTCTCTTATGAATCTCTTCCAGAGAACAAAGGAGGAGGCTAAAATTGAGAAAAAGGGGATTGGTAAAAAGTAACTTAATTTTATACATTTCAATATTATTTAAATATTTTATAGTTTATTTCTATTTTTGTTTAAGTTATGTAAATGTTAAGATATACCTATATTCAAGGCTTATATTACTTGAATAGGTAAAAAAAAAAATTAAAAATGTTAATATCCAGGAAATACAGCAGTAAAAGACCTAGAGTGAAAGGCAAAACTGACTTCAAGGCAATTAGTAAAAGAAGATCTAAAAAGTAGTAAAAG
This sequence comes from Piliocolobus tephrosceles, assembly GCF_002776525.5. Classification (NCBI taxonomy): domain Eukaryota; kingdom Metazoa; phylum Chordata; class Mammalia; order Primates; family Cercopithecidae; genus Piliocolobus; species Piliocolobus tephrosceles. Next base: position 86,905,685 of record NC_045436.1, read on the forward strand.
AAGATCAATTAAAAAATTCGATCAATTCTCAATTTACCACTAAAAGACCCATTTTTGGAATGTCATATTTTATTTCCTTTTACAGACCTGCTGTCTTGTATTTTACTTAGTCTAACATTAAATGAATTGCAACTCCCTAAGTAATCACATTACTTAGAAAGAAGCCACAAATTGTGTCACTTAGTGGCAGAGATGGGGATAGGGATAAATATTTGGGACAGAAAATCCAAAATATATTATAATTAAGAATAGGGATTCCGATTTTCTGTTTTTGTGTAATTTTTCTTTCAAAATACTTTAACTCCACTCACAGAGTTTGATACTTAAAAATGTTTATGAAACAAATGATTATACATATAATTTAATTACAAATTGACAAATACATATAATAAAAACTGATCTCAGATCAATTTAACATCTGGTTCAGTTACTTTACAATGATACAATCAAACCTCTTTATTTACTGAAGATTCTGATGAATAACTGGCCCATAGTCACTCAGAGTATAGGTGGTAACGCCCAAAGTGAACTCCATCTGTGACTTCATTTCAGCACAAATTCTACTTTAGTGAGACATACACATTTTTCCCTCTTGGATGCTAGAGGGAGATTGTTTGCAGTTATCCATTCTTAGGCCTATTTTGCAGCAAGGTGATGTCCTTTTTATTATTGTCAAGTCTATGGCTGCATACAGTCCCATAAAGCTGCTTTGCATCTTTAGGTTCTATCAAGAAAAAACATTTTTAAGAGCACTCTTCTATTGATAACATACATGGAAGAAAAAACTATCTAGGAAATACAGTCATGTATCACTTAAGGATGGGGATATATTGTGAGGAAGATGTCCTTGGAAGATTCATCATTCTGTGAACATCATAGAGTGTATTTACATAAACGTAGGGGGTATAGCCTACTATAAACCTAGGATATATTGTTCCCAGGCTACAAATCCATACAGGATGTAACTTACTGAATATACTGTAGGCAACTGTAATACAATGATACATATCTGTGTATCTAAACATATTAGTATAAAAGGTATAGTAAAAAATATGGTGTTATAATCTTACAGGATCACTGTGGTATATGTGGTTCATTGTTGACCAAAATGTTGTGGTGGACACATAACATTAATTCACATCTATTTATAAAATGAGATTTTATACATCTATTTATAAAATGAGATTCCAAATTGAGGAATGAGTTCAGCTTGGTAGCATGGGGTCCAGACCTGGGAGCCCAGAATAAGACCACTCCCTCTGCTTTTCACGAGACAGCTGGTGTGCTGATATTGCCTAGCTGTGTGCTTCTGCCTTATTCTACTGCTACTCTCTTGGTTTGCTGACTTGTGGCTCTCTTCTCTATGGAACTTTGGCTTTAAAATAGGTAAAAGAAGTAGACCATAGCACAGATCTTGTTAAATTAGTCATATTTACAAAGCAGAACACATTTTTTAAATTGTAATAGCTACACTTTTAAAACCTCAGAGGATACAACCTTTGTCATAAGATATTTTGTTCTAGAATATATAATGACATTCTCTCTGTTCTCATCTGTTTCCTCCTTTTTCATTAAATCCCAACTCACCAGCCTTCTTGCTGCTTCTGAACCTTCAAGATCCATTCTCACTTGGGACCTTTGCCCCAGCTGGCACCTCTGCCAACAGCTGTGTGGCTCACTCCCTCACCAGTTTTAAATCTTGGTCCAAATGTCATCTTGTCAATCAGGTCTACCCTACTTAAAATTGCACCATTACCACCCCATAGTGCTTATCTCTGTTAACTTGCTCTATATTTTTCCCTATGGCATTTGTAAGTTGTACAATTCTATATATCTTACTTATTTATTATGTTGATTATTATACATGTCCTCCACTGTAAGCTCAGTGAGAGTGAGGATTTCAGTCTATTTTACATATGGATGAATGCCAACACCTAGGTCAGTGCCTGGCATGCAGAAGGCACTTAATAATACAAACTTACTTAAATCCTCTTCAGTTCAACTCAATAAAACATTACTGCTTTGTACCTGTATTTCATAACATTTTCATGCTCTCAATATTTGTTATTTTGAAGTAAGTTTTTCTTACCAGAAAAACATTCAAAGGTAACATTATCTTTGTGTTACTTAGTCTGAACACCCTACAAACACTGATGCATTGCTATCATATCTTGTCTTTTTTTTTTTTTTTTTTTTTTTTTTTTGAGATGTATTCTCACCACACTGTCACCCAGGCTGGAGTGCAGTGGTGTGATCTTGGCTCACTGTAACCTCCATCTCCTGGGTTCAAATGATTCTCCCAACTCAATTTCGCAAGTAGCTGTACTACAGGCATGTGCCACCATGCCCAGCTAATGTTTGTATTTTTAGTAGAGACAGGGTTTCGCCATGTTAGCCAGGCTGGTCTCAAATTCCTGGCCTCAAGTGATTCCCCCCACCTTGGTCTCCCAAAATGTTGGGATTTCAGGTGTAAGCCACTGTGCCTGGCCCATATCTTGTCTTTCATGTGGTTAGAGACTTGAAATTTCTTCATTTTTCTCAACATTTATGAATAATACACTTTTTTGTCATTTTTCTTAGTTTGTTTCTCGATCCTATATCTGTTGTAATTAATCTGTATTTTTCTACTGGAATTTAAGACATAAAATATATCTTAAGGCAGGAATAACTATAAGCAAAATTGTGAAGTTAGATCAAATAAATCTTTGATGCTGTGCCAATGAAAATAATCTAATATTTGGTCTCCCTTAAACACTGCTCCTAAGGAAACTATTGTATTAGTGGCCATCATGAAATTTCTGCCTCTGCACCAACTCTGAGTGGCTTAGGGCACTACTGCTGCAGGGGTACATTTGTGTTTAAATAAAACTGTAAAACTCCAAGACTCATAAAACCTCAAAAAGTGTGATAATGTCAGATAGTGGGAGGAAATATTTGGAAACAAAACAAATCTCCAGGCACTCTTTGAATCGTATCACATAAGAGATCTCAGATCCTAAGATTCTTATTGGAAAAATAGTTTTTGAATTAGTGGATACCATTTCAAAGATAATGCAATATCAGTGCATGAGAATGAGTAGGTCAACAACCCATATCTGACAACAACAACAGCAACAAAACTGTAAGAGCTGAGGTGGGCATGTGAAGTCAGAATGAATACAGGAATAGGTGAAGTGTTGGGTGGATATAAGGGATATCTTTGCTTATGCCTCCCAGCACCACCTATCTTCCTTCTTATAGTAAGAGCATCCTGGTTTTCCTTTGTAGAACTACCCCGCTCCCCTTGCCCCGTTCTTACTTCATGTGGCTGTAACAGTGAACAGAGAATCCAGACCTAGCAACTTGGAGCATTTTATCCCTGGCCACAAAAGTTGATTCTTAGCAGCAAGGTCAGACATTTGCTGGAAGCATCAGAAGTAAGAAGTTCTCCTTTTGTCAAGGTTTCTTAACTAGCAGGATGTAAGGTAGGAGATAATTTACCTGAGAAAGTATGTTGTACAAGGGAAAGCAAAGTAAAGAGAGAAAAATTACTGATGATGATTTGAGCCACACCTGAAGTCCAGTGTTAGACATTCCTATTAAAACCAATAAATTTCCCTTTTTGCTTAAGCTACTTCAAGCCTGGGTTTTTGTCATTTATAATTAAAAGAATTCTAACAGATTAAAAATACACTGAATTTGGAATGAATCAAAGTTCTACTTTGGAAAATTCCAACCTAGAAACAAATAGAAGAAATTCATTACTGAAGCTCTTGAGCAAATAAGTTATTATTTTCCTTTAAGTCAAGCTTAACACATGCTAGAGCTTGGGTTTGATTGGAAGCAAAAAGATGTTTCAGAATTTATTAGAGAACATCTGACATGATTGTTTTTGGTCATAGACATTATATGAAAACAAGTGCTTATGATTTTCCAATATGGTTATATATGTTATGATTGAAAAATTATTTTTAGATTGAAATGTATTTTATTATTCATATACTTTGAATCTGCTAATTTTATGAAATGAAACTATAAGAAGAATCTCTTACACTTTTGATTTATAAATACCTCTCTTGGGATTATTAGTTTGAAAGTAACAACAATTTGCTCAAATGTGCATGGAAATTTTGAAGTAAGCAGTAGAAGAAACTTGATAGTAAGAGTACAACAGGCTCCCAATTAAGAGCACCCAAGCATTTGAGGATAAAACAAAAGTTCAGCTTGATAGCATGGGATCCAGACCTGGGAGCCCAGAATAAGACCACACCCTCTACTTTTCATGAGACAGCTGGTCTCCTGATACTGCCTAGATATTGACCTGATACTGCTACTCTCTTGATTTGCTGACTGTGGCTCTCTTCTTCATGGAACTTTGGCTTTCAACTGCATTTGGCTTTTTTGTAGAGCCAACTCTAGTCACAACTCTTTATGATCTTCGGACTCAGTTACCTCTGCTAGATGATTCACTCAGTTTGATGGTTTTAAATTCCAAATACATGGCCAAGAGAATCAGCTTAGGTCATTTTAGGGGTATGATCACCTGGTACAGAGAGCCTTCGCTGGTTCACCACCCCCCCACCAACCCATGGCTTCAAGTAGAGAAAGGGCCTTTCCAAAAAGGATGTGAGCAGGAAGACAATGATTACATTTTCTTCCACAGAAAGTAATGTAAAAACTATTCTGATTACCACAGGGCTACTTATGCATTTCTTCTCCCTGGGGATGCAGGATAAAATCATAACAGAGAGTATTAGAAACAAATCATAATGTTTCAAATAATTAATTTATACTTTAAAAGTACTATCGAATGATTTTTACTCCATACAAAGGAGTTTGGCTTGTTTTTATTAAAGAGTAAATTAAAATATAAGTATCTCAAACAATTCATTAGACATATTTAAATTTATTCTATCCATTATGTCTTATGAAGTTTCAAATTAATGGCATTATCTCTATAGATTTTTTTGTGTATATGTATACACACACTTCAGGACTCGAAACAGATTTTAGAAACAAATCAACGTACGTTCACTCTGATAATTGTTTAGCAATATTCATTTTACTGGACGGTTCAGGAGAAAAAAGGGAAATAGAAAAACATCAATGACTAACCCATAAGATCAATTGAAAAATTCAAAATTGTTTCTGATGTTACAGTGAACATAATTTTTCAAGACATCATAAAATAATTTAAAACATATTTCTATTGTAATAGATAATATTTATCTAAAACAAAGAAAGTATAACCATACAAATTGAATCTGTCTGATTTAGCTCTAGGAAATCTTTATGACCTAATATAGAAAGCAATTTAGGAGGAAACTAAAGCAAGAAGTTGAAGCTTTCCAAGATCTGATATTTTTTCTGAAGTGTGACATATTGAAATAATCTCTATTAAAAAGAGTACTGGGCCGGACACAGTGGCTCACTGCAATCCCAGCACTTGAGGAGGCTGATGCAGGTGAATCATTTTAGGTCAGGGGTCGAGACCAGCCTAACCAACATGGTGAAACCCCATATTGACTAAAAATTAAAAAAAAAAAAAAAAAAGTTAGGGGTGTGGTGGCAGGTGCCTGTAATTCCAGCTACCAGGAGGCTGAGGCAGGAGAATTGCTTGAACCCGGGAGGTGGAGGTTGCAGTGAGCAGAGATCACACCACTGCACTCCCCCCTGGTGACAGAGCAAGACTCCATCTCAAAACAAAACAAAACAGTACTGATGAAGCAATTGAGTAAATGATACTAGTTTAGAAGATGAAAGAGGCCAATGTCATTAAAGAGTCACTAATATGAACAATGTAAAATAGTGTAAGATACTTGTTATAACTGTTTATGTTCTTATATTGCTTGGTATTTCAAACTTATAAAGGTGATTATTATAATATTTTATTAATAAACTGGGCAGTTTTTGAACATGGAAGCACTTTTCTTATGTTTAAAGACAGAAAACAATGTTGGATAACACATTAAAGAAGCTTCAAATGTGTTATTATTTGAGGCACACACTCTGTTCTCTACCTGCAGTTTTTGGTTTATTTAATGTCTTCAGTGGTACAAAATCAAGGTTTTCAAAGCTCATCCAGAGACATCTGACTTTCTCTTTTAAGTCAGAAAGTTAAGGAACCTCAGAAGAAAACTCCTGTCAACCTCTCTCTATATACTATGAGGTGAATATTAAAACAATCATTGTTGTAAATGATGGAGGTTGTCTTTAAATTATATCAATACAGTTTTGAGGAAGGAGATATATTTCTTCTAATGAGAGCCACACATGCCTATTAAAACAAGGAAAATATTAGGAGTCACTCTTATTTAAATTAATTAATAAAGTGTGAAGTCACAATAAAATAAAGTAGGCATAGCAGAATTTTATAATAGCAGTCACTTCAAAAAGATATTGCATTTGGAATGACTCAATAATAAATTCAGCTTGTAGAGGCCAAGAAATGCTTCCAATAAGAAACGATGTTTGAACGGAGGTTTGAGGAATGAATGGGTAATAGTGACCTGGAGGAAGGTAACAGACGCCAAGAAAAGAGCAAAGACATTGAGCTGCAAAGGTTCATGGCAGGACTTTAACAAATAACAAGCAGTCATGAAAAAGTAGAGCATAGAACTCCTGAGGACAAACGAGAGGAGACTGTGTAAAAGTAACAATTCCAGGGAAACAGTTTTTCAATTAGGTACAAGAGAGCCCTATTGACTTATTTCACAGTTTCAATATGTGTAATTATATTCTTTTAAAAGTTTTAGCTTCTTAAACCTGGACAACTCCAAGAATGTAATCTGTCTTTACTCAAATGTACTCTTCATCGAACATTCAAAGAGACTTTGCTGTTCAGAATGTAAGTTTACATGGCCAGCTCTCCTACTAAAGCCATGCCTTCCCAGGTGGTGGGAATGCCTCATCCACTTTGGCACTCTTGGTGCCTAGCACCATGCAGCATGTTGTAGGTACTAAATACACATTTATTGAATAAATGAAGAGACAAACACTAAGCAATAGCTTTCTACATATTTATAGCAGGCCTTGCACTGATAGTTAATGAAAATTTGTCACCAAACATATAGCCCATTAGAAAAAGTCTTAAGTCGATAAAGAGAGAACTGAATATATTAATAATTCATGATTTAATGTGTACTCTTGATTTATTTGCCTAAAAGTAAGAGGACTTTAGCCTTCACGTCAAGGGAACTCTGCTACTAGCTGGATGTGTGACCGTGGGCAAGTAACTTTAACCTCATCTTCAAAATGACAACTCACATTCAGGTCTCTTTAAATTCATTAACGTTACGATTTTATAAAATAATGTAAAATATCATAGCAGTTAAACAGTAAAAAGTTAATGTGAGATCATTTTACTTCAAATATAATGTAAAATATTTTTTTAAACATTTGATTTACTATTATTCATAAAATAATTTAATTCTATATAACAAAATTAATTTTGCCCTTTTGGCCCTGACTGCATGTAGAAAATAATTGTACTGTTATTAATATGTGGTAATATCAGTAATCGTTTTGACGTAAAATATATGTATATCTATATTAGTCTATTTTCTTTTTTTTTTTTTTGAGATGGAGTCTTGCTCTGTCGTCCAGGCTGGAGTGCAGTGGCCGGATCTCAGCTCACTGCAAGTTCCGCCTCCCGGGTTTACTCTCCTGCCTCAGCCTCCAGAGTAGCTGGGACTACAGGCGCCCGCCACCTCGCCCGGCTAGTTTTTTGTATTTTTAGTAGAGACGGGGTTTCACCGTGTTAGCCAGGATGGTCTGGATCTCCTGACCGCCAGGATGGTCTCGATCTCCTGACCTCGTGATCGGCCCGTCTCGGCCTCCCAAAGTGCTGGGATTACAGGCTTGAGCCACCGCGCCTGGCCTGTATTAGTCTATTTTCACACTGCTGATAAGGACATAACCAAGACTGGGAGGAAAAAGAGGTTTAATCAGACTTACAGTTCCACATGGCTGGGGAGGCCTCAGAATCATGCAGGAGGTGAAAGGCTCTTCTTATGTGGTAGCAGCAAGAGAAAAAGAGGAGAAGCAAAGTGGAAACCCCAATAAACCCATCAGATCTGGTGAGATTTATCCATTATTTCAATAATAGCACAGGAAAGACTGGCTCCCATGATTCAACTACCTCCCCCTGGGCCCCTCCCACAACACATGGGAATTCTGGGAGATAAAATTCAAGTTGAGATTTGGGTGGGGACACAGCCAAACCATAACAACATCTATTCCTATCTATGTACATATATCTTCCTTTATTCTCCCAATTACGAGGAGAGAAAAATTTTAGTATTAACATTACAATGCTGTTGTATTTAGAAGTTTATACTGTAAAAAATTAAAGTATAAAAGTTGAAAATACAGAAGAGAGATAAACAGAATTCACTTCTTAATTTATATAGTCTCATGTTTATCTCCCCCACAACAATAAAATTAAAACAGTTAAACAAAGACATATTACATAATATCCCATTGAACACCCTTTCTGTATTTGCTGAACTTACTCATCAGAGGAGCAACAGGGAGAATACAAATCTTTTAAATATCATATTATTTCCTTAGGGACAATTAAATCTAAGATATTTATGTAACAACATAGGGAGAAGGCACTATATAGTTGGACAGAATGTGTCATTATAGGAAAAGTAAATAACTTATATCACCCAACAGGAAAACATTAATCAGAAAAGGCAGAACAGGCAGGAAACTTTTCACCATGAGCCTGAAGCTGCATGTGAAGCAGAAGGAATTCATTGCCAAGAGTCTAGAGATTACAAAACATCACAACGACTTTTAAAAATAGACAATTTTTCAAAATCACAGCTTAGCCAAATATTTATCACTGATCACTTGTGAAAGTGAACTGTAGCCATGTTTTTAAAATGTGTTAACTAAAAGTAACCGTAATGACCTAAGAACGCAACAATTAATTTCAATAGAAAATTCTCAAACATATATTGAAACAGGAGTTCAGGATAGTTACTATAGCACAATCTTCACCTTCAAGCAACCCTCAGTCTCAGAAGGGAGACAGGTAAACAAAGAAATAAGTTACAGTACAATGTGGTAAAGTGAAAGAATACCAATGTGTACAGAGTGCAAAGCTAGTGAGAAAAGTGAATAATTATGAGTAATAGCATCTACCGAGATTTAAGGGAGGGAAGACGTAAAAAAAAAAAAATTTCCCAGAGGAGAAATCAGAGACGAACTGTTCAGCCAGAACTTTACTTTCCCCTGCTTCACTCTCTATATTCCTGAAAAGACAATGACTTGGTTGAAAACATAAAAAAAGGCTAATCACATCAGGGTTTGATTTTATTCCTTGGCAAGAAATAAAGGAGAAATACAAGGGGCCCAAAATCATGGTAATTAGAGGAGGAGGTCCAGAACCTAAACAATTGTAATAACCAAAAAGAAGGACTTTTGAATCAATTTTAAATTAAATTTAGAATCATTATGAACTAGTATTTTCCTCTATATCTTCCAAAAAGATCCAAATCTGCCAAATATCATCCACAAACTTATCTCGCACATTTGTTTCCAGTGGAGAGTAAAAATTGTTTACTCAAGCTGTCCCACTTTTGATATGTGGTCAGGGGCCTTTACATATTTAAAATTCATTTTCCGAATCATTTATCGAAAACCTATGTGCTCTCTTACTGTGTGCCTAAAATAGCCTCTAAGGATAAAATCTAAGGAAGTTGGTTAATTATTTCTCAACCTGAGTAAGCTTATAACCACAATAGAAAAAAATGTTGTATGATTGTAGAAAAAATACAAGGTAATATCATTTTATAGGTTATCTATGATCATACAAAGAAGAGTACAGATAGTACTTGCTGAAGAAACTGAAAATAAGAGAAAGAGCACATTGGGATAGTATTGTTATGGACAATATTGAAAGCAAATAGATTTAGATCTCAGTATCTTTGACTTTAGGCTACCATTTTTGAAGGGTCCCTTATGTCTCAGTCATTTTATTCAGTGCTGCATGTACATTTTCTCATCTTGTCTTTACCATACCCCTGTGAGTCATTGATATTATATCAAATTGACAGACGAGGATGAGCTTTGAACCCAGATATACCTGTCTTTAGAAGCTTCCCAAAACTAAAGCATTAAATTTAAGGGGGATGAGGGAAAGAAGATATGAGGAGCTTTTCAGGTAGAATAAATAGACTGAATGATGCATAGAAGCAGGGTGATCAAGGAATTGGCATTGTAAATTCTGCCTTGTTTATGCATGGGAAGAAAACAAGCACTCAATTCCAACTATAGTCTTGTTACCCTATATCCTGCTCTCCTGCCCACTGTTTGACCTACATAATCTTCAGAATCTGTGTGTGGCTAAAGTCAGGTACCGGTTCCTAGACTGAGGAAGCCCGAGGAACAGAACACAGGTACGACAAGCTGTGGGCTTGGATCATGCCTAAAGAGTTCAGTAATCGACATTTCGTGGAGTTTTTCAGTTTCACCTACATAAGCACAAATATTTGACCTGTTTAGCCTCAAGAATAAAACATTCCATGAATAATGGAAACAGTTATCTTACTGCTATTTTTAAGGATTCCAAGGAACTCCATAAAGCAGCTTGCTTCCTCTCAAGCAAATAGGAAAGATGTGTTTATTTTGACACACTATCTTGTCTCCAAATACTTGTCATAAATTAGTCACTGTTTCCCTAAAGCAACTCTAAATTCCCCAAACCAGAGAAGACAGTTTTATTTTCTATCCGCAACATATTTTCCGTGTCAGCATCAGGTCCCCAGGGTGGTGGTATTAAAGCATGCCCTTCATGACCACACTGTCTTTCAATGAACCTCTTTAAACTATTGCTTCAACTCCAGGATTTCATAGAACACAATTTGAAATTTGTTTGTCTGAATTACTACATTTTTAATTTTACAGGGAGATGTATACTTTTGCACAAGAAAAAGAATTGCACAAGACAGTAGATTCAATACTGAAAAGCTCAGTATTTCTAATTTCATGTTATTGAACGCTCTATTTGCAAGAATTCTTTAGTCAAATATTTTATGAAGTTATAAGTTATTTTATAAAAGATGCCTCTCATCTCTTCCCACTAATCTCAATGTTTTGCTATTTAAACTTTCATTTATATCATCTTAAATCAACATAAAATTCTAACTGGTAGAGCTAGGTTTAGAAGGTTTGGCATAACCATTTCCAAGTCCCAGGCTTTTTGTAACAATTACAATGCCTGTCTTGTAAGTTCCACTGATGGCTGTGATGTGCAACTAAGACACTTGGAACTCCATCAGTAGAATTTATTTAGGAGTAAGAAACTTGACAAGTATCATTTGCATTACCTCCAACTCTCCAGTGAACATGTAGGCTTCTACAACATTCTTTAGGTTTATATGTTTCCAGTCTAACATTTTCATTTATTCAACTGAAGTTTCAGAATGGCTACCAATAAACCTAAATAATTTTAAAGATAATTACTCCCCAAATTATCTTGACAGTTTGAATGAATTGAGCTCTCAATCCTAGAAATTTAGGAAATAGGTTTTGTATATTTTTATTTTCTGAGTGGAAGGGCATGTAGTGAATGCAAATGCAAGTGACACCAGTAATACCTACCCCCATTTTCCCTTTCTGTCTCAAGGCCCTATCCCAGGGACAGTTCTAGGTATTCTTCCTGAGAATAAATGTGACTTTTGACTTGTGTGATGTGAATGTCTTTTCTTAGCTATGTTTGGCTGTACTTGTCCTCTTTGCTCCTGCACAAAGATGGAAGAGTAGGATTTCCTCATGGAGTGCCACCCTAATAGGAATGAGCTAGAAAGTCACTGTAGCTGCCCTGGTTTGTGAACAGGGCTCAGAGACTCCACAGAGCTACCTCCCACTCTGACCTCAACTATGGTTCATTTACAAGAAAATAGGTTATTAAGGCTTGGGGAGGTGGCTTACACTTGCAATACAGCACTTTGGGACCCTGAGGTGGGTCAATCACTTGAGGCCAGGAGTTCAAGACCAGCCCGGCCAACCTGGTGAAATCCTGTCTCTACTAAAAATACAAAAATTAGCCAGGCATGATGGTGGACACCTGTAATCCCAGACTCAGGAGGCTAAGGCAGGAGAATCACATGAACCTGTGGAGGCAGAGGTTGCAGTGAGCTGAGACTGCACCACTGCACTCCAGTCTGAGCAACAGAGCAAGACTCTGGTTCAAAAAAAAAAAAAAAAAAAAAATGGAAAAAGAAAATAGGTTCTCAATGTTTGCAACTCCCACAACTCCTGATATGGTGACATCAGAAGTAGGGGCTTACTCTTCACCGGCTTATTACTTCCAAGACAAATCCAGAGAAGTAGGGCCTGTATTATTATGGGCTCCATGACTTTGTTAAGGAAGGCAATATTGATCAATACTTAGTTGAATCTTTCCTAATAATAGTGGAGAGTAGAGTTGCCTCTGAAGGTGCAGGATAGACCTAGAATGCCTACTACTACATGTAAGCCTTACATAATCATTTTACTGTTTATAATTACTCCTGCAACATCTGCCATAACCAGACACTCATAATCAACCTCCAAGATAAGAACATTATAGAGATTTTAAAAATATCCTTTGTGGACTCCATTGTCAGAAGTGATAATATATGACTTCAAATCTTTCAAGAAGGATTCTACCATAACTAGAAAGTATTAGATAATTTTTAAAAATGAATAAGAATTCATATTGCATTTTATCAAGACTCCTTTTTTGCTCTAAATTTAAATGTCTAGTTTAAATGTTTAACTACATTAAATAAAAGTAAATTTATCTACCAACATGAATATATAGAATTTTAAAATATCCTGTTTGCTAAATTAACACTAGTTTAAAATAACTTCAATTTTTCCTATATTTCTAAAAATGAAAGTTATGCTATAATATTATAATTCTATTATTAATTTATTCTTTCAGTAAACATATACTTTACACCTACTATACACAACCAATTCTGTTCCTTGTCCTTTCTCATGGAATAGTTTCTTCTTTATTTTTTGATTGGTTGCAACCAGGCAAGCTATACTTTGCTTTATAGGTTTTCCAAATATATACATATATAATATATAATATATGAAATAAAATATATATATATATATGAAATTATATATACACACATATACACACACATATAATAGGTTGCAGGTATAGCTTTTATATCTGGCTTTAATATTAATCATAAGACTCATGAGGAGCTTCTACCATTTATTGAGTAGATATCATATTCCAAGAACAATGTCTTTAAAAACTTTAGAGATAACCAAATATATTTTCGCACTTAAAATAAGAAAATTAAGTCAAAGAAAGATTAACTAACCTGCCCAAGTTTTACCTCTTCAGCACAAAATTACAAGATGGCTATAACTAATGCAATAAAAGTTATTAATGAAACATTCCATAAATAATTCATAAAATAATTTTAGAGGGGTAAGAAAATCAATTCATCATAATTGGCTGTGAAATAACTAAAACTCCTCATCAGTTTCTCTGCTGGTTAACTAGACTTTAAAGCTTAGGTGAATCTCATAAATCATGTAATGACATTTAATAGCCTAAAGAGGAGGATGAAGAAAGTTTTCTAACATGAAAATTTCTAGTGATCACACCATAATTTGTTTATTAAAAATAGTCACTTAGTGCCAGAAATACAACAATGAGAAAGAAAGCATAGTTGTAGACTTTGTTGAAGTTTTGCTTGAGATATCAAAGAATTGAACAAGTAATTATGAAGTCTACAGTTTAGATTGTATCAAGGGCAGTGTCAGAATACTTCAGAGATGGTGGAGAAATTTTAGGATACTTTAAAGGAGGTTAAAATCAGCAACTTTGGAATGATGGAGAAGTTCTACTTGATAAAGTAATATCGAAGGTGGAATAAGATGGGTAGCATCAAGTTAGGCTTAATAAGATGCTTGCATGGTGGAAGGACACTCCATGCAAGTGAGACCACATGAGCAGAGTCCTACAGTGGGAAGGAGCTTATTCTGTTAGTGTGACTAGAGAAAAATGAGGTTGTTGAAGCCACAAAGCCAAGGCACGAAGTGTGATGAGTAGTGTGAGTGAAGATGTAGACAGAAGCCAGATCATGGAGGCCATGTTGTCTGATTAGCAACTTATTCTAAGGACCCAGGAATCCCATTAAAAGGATTTACAGAGAGGAATAAGTTGACCAAAAATAACTTGAAAAGTTCACTCTAAGTAGAACAAATGTAACAAAGATGAAAAAGACAGGATAACTTTAAGAATATAGATGGGCTGGCCCACAATAGGACAAACACCATATCCCTAAGCTTAGAAAACTGAAAGTTAAGACACTTGTTTTTATAGATAATCTAATTAATAGAAGTGGGAAATAGAGAAAGATGACACCCAAGGAATTCAATAATCTCGGTTAAACTGGCTGTTGAGATCGTCAGTTGAGAATGAGACGGGTGGAGTTATTAATGGATCTCAGGAGAATGGTAATACTTGGAGTAGACACTAATGCAAACAAAAATAATAATAGCAGATAACTATTGAGCACCAAAGATTGTTTAAAGGGTCTAGTTTTATTATTTTAGGGCAGCTGTATGAATTAGAGAATTTTATCAGCACTACTTTGGGGAATTTAGAGGGTGTGAAGTTAATTAGTTTTGCTGAAGTCTCACTGTTCATAACAAAGATGAAAATCCATACAGCCTGGTTCCAGAGTTTGCATGCTGGTCACTCTACTGTGAGCAACAGAATTGATCAACAATGAACACTGTGCTGAGTTCAGGTGAGACTGGAGATTTTAGGTGTGTGCTGGGTCTGTCTGCTCTGCCAGTGCCGACACAATCTGGAGTGACTCTTTGAGTTCTCTCCTGTAAATTCTCTTTTCACACTGAATTTGATGTATTGAAACAAGTTGATATTTCCTGAAGCTGTAAAGTATTATCCTCTCAACATGTATTTGTCCACCCCTATTTTTCTAGTAGAATCTCTTTATCTTATGTTTTTATGTACAAAATTCCCAAAAGTAGCCAGTGTATTATATTTTATTTACCATGCCACTAAATGTGGGATTTAAAATTTTTCTCTTCTCTTCCTCTTTCTTTCTTTCTGTCTCTCTCTGTGTGTCTCCATGCACTGGAAACGTCCACAAATAGCTGCATATGTGGTTAATAACATCATGATTTCTTGGGTTGAGCAAGGCCAGAATTTCAAAACTGTTCCCTTCTAAAAATGAGAAAGATACTAATCAGTAAAGATTTATGAATAATTTATTTATACTTGCCACAAAATCCTTTGCAGTGTGTATATAATAGCTATATAGTTTATCATCACAAGCTCACCTATGCAAAAATTGAGCTTTTCAATCCTCTTTATGAATTTAATTCCTGTGCCCCCACATCCATTGAAGATGGAAAACTCAGTCTTGTCAACTCAAAGTAAATACATTCATTGCTGGATATTTCTCCCATGAAAAAAAAGGGAGTGATTTTAACATTGACTGCATGAGGAATTCACAAACTATCTAAAAATTGAAAACTAGAAACATGTAATTGTTCAGTGATCTCTCTCATCAATCTCTTCTTTTTATTTTGTTCAAAATAGTTTGAGATCCTCCCATAAAGACAAGAATCCCAGGGAATACTCTGACAACAAACTTATCAAAAATACATGATTAAGTGAACTATTATGTGCTATGTCCTCTGTGCCTAAATGATGCCTAGTAAAGAAATGTCATTCAAAATATATTTGCTGGACGAATAAGTGAATGAATAAACAAAATTATTTTGTAGGTATTCACTGTCCAAAAGTTATTTTTGAGAGTGGATTTGTACTGACTACTGTTATTCAAATCGTAATAAAATATCATCCACTGCACTAAAACAATAACTTTTAATTTAATTAGATACAAATAAAAACATAAAAACAGTGAAAACATTCAAGGAATCCAATAGTTGTCAACGTAACTGTTCTTGATTGCTGCATAGTTACCTTTTTTTTTGCAGGGGCAGGGGCAAACATGCAACTGTGGAGTCCTCTCCTAATTAAGCAGCTTGAAATAAGTATGTATTTCATTGAAATAAGTATTTTTAAATAAAGTTTGTTCTGTAATTTTAGCTTTCCTTATTTTTAAAATTTCCAAGTTAGTTATTTGGAAAGATGTATGCTTTAGTTTTTTGAGCACACTTGGTTATAAAACCCAGATTAAATATGTTTCTGCTTAATTTCACAATTTTGAAAGAGATGTGGTCCTATCATAATATTTTGTTGAAGGTGATAAAATTTTAAAATCATATCATATTTTACATATCCCTTCATCTGTTTAGAAATATCTATACTGACAGGTGGTTCTTTTCAATTAAATTGTAGTGGAGAGGAAGTTATGGTACATTATCTCCAACATGCTCTGGCTATTCAGACACTGTGGCCTCAGTCAAGATGCAAAACCACCACCACACCTTGGTGGACCCTTTTCTAAATTGTATAATTTTTCTATATGTTATCATCTGAATGTCTCTCAAAATTCATGTGTTGAAACCTAATCCTCTGTGGTGGTATTGACGCCTTTTAGGAAGTGGTCAAGTCATGAGGTCTCTGCCATCAGGAGTGTATTAGTGCCTTATACAAGAGCTGGAGAGAAGTAGCTTAGGCCCTTTTTTGCTCTTCTGTCCCTTCCACCATGTGAGGATGCAACATTTTTCACCTCTGGAAAATATAACAAGGCAGCAGCATGTTGGAAGGAGAGACGGAACACCTCACCAGATACTGAATCTGCTCGTGTCTTGATCTTGAATTTCCCACCCTCCAGAATTGTGGGAAATAAATTTCTGTTCTTTGAAAATTATCTACTCTAAGGTGTTTTGTTATAGCAGCATAAACAGACTAAGACACTATCCACATAGCTATAACATATAGGCATAGTGTACAGACCTTCATTTCTAAATTTTAAAGGTGATAAAATACAAGTCCTTTTTTACTTCATATTTTTCTTTCTTTACATCTTTGTTAAAGAAAAATAACTTTGCTCTTTTCTCTCTCTCTTTTATTTTGGCAACAGTTTCAAGAAAGTTACCAAGAATTACTTTATTTTACTGATATAGCTAAAAGAGTTTTCTGCTTATCTATAGTATGGAGACATAAAAATTCAGACTGATTTTTAAATCATTTTTATATATTTTATGCAGAATGGTGGTATATAATCTCCATATTATTGTGAACACGAAAGCATGCGTTATTGATTTAAAACTTCACGTTCCATTTTTTTCCTCTTATAGTAGCTAATCAATTAGTAGAAGGTCATCAATCAACTATCCGATTTAACATTTTGGGAGAAGTCAAACAAACTGGTAATGAAGTAAAGGCAGAAAAGCTAAGTTTAGAGTGTGTACCACATAAGACATTTCAACCTTAGTGCTTGGAGAGTAGCATAAGCATTCATCAATTAAATATGACCAATTAAATGTGATATTCACCACCTCTGGATATTGCACGACTCTTTCTTTGGATCCAACTGTGTGTTTAAATCTTTGACTTATATGCAATGGAGAGGGGGTAGGTTAATAGAACATGGGTTAGATGTTTAAATCACATAGCCATTTAAATTGATTTCAATCAATTAAAAAGCCATACAATTTTTCCAGTTAGACATCCTTTCTGAATCACTACTGAGTGATATTTTTAAACATAATCTTTACAAGGGAAATAAATGAGAGAAATCATTGTATGTTCTTTTCTCCAAGTTTTTAAAACATTCAGCAAAGATCTTGTTTTTTGATGGGTCTCAAACCTCCCTGACAGTTGAAAATACCCTGTAACACAGTTTATGTAAAGTAAAAATGTACATAATTTACTTTCTTCAAGCCCACATGTAACAAATAAAGATATCAAATGAACTGACATTTCTGCATTACAGTTTAAAATAACATCCTGTGTGACTTCTATATGCTGTGCTGTTAGCTCAATTTCAGATTTTCTAAACACTGGCTTTGCTTTCAAAGAGTAATGTTCCAGTTCCTGTAGGGAGTGTGTGGAGACTAGTTCTAAAGCTAGGGGGAAAGTTAAGAATGTGTGGCTTTTGGCTTCAGAATTAGCCATGCTTTAGTGATCTACTGCATTAAACTGTTTCTTATTAATAGATCATGCACCATTCACCCTTCCCTCTTTCCCCCACACAAATCTGACACATTCTCATAATCAATAGCAAATGTGCATTCTGAAAGTTTCACTTTTTTCTTAAGCCCACCCTGACTTTCATTGTGATGCAATGAAACCATCAGAATTTAGTGTTCGGGAGTGTAACATATAAACTAAGTGTATTTTGAAAGTACAGTTGATACCTTTTAAATAATGTAACATATGTTGGATTTACACTTTTCTCCAAAGAGAATGAAGATTTACCCCGAATAAACAGAAAGAAAATATATAAAGTCATGTAGATAATTAGAGAAATTATGATAAAGTATAATTTTTTTTTACTTTGGATGAAGATTTTGAAAGTGACTCCATTAAAAATAAAGGCCTTTTTCTAAAACAAAAAAAAAAAAAAAAAAGAAAAGTTTTCCAGAGCTTTTTTTCTTGATAATTATTCTAAATTATAAAAATTCCCTGTCCACCTCAACCCCCCAAATATTTAACCCTCATTTAGTTCTAATGACATCTACTATGGCCCAGTACAAAAATATAATCCTTTACCAGACAACAGCCAAATACATACAGTTGTCCCTTGGTATATGGGAGGGTTGGTTCCAGTTTCCTTGCGCATATGAAAATCACGCATACTCAGTGGATCCTGTGGACCCTCATATAGGAAAAGTTGACCCCCCATATATGCAGATTTCTCATTGTAATAATACTGTATTTTTGACCCTAGTTTAGCTGAAAACAATCCATGTGTAAGTGGAGCTGTGTAGTTCAAACCTATGTTGCTCAAAGTTCAACTAGAGCTCCTTTCTCATTTCTCATCTTCTTAACCACTTTGTTTCACTTACAACATCCACACTCCTCAGTGACACCCACTCAGTCTTTGGCTTCTCTGACACAGTGTCCTGGTTCCCCTCCTTATGTAGATTCTTATCTAAATCTTTCACGCATTGACCTTATTTCTCACACTTCCTACATATTAATGCTTCCCATCTTTCTGTCTATCTCTCTCCTGTCCTCCCTTTATGAACTTCGTTGACTTCATCTGCAAAGTTTAAGCTCTGTAAGCATATTGATCTTCATTTCCTCTCTCTGTCTCTCTTTGTCTCTCTCTGTCTCTGCCTCTCTTTCTCTCTCTTCTTATATTTTCTTAAAGTTTTTTCTGATAATACCCTAGAGAAATAGACTAGTAGGTATATAGAATAATAATTGTATTAGAGTAAAAGAAAATTTTAGAGATCATTCATTTTACTTTACAAATGAAGAAAGAAGGCAGAAGGATTGCATAATTTACCTTTGCTTGAGTTTAATAGCTATTCACTGAGCACATATGATATGTCAGGCACTATGCTAATGCTGGTTAAGATATAGTATTTTCCCTCAAAATGTTTAGGTCAGTAGAAAAGATAAGTATATAAATATCATTGCGATACAATTCTACCTGTGAAACAGACAAAAGTATATGAAACTGATACGTTACAGAGGAGAGAGTGATGAATAGAGAGTAAAGCTAAAGACCACAATCAGAAAAAAGAATATCTTGGTAGGAGGTGAATAAAAGTTGAGGATTTTCCAGGAAAAAAAAAGGAGAAAGGTATTCCAAACAGAGGGAACAATGGAACACCTAAGTGATTCAGATGGAACATAAGATAAAGGCAAGTATTGATGGAAACATTAGAAATTGACATAATCAATCATGCATAAAAGTGTTCTTTTTTATAATACAGATAGGTGTAGTCACACTTGGTGTTAACACCAGATAAAAAGATGACTGTCTACATTAACATGGAAGGAGATCTCAGCACTAGGTTATGTCTAGACAACATTTTCAACAGCAATTTAAATGCACTTACAGATGTGGCAAAAATAAAATTTGTATTTTATTATACGAGCTTTTGATACTATACATTTTCTCAAATACTAATTTAATTGCCATTCACAAAGTTTGATAGATAAAATGTTTTAAATAATAAATAAATATTTTCTTATTTTTATTGACTTTTTTGATGCATCAATTATTTAGAAGATGTTTTAGAATGTTTAAATACATTGAGGGAGTTAATTATGTTTTGTCATTAATATCTAACTCTACAACATTGTGGTTAGAAAATGTTGTCTTTGTGATCTTCATGTTTTGGCATTTGCTGATCCTTGTTTCATTGCTCAATGTGAGTACAATTTTTGTAAGTACTATACATGTGTAAAAGTGTGTATTCACTCATTATTGAGTATAGGAACTTAATATATGTCCATTAGATCAAACTTTTAAATGTGCTGTTAAAATAATTTATATTTCTACTTTTTTCTCTTTGCTCTTTTAATTACTATGGGAAGTTTCTTAAACATTTTCCACTATGATGGTGGGTTTCTCAATAACTCCTTGTAATTCTGTCAATTTTATCACATACTCAGAGGCTCTTTTCTTCAGTACATACAAGTGTAGAGAACTCGAAATCAGTCTGTCTTCTTTAACTGTAATAATGTTTTAGTCTTAGTGTATATTATTCCAATTATTTAGAGCAAAAACCATGCCCCAAACCTGAAATTTCTTTCACACCTCATATCCTCAGTCATTCACACCTCATTCATTAGCAAATGCTGCCAACTCCACCTTCAAAATATATCCAGAAATTCTTATCCCTTTCACTGCTACCAAGAAGTCCAAGTCTCAGATTTTTTCTTTATATCCTTTATCATTTAAGCATATTATTTTATATGTTCCATCTTTTAAGTCTAAGGAATCTGACATTCTGCAGGGTCTGATTCTGCTCTTGTGTCATGTGTTGTTTGTAGTGAATTATATTCTTGTGTTCATTATAAATTTAGATATGACCTCATGTTCTGTGAGACTTTATCTCTGGAAGTACCATCTGCGTTGAGGGTATATCCCTTTAGGGATGTTTTGTTTTTGTTTTAGCCAGGTGCTCTAAATGTATAAGTAACTTGGGACCACTTTTTATGTTAATTTCAAGATTGCACAGGAAATTAAAACACCTAGTTTATTTGTAGATGAGTCATAGATAAGTACTGTCAAGAGAGATTTGGTTTTTCTTTCCAGAATCTAGGCTATGATGATCAAGTTTTCTTGTTATCTACCTTTGCAGATGGAAAGCCTTTTTCCCTTTATCATCCTTACCCCACTTAATGCTATGATCTCAGCCTGAATCCCCAGTTGGGTAGGTAGGCCTTCTCTACTTTCCCTGCATGGCTCTTTAAACCTTAACTCCCAGTTGTCTCCAACTGCCCATTCCCGAAAAATCATTGCCTACACTCCCACTTACTTCTCTGGCTTCAGTTCTCTCTTGGTTTATGTAGCTTACGTTTAAATAAGGTATTTTATATTCAGTTGAACATGTCTAAAGGTGGGAACAAGAGGAATTCTCAGGGTAATTTCTAGAGCATATGACTGTAAATAGAAATGCATTTATATGGCCTGATGCGGTGACTCACACCTATAATCCCAGCACTTTGGGAGGCAGAGGCAGGCGGATCCCCTGAGGTCAGGAGTTTGAGGCCAGACTGGCCCACACGGAGAAACCTCATCTCTACTAAGAATACAAAAATTAGCCAGGTGTGGTGGCGTGTGCCTGTAATCCCAATTACCCAGGAGGCTGAGGCAAGAGAATTGCTGGAACCTGGGAAGCAGCAGCTGCAGTGAGCTGAGACCGTGCCACTGCACTCCAGGCTGGGTGACAGAGCAAGAATCCATCTCAAAATAACAACAACAAAGAAGATAAATGCATTTATATTTTTAAATTTTTAAAATTAAGAATACATATATATATGTATATAGTAAAATTCAGGATAAAAAAGAAAAAATGTGTTAATTTCTTCTAATTAGTTCAGCTGCTTAACAAAGCTATCAAGTACTCAGGTATTGCGAAATGCTTGCTGCACCTCTGAGCATTTATTATACTTTAGACAGCAAGAAGGGAGATAGGCAAAGAGCCATCCTAGTGCATCTGTCTTTTTTATTTTTTTTCTTTTGAAGACAGAAAAATCTTTCTCAGAACGCTTACCAGCAAAGGTCACTTAATTCTCGTCAGCCAGAATTATGCCACGTGACAACTTCTAGCATCACGGGAAGCTGGGGAATGACTTTTGGCATTCTACTTATTCCACTTTCAATAGCAGAGATTCTCAAACTCTAGTATGTTTCATAATCACCTGGAGCACTTATTAAAACATTGCTGGACCCCACTTGCAGAGTTCTAACACAGTAGGTTTTAACGATTTTAACAAGTCTTCAGATAAAGCTGATGCTGTGGATCCTAGGGCCACACTTTGATATTCTCTGCTCTACAGTAAAGAAAGAAAATGTGAGGGAATTTGGAAATAGTTTTATTTGGTTTTTGCTTTAGGGCTGCTGTTTTAGTGCAGGTGTTTTAAAATTATTTGTATAAATGTATGGGGAACAAAGGTAATTTAGTTATGTGCAAAGATTACATAGTAGTGAAGTTAGGGCTTTTGGGCATCCATCATCCAAATAATGTACATTTTACTCCTAAGGTAATTTCTCATCATCCACCCCCCCTCCAATTGCCTCAGCCCTTCAAGTCTCCACTGTCTATCACTCCACACTCTATGTCTATGTGTACACATTATTTAACTCCCACTTAGGAGTGAGACCATGTGGTGTTTGTTTTACTGTGTCTGATTTGCTGGAAATCATTTTTGACTCAACTAACCTACAGTGTCTGCCCCTAAAACCTACCCTGTATTTGTGAAATCAAAAAAGCACATTTACTTGAAGACATGAGGAATCATAAGGTGAAAAGTCAGAGAAGAGTGTTCTATAATGTACAAAAGCCTCATGGCAAGTGAGAGCTTAACATCATTAAATGATGCCTAAGCACAGGGTATAAGGAAGAAAGAGGTGAGAGGTTAACTCAGAATTGACAAGAAGGGACCTCAAGAGTTGCATAAACTCCCACAGGACATAAAACTAGTAAGGGACAGAGTGAGGGTTTGAATACATGTGGCCTGGCCCTGTACTTCACTGCCTCTCTGCTTAAGAACTGGAGTGAGAAACGTTAGAAATATCTTTAAAGAAAATTTTACTATCCAGGAAAATATTCAACTTATTATACAATTTCTAAAGAGTAAAACAAGGCCATTTGGAGGGATAATATATATATATCAGTCACATGGGTGATATCCCTATTCAAAACGGTGCTTCTACAAATCCATAAGAAAAATACAAATATCCAAAGAAACTATGGATATGTATAAGTGATTAATACTGGAGATAAAATTAACTCAAGATGGATTAAAGACTTAAACATAAGACCTAAAACTGTAAAAACCCTAGAAGAAAACCTAGGTAATACCATTCAGGACATAGGCATGGCCAAAGACTTTATGACTAAAACATCAAAAGTAATGGCAACAAAAGCCAAAATTGACAAATGGGATCTAATTAAACTAAAGAGCTTCTGCACAGCAAAAGAAACTATCATCAGAGTGAATAGGCAATCTACAGAATGGGAGAAAATTTTTGCAATCTATCCACCTGACAAAGGGCTAAATTCCAGAATCTACAAAGAACTTAAACAAATTTACAAGAAAAAACAATCCCATCAAAAAGTGGGTGAAGGATATGAACAGACGCTTCCCAAAAGAAGACATTTATGCAGCCAACAAACATAGGAAAAGAAGCTCATCATCACTGGTCATTAGAGAAATGCAAATCAAAACCACAATGAGATACTATCTCACACCAGTTAGAAAGGTGATCATTAAAAAGTCAGGAAGCAATAGATGCTGGAGAGGATGTGGAGAAATAGGAACGCTTTTACACTGTTGGTGGGAGTGTTAATTAGTTCAACCATTGTGGAAGACAATGTGGCGATTCCTCAAGGATCTAGAACCAGAAATGCCATTTGACCCAACAATCCCATTACTTGGTATATACCCAAAGGATTATAAATCATTCTACTGTAAAGACACATGCACATGTACGTTTATTGCAGCACTATTCACAGTAGCAAAGACTTAGAACCAACCCAAATGTCCAACAATAGACTGGATAAAGAAAACTTGGCACTTACACACCATGGAATACCATGAGGCAATAAAAAAGGATGAGTTCATGTCCTCTGCAGGGACATGGATGAAACTGGAAACCATCGTTCTCAGCAAACTAACACAGACAGAAAACCAAATACTGCATGTTCTCACTCATAAGTGGGAGCTGAACAATGAGAACACATGCACGCAGGGAGGGGAACATCACACCAGGGTCTGTCAGAGGGTGGGGGCCTAGGGGAAGGATAGCACTAGGAGAAATACCTAATGTAGATGATGGGTTGATGGGTGCAGCACACCACCATGGCACGTGTATACCTATGTAAAAAACCTACACGTTCTGCACATCATCCCAGAACTTAAAGTATAATTTAAAAAAGTGGCCAGAAAATATGCCTAATCAAAGAGGTGCACACTTAAGCAGTAATGAGATATCATATTTTTCCCATCAGATACCCAAAGTTCAAAAGATTAATAATACACATGTAGGCTGGCAAGTGAGGAAATAGGGGTTCTCAAACATTGTTAGTAAAAACATAAATGGATATAGCATTTCCGAAAGCAAACATGGAAATGTGCATCATAATAAAATTCACTATACAATTTACTCTAGCCCTTTGAATTCTAAACATTTATATTGGGAAAATAATCTAACTTGTGTGCATAGATTGTGTAAAAAATTGTTTTGATGTTCTTACCACATAAAAGATGAAGCAAAATATCTTTATTAAACACTGCTTCAATATTGAAAATTGCAACAGTGAGAAAATAGACATTCAAGATTATAGATTGCTTTATTCTGCCACCTCTGTCAGTGCCTCTGGAGAATATAAAATGTTATATCACAACATAATCAACATAACACACATTTACCCTTCTGATCTCAGTGTTGCAGTTAGAAACAATGGTGAAGGCTGAACCTTTGTAGCTATGAATTAGCTCAGGTTCTGGGTTGTATTTTCTGGCCTGGGTGGTGATATGTTCACAACTCAGGAAGTTCTTTAAATACAGCCTACCATGTTAGGCTACATAATGCTGGGGAAGTATCACAAAGACTTCAGCCCTAGATAAAACTGGGGAAGTATTGCAAATATTCATATAGGGATATTCAGACCATTCATGAAAAGATGATCCTTCATTGGTTCTAAGTCAAAGATGTTCAGCACAGTGCTGTTTATAATAGGAAAAATAAAACTGCTTGAAGGTCAAAAGTAGGAGATTGGCGGGCAGTTTGACCATAAGTGATGGAATAGAATGCAATGTAGAGAAGGTCAGACATGTAGAATCTACTCAAATAGTTTGTAGCTTGCTGTGGTTTCGCTTCATGGTCAAGCCGCCCACACTGCAACTGAGTACAGTACCTCCCAAGGGGGTATTGCACAGCCTGAGAGCTTATAATCTGCCATCAGATGGGATGTACAGAGTCAATGGAACATTGTGGCATCCATTGAATATAATGTTTATGAAGATTTCTTAAAACACCACTGCAGAACTTGTAAAATTAAGAGTGTAAAATCTGGATTTGAATGATCATGTATTAAATACCATATTAAATACACATTTTTTAATTCATAGAAAAATAACTACCAAAGAGAAATAACAAAACTTATATGTTGGTGATGAAATTTTGGATGCACCGATTTTTTAAATAAATTTCTATATTTTTTAACATTTGCACGATAAGTAGATAATATTAAGACTTAATATTTACCAAAAGAAATCTCTAACAATGTGGGCAAATCATTTCTGCAAAACAAGTTGTGATTCTTAGTAAGACAAAGTATTAAAGTTTCTGTCACCATATTTTCTATCATATTGCTATAAGCATAACTATTATGATGCTATTTTAAATTTATGCTAGTTAATAAGAGATTAGTTAGCAT
Source organism: Piliocolobus tephrosceles (assembly GCF_002776525.5). NCBI lineage: Eukaryota > Metazoa > Chordata > Mammalia > Primates > Cercopithecidae > Piliocolobus > Piliocolobus tephrosceles. Next base: position 86,931,707 of record NC_045436.1, read on the forward strand.
AAGAATGCCAAAAAACTGCTGTAAATAATGAGAGAAGGAAATCAAAATTTATCATTTGCAGCTGACAGGGTTTTATACTTGGCAATCTAATGAGAATAAAGACTTAAGAAAAAAAATAATAGAATTCAGAAAGGTGACAATTAACAATAATATATGAACAACAATTATTTAGAAATTACAGCAGGAAAAATATTAGTAACAATAGCAAGAAAATTACTAAAAAATTATGAAAATGATTATAGTAATTGAAGCAATTGGATGATTATATGAGGCTATCATCCTATACTCTTTAGTTTTGCATATTTGAAACATTCCATTAAAATATTTTGTTAAATAACTAAATATAAGCAATAACTGTATTTTAAAAGCTTTAAAATATATTCAAGTGTATAGAATACTTCAGTATTTAAAAATGCAACACTCTATTGTAGTTAGGAAAATTATGGCTCATGTCTTTAATCCCAGCACTTTGGGAGGCCAAGGTGGGCAGATGACCTGAGGGCAGGAGTTTGAGACCAGCCTGGCCAACATGGTGAAACTCCTCTCTACTAAAAATACAAAATTAAGTCAGATGTGGTGGTGGTTGCCTATAATCTCAGCTACCTGGGAGGCTGAGGCAGGAGAATCACTTGAACTTGGGAGGCGGAGGTGGCAGTGACCTAAGACCATGCCATTATACTCCAGCCTGGGCAACAAGAGTGATATCTCAAAAAAAAAAAAATTAATTTAAAAACTCAATTTTATCCCAAACAAAATGCCAACTGGATTTTCACTGAAGCCTGATAGAAAGCAAACTATAGTTTAAAAGTAAGTACATATGCAAGAATACCCAGAAAATTAGGAGTGAAAGCATAGTGATAACGTTAAAAATGGAGTGACCATGTAACTTATTATCCAAACCAGGACACTTTATGGGAAAGGCAAATTGAAAGTAATTAACAATATTAGTTGATTCACAACAGGCAGTGAATTGAACACTGTGGTCACCCTAGTTATAGATCTACTAGATACTAAGATGAAGTTTAACATTAACAATAAGACAGACAAATTAAAGGCAAAGAACTGAGAGATCCAAATGAAAAGAACTGAAAAATCCAAATGCATCTGAGAATTTAGTATATAATAAAGGTAACACTACAGCACAACACAATTAATATTAGGTTGTAAAATAACGTGCTGAGACACATGGCCACTGTTCCTCTTTCCTGATCCCTTACAGTATCTTCTCCACACAGATACCAGAGAGATCCTTTATAAATGAAAGTGAGTTCTGCCCATCTTCTGCACATTGTCCTCCAATGGCTTCCCATTTTAACCAATCAATGAATTAACAACAAATTCCCAATTTCCTACCAACTTATATGTAACCTAGATACCTCTCCCTGCTAACCAATGGACCCACAACAGCTACCCCACTTCTCCTGTCTTTCCCTGTCAGCCATGATATCCTCTTTGCAATTATTTCAGTGGGACAAGCAGCAACATCTCACAACCTTTGTTCAGGCTGTTTCATCCAACTGGATGCTCTTCCTCTAGATAGCCACATTCCTTCTGTTTATTCAAGTCTTCACTTAAATATCACCTATCAAAGAACCTTTCTCGGGTCTTATATAAAACAGAAGCCTTCCTGTCATAATATCTTTTCATTGAACTGAACTTCCCATACCCTACTTTATTTTTATTCATACTTGCTTATCACCACATGATTTAGCAATGTGTTTATATTAATTTTTTTCTCTCCTCCTTACTCATTATAATATAAAATTTATCAGTTTATAGTCAACCTACTGCTGTGTCCTCAGTCCTAAAAACAGGGCCTGGAACATTGCCAGTATACAATAAATATTTGCTTAATGATTGAGGGAATGAATAATTGAATATTAAAATACATATAAAAATACATTTTTCATAAAAATATATGAAAATATAAATGTAAATAAACATTTAATAATATGTATAATACATAAATATTAAAAATTTGTCCAATATAACAGAGAAATATCCAAGAGCCACAAACAGGCAAAGAAAAATAAATACAAATAACTGATGACATCTGTAAATAGATCGAACCTAGCTCATAGTCAAAGAATCATAAAAATAAAGTGCTGTCACCCCCCAAATTTATTAGTATATAATAAAGGTAACACTACAGCACAACACAATTAATATTAGGTTTTTCAATAACGTGTTGAGACACGTGTCCAAATGGACAAATGTGGAAACTGTTAAAACAGTGAAACTCAGTTTTGACAATGGGTAGAAAAGTAAGTACCCACTATCATACAGAGTTGGTGGAGGTGATAATTTGTACAATCTCTTTGAGGGGAAATTCGCAAAATTTACCAAAGTAAAATGTCCCTACCATTCTACTTCTAGCAATGATGGAGTAGCTTGTACTGGACTGGCTTTCCCAGTGAAACAAATAGAAACTGTACAAAATATATTAAACAAGCACTTTTAGATACTAGGCAGGGAATAATATGGGAGAGTGATCCTTGGTAAAAAGGAAACCAAAAAAGTGATCAGTTTAATCACCTGGATTTTGGTCTGTAGGTATTTTTCCGGGTCTTGGTACGGGAAGAACATAGTGATATTGTGAGTGGAAGAGAGATGTCCATTTGGGGGAGGCTGAGGTGGTTGGAATTTGTGGGGTAGAGCACTGAAAAGAAGGGTGCTAGCCAGAAAAACAGCTTCAGATGTCTGAGTACAGGTCTCCTTGAGTCTTTGACTGAGTGTGAAGCTGTGTACAATGGAGTGAAACTCTAAAGAAGTCAGGCAAAAAGCCCCCGGGTATGCAGGGCTGAGAGATGTTCAAATGTAAATAAACCACAGTGTGGAGAGCATATTGAATACCCAAGACATTCAGCAGGAACCTTGGAAGTGCCATATCTCAGTAGAAAGGCTGAACTAGCTCTAGAAGATAAAAACGAGACTTGAAAGAAACAAGTGGATCTCTAAGTAACTTGTCTGCTTGCCTGAACAAAGTATACATTCTTTACAGGAAGACATAAAAATCCAAATTCTCAATAATGTAACTTACAATCACCAGTATTCAATTAAAAAAATTACTGAATGACAAAACTCAGAAAAAATGTAACCTAAACCAGAAGAAAAATCAGTAACAGAATCAGACTGAAAAATAATACAGATGATGGAATTAGCAAAAATGATTTTAAATAACTGTTATAATATGCTCAAAGAGTTAAAGGAAAATATGAATATAATGAGGACATAAACTGTTGTTAAAAATCAAATGAGATTTCCATAACCAAAAAAATACTTGAAATAAAAAATATTAGATAGACTTAACATCAGATTTGACACTGGAAGAAAAAAGATATTAATAAACATCAATAGAAATCATTAAAATTATTTGATGGGAAGATATAGGGAAGACTGTAAAAAAATGAAAAGAACTTCAGGAACACCTGAGGCAATATCAAATGGTCTTAAAATGTTCAATTAGACATCCCAGGATGCTTGGCCAGGAAAAATATTTGAAGACATTATGGCCAAAGACGTATCAAATGTGTTGAAATGTATAAACCATAGATCCAAGGAACACAAGGAATCCAAAGCAAGATAAAAGTGCATGCATGCATATGCACACACTTAAACACATGCATATATACACATATACACAGACACATGCACATATATGCGCATACACATGTGTACATACAAATACATACAGACACCTACACACATACATGCAGGCACATACACATGCACACATGTATACATACACACGCATACATACATATACATACATATATACATTCATATACATAATGCATACATATATACCCATGCACAAATACACAGATACTACATACACACATACACACACTCATACACATACAAACAACACTAAAGCACATCATAATAAAATTTCTGAAAACCAGAAAAGTTCAGTTCTGAAAACCAAATTTCAGAAAGGTTTTTTTTGAAAATTGACAAATTGACATGAAGATCATATCATACATATTGATATACAAAAAGTTAAAAATTCCAGGATAGCCAAAACAATTTTGAACAAAAAAAAAAATTGGAAAACAGATTCTCTGGCTTCAGGGATTATTTTAAAGCTACAATAAGACAGTACAGTGCTACTCTAAGAATACAGATATAGATCAATGGAACTGAACACAGTGCAGAAATGGACCCACACATATTTGGTCAATTAATTTTCAACAAAGGTGCCAAGGCAGTTGGATTGGAAACCAATAGTCTTTAAGAAAATAGTAATAAAAAGCTGGATATCCCTGGCTGGGTGCGATGGCTCACGCCTGTAATTCCAGCACTTTGGGAGGCCCAGGTGGGCGGATCACAAGGTCAGGAGATCGAGACCATTCTGGATAACATGGTGAAACCCCGTCTCTACTAAAAATATAAAAAATTAGCCGGGTGTGGTGGTGGGTGCCTGTAGTCCCAGCTACTCCGGAGGCTGAGGCAGGAGAATGGTGTGAACCTGAGAGGCGGAGCTTGCAGTGAGCCGAGATTGTGCCACTGCATTCCAGCCTGGGAGACAGAGCAAGACTCCGTCTCAAAAATAATAATAATAATAATAATAATAATAATAATAATAATAATAAGTAAGTTGGATATCCCCATGGGAAAAAAATGACATTTACCCTATAACATACACTAAAATGAACTTGGAATTATCTTTTTAAACCTAAAAGTTAAAGCTAAAACTACAGAACTTCTAGAAAAAATCATAGGAGAAAATGTTCAGTCATTTAGGTCAGGCAAAGATTAATTAGTAAAGAAATTAAATTTGGAGACCATTGAAAAATGTTAATAAATTGATCTGTATAAAATTGCATAAATTAAACATGTGCCTGCTGTATTTAGCACAATAATTCCATTTCTTGGTATTTACCTCAAATAAATAATATTATATGTCTCTAAAAAGACATGTGTGTATGTGTGTGTGTGCGTGCATGCACAACAGCTTTGTTCATAACAGTAAAAAGGTAGAAACAACCCAAATGTATGTTAGAGGTAAATGCATGAACAAATCCGTATATATACTCAGTAATGAAAGGAACAAGACTAATACGTTCAACGTGAATGACTCTCAAAAAATGAATGCCTGCTATCAAAAAAGATGTCAAACACAAGAGGCTGTTTAATGTATAATTCTATTTTATAAATTTTTAAATCTGGTGAAACTAATCTAAAATGATAGAAATCAGATTAGTGGTGGCCCAGAACCAGATTTGGGAATGGGATTGCCTGCAAAAGGAACACAAGAGAGAACTTTGTAGGATAATGAAATGTTTCACATCTTGATTGTGGTTGTGGCTATGTGGATGTAAGCGCTTGTTAAAACTCATTAAACTGTACTATTGATTGATTGATTGATTGATTGATTATAGAGATAGGGTTTTGCCATGTTGACCAGGCTGGTCTCAAACTTCTGAGCTTAAACGATCCACCTGCTTCAGCTGCCTAAAGTGCAGGGATTACAGGCGTGAGCCACCACGCCTGACCTGTGCCTTTTAAATGAATGTATTTTATTTTATTTTATTTTATTTTATTTTATTTTATTTTATTTTATTT
>NC_045436.1:86937284-86971902 GCF_002776525.5 Piliocolobus tephrosceles
TTTATTTTATTTTATTTTATTTTATTTTATTTTATTTTATTTTATTTATTCCTCCTTAAAGTCTATTTAAAAGGGAAAGCATAAAAATTTGACTTAATGATCTGACATATTCATAGAATAATATGAATAGTATAGCCCACTTTACATAAAGAGAAAAAAATCGGTATCTGTGTATAAATGCATGTCCTCTCCACACAACATTTGTCAGAGAGTAAAAAGGGAATAAAAATTTTTCTCCAGATAATTATTCATCAAATATAAATTCATGTATCATTTATATAATTAAAATAAAAATAGCATTTTAACAGCCTACAAAGCATGTGAAAGATGGAAGAAAATACAAAAATAGAAATCTGATCACCAATGAGAACACAATTCCAGTTCTTCCCCCAAAACACAAAGCATGTCCAAACCCTTTGTTCCAACAATTCTATTTATAAAAATTTTGTATAGAAAGGTTTGCAAAGTCATATTTAAATTGTTAATTTTTTGCAGCAAAAAATTGGGTAAATTTAAATGAACATTGTTGGGAATGTGTTTAATAAAATACAGCTCACCTATATGCAGAGCTTGAAAGAAAGGGATATGGAGAAAGAGAGATGGAAAAAGAGAGAGAAGAAGGGAAGAAGGGAGGGAGAGAGTGGAAGGGAGGGAGGAAGGGAGGGAGGGAGGAAAGGAAGGAAGGAAGGAAGGAAAGAAGGAAGGGGAGAAGGGTGAGCAAGTAGCAAGAGGAAGAATATAAAGGACAAAACTGGCAAATGTGTATTACATTACCGAGATTCAGAGAAAAAGAATGAATATAATAATATTAACACTGAATTGATTAAAACACTTTTAATAAGTTGTTTCTTACACAAGAATATAAATAATTACAAAATATGATGGGTCTCACAACACTAAACTAAAATTAACGTTATCATATGAGTGAGAGTTTATAAGTAATAATAACAAAAAGTTTCTTCTGTTCTGCAAGCCATGTTTCTTTTTGAAGAAACGTCAACAACACTGAGAAAGGTAGAAAACCAGCTGGGCAATAAACTACAGTCAACTTTTGCTTTTAACAGATGAAACTATCCTGTTCGATAATGACGTCTTATTTCTCATAATGTAAAGACTGTTAAGGAATGCAAAAGTACTAGTGGTTATGTTACGTTGAAAATTACATACAGTGTTTACAAAGGGGTCACTTATGTTTGAAAGCCTTAAAAATTAATTCCTGGAAAAAGAATCCATTTCCCAATGGCATACATTTTGCAATAATAAATAGAGCCCACGCTATGGTTGACATGCAATTTATGTATATGACCAAATTTTAAAAAGTATAAACAGATGTTTCCCAATTCATTGCATTATACATAGCAGCAATTGGTCTGCAAGAATCATTGTGAAAGAGTCTCCAAAATAATTAATATTATTATGAGTGCTATTAATGAAATTAAGAATAACCCTATGAATAATAGATTATTTTATAAGCTACATAGATACTGAAGAGCAGTTTAAATATTATATTCTAACTCTGAAATTAAGGAGTTCTTCAAAAGAAATACTGTAAAAGATTTTCATGACTAATTTGATATCACTATACTTTTTTACTCAATTTGTTAAAAATTTTAAAATCAAATTTGTAATTATGAAATTATGTGATGTACCTTTAAGATATATTTTAAAATTAAGTGAAATGCTTTTTGTTTTTTGGGACAGGGTCTTCTTCTATCGCCCAGGCTGGAGTGCAGTGGTGCGATCTTGGCTCACTGCAACCTTCACCTCCTAGGCTCAAGTGATCCTTTCACCTCAGCCTAAATAACATGCTTTCTAAGCTACAGGGAAAATAAAAACAATGTCAGTAATTGTGAGATAATTATCATTGCTTTTCTCAGCAAACTTGCAGTATTTATAAATAATAATAACCTGAAAAATTATGCAATTCCTATCTGTTCAACAGTGTGAAAAATAGAAATACAGTTAGCATTCAATATGAATTTATACTGAGGCATCAGATTAAGCAATCAGTATTTCTGAAATAGATGTGGAATATGTTAGTCACTATTTGTAGAAGAGATCATTGAGCTAAGAAATAACAGCAACCAAAGCATGAATTAATCTATTCATTTAAAGAAGTTTTAGGATATAGTTAATTCTTCTATGCTCACTAATTTGAGAAGAAACTAAATGAATCATGGCAATATTTAGTTGACCAGTGGCAACTTTTTGACAAGCTACATAACCACTCTATAGTCTTCTCATCTGAAAAATGGAAATTATTATGATACCTATTTTAGAAGTTTGTTTAGAAGATTAAATAATTTAATACATGCTAACCACTTGAAACTTTTTAAGGCACATGATAAATACTGAACAAATGTAATCCCTCATTATAAAATATTATAAACCACTTTAAATGACAGAGTTATAAGGAAACATTAAGGACAACAGTCATTGACTCTTGCCACAACTCTGAGAGGTTTTAACTAGAATGCTGATTTGATCTAACACTACCTTGGTCACATGGAGCCATCAGCTCATCTAGAAATGACACAAGCCAAGAATTCTCTAAATACCTCTGAGGAGTGTACTCTCTTTCTCTTTTCTAAAACTTTGTGTTTTTTTATCAAATGACTAAAAACACATGTTCTTGTGATTCTTTTTTTTTTTCAACCCTGACAGCCACTTAATTTTCTGTAAGAGTGTTTTATCATGTCTGAACTGTAAACTTACTATCTCCAAATTTCATGTTTCTCAATCCTATATGAGATAATTCATTCACAACACTCTCTTCCTAAGAGAAAATAATACAGGTACAAAATTTATAATAAACAAGTTTAATGAGTTTTTTTGTGGTGGTGGTTGGGGGGGCTACTTTCAATGAAATTTCTATTAAGCATAGAACCTCTCATTCCTAATGCTTCTTGGACATCGTTAAATGCAGATTCATAGAATACCTGAGTTCCACCATTCCATAAGGAGCAGTAAAAGATTGCATTTCAGAAGACAGACTTCGGAGTATTTTCTTTCAGCTCTTATATGTGAGTTCTGCTGTTACTGATATTTGGTTTAAATCCATTTTAACATTGTAATCTTTGTCATGAGGTAAATTTAGACCCATTTTGGGTCAACAAAAACACTACCAGCAGATTTCTTTCAGGAATACTTTAAAATATAATATTCAGTAAGAATTATAGAATAACCAGCAGAAAGGGAGGATAAATAACAAAAAAATGCAAATTTTGTCTGTGCCCATTGTTTATTACGAAACATACGAAAAGTCTCTTAAATTCCTCTAGTTTCATAACAGGCATATGTCATTTTATTGCACATCACTTGATTGCATTCCGCATATATTGTGGGATTATTTTACAAATTAAAGTTTTGTGGCAATCTTGAATCATGCAAATCTATCAGGGTTATTTTTCAACAGCCCATTCTCACTTGGTATATCTATGCCCTATTTTGGTAATTCTCACAGTATGTCAAAAACTTCCATGATTATTATATCTGTTATGGTGATCTGTGATTAACAATATTTGATTTTGCTATTGTAATTGTTTTGAGATAGCATGAACTGCACCCATAAAAAATGGTAAACTTCAGTAATAAATGTATGTATTCTGACTGCTCCACTGACCAGTCATTTCCCTGTCTTTCTCCCTTTAGTCAGGCCTTCCTATGCCCTGAGACAATATTGAAATTAGGCCAATTAATAACCCTACACTGTCCTCTAAGTGTTCAAATGAAAGAAAATGATGCATGTTTCTCACTTTAAATCAAAAGCTAGAGATGATTAAGCTTACTGAGAAAGCCATGTCAGAAGCCAAGAGAGACCAAAAGTTAATCCTCTTGCTCCAAATAGTTTGCCAAGGTGGGAATGCAAAGAAAAAGATCTTGAAGAAAATAAAAAGTGTTACTCAGTGAAAACATGAATGGTAAGTAAACAAACAGGTTTATTGCAGCTATAGAGAAAGTTTGAGTGATCTGGATAGAAGATCAAATGAGCCACAATGTTCCCTTAAGCCAAAGCCTAATCCAGAGCAAGGCGCTAACTCTTCAAGCCTATGTAGGCTAAGAGAGACAAGGGAAGTGCAGAAGAAATGCTGAAAGCCAAGAGTGATTTGTCCATGAGGCTTAAGAAAAGAAACTGTCTTTATTACATAAACGTCTAAGATGAGGCAGCAAGTACTAATGTAGAAGCTGCAGCAAGTTATCTAGAAGACAAAAGAAATAAAAGGCATCTAAATAGAAAGAGAGGGAGTCAAACTAACCCTGTTTGCAGATTATATGATTCTGTACCTAGAAGACCCCATAGTCTCTGCCCAAAAGCTCCTTGATCTGATACACAACTTCAGCAAAGTTTTAAGTATACAAAATCAATGTACAAACATCAGTAGCATTTCTATACATCAACAATATTCAAGCTGATAGTCAAATCAAGAACACAATCCCATTCACAATAGCCACAAAAAAGAATAAAATATCTACGAAAACAGCTAACCAAGGAGGTGAAAGACCTCTACATGAAGGGCTGTTGAATTTTGTCAAAAGCCTTTTCTGCATCTATTGAGATAATCATGTGGTTCTTGTCTTTGGTTCTGTTGATATGCTGGATTACGTTGATTGATTTGCGAATGTTGAACCAGCCTTGCATCCCAGGGATGAAGCCCACTTGATCATGGTGGATAAGCTTTTTGATGTGCTGCTGAATCCGGTTTGCCAGTATTTTATTGAGGATTTTTGCATCGATGTTCATCAGGGAGATTGGTCTAAAATTCTCTTTTTTTGTTGTGTCTCTGCCAGGCTTTGGTATCAGGATGATGTTGGCCTCATAAAATGAGTTAGGGAGGATTCCCTCTTTTTCTATTGATTGGAATAGTTTCAGAAGGAATGGTACCAGCTCCTCCTTGTACCTCTGGTAGAATTCAGCTGTGAATCCATCTGGTCCTGGGCTTTTTTTGGTGGGTAGGCTATTAATTGTTGCCTCAATTTCAGAGGCTGCTATTGGTCTATTCAGGGATTCAACTTCTTCCTGGTTTAGTCTTGGAAGAGTGTACGTGTCCAGGAAATTATCCATTTCTTCTAGATTTTCTAGTTGATTTGCGTAGAGGTGTTTATAGTATTCTCTGATGGTAGTTTGTATTTCTGTGGGGTCGGTGGTGATATCCCCTTTATCATTTTTAATTGCGTCTATTGATTCCTCTCTCTTTTCTTCTTTATTAGCCTTGCTAGCGGTCTGTCAATTTTGTTGATCTTTTCAAAAAACCAACTCCTGGATTCATTGATTTTTTGGAGGGTTTTTTGTGTCTCTATCTCCTTCAGTTCTGCTCTGATCTTAGTTATTTCTTGCCTTCTGCTAGCTTTTGAATATGTTTGCTCTTGCCTCTCTAGTTCTTTTAATTGTGATGTTAGAGTGTCAATTTTAGATCTTTCCTGCTTTCTCTTGTGGGCACTTAGTGCTATAAATTCGGTATTGATGGAACGTACCTCAAAATAATAAGAGCTATTTATGACAAACCCACAGCTAATATCATACTGAATGGGCAAAAACTGGAAGCATTCCCTTTGAAAACTGGCACAAGACAGGGATGCCCTCTCTCACCACTCCTATTCAACATAGTGTTGGAAGTTCTGGCTAGGGCAATCAGGCAAGAGAAAGAAATCAAGGGTATTCAGTTAGGAAAAGAAGAAGTCAAATTGTCCCTGTTTGCAGATGACATGATTGTGTATTTAGAAAACCCCATCGTCTCAGCCCAAAATCTTCTTAAGCTGATAAGCAACTTCAGCAAAGTCTCAGGATACAAAATTAATGTGCAAAAATCACAAGCATTCTTATACACCAGTAACAGACAAGCAGAGAGCCAAATCAGGAATGAACTTCCATTCACAATTGCTTCAAAGAGAATAAAATACCTAGGAATCCAACTTACAAGGGATGTAAACGACCTCTTCAAGGAGAACTACAAACCACTGCTCAGTGAAATCAAAGAGGACACAAACAAATGGAAGAACATACCATGCTCATGGATGGGCAGAATCAATATTGTGAAAATGGCCATACTGCCCAAGGTAATTTATAGATTCAATGCCATCCCCATCAAGCTACCAATGAGTTTCTTCACCGAATTGGAAAAAACTGCTTTAAAGTTCATATGGAACCAAGAAAGAGCCTGCATTGCCAAGACAATCCTAAGTCAAAAGGACAAAGCTGGAGGCGTCACGCTACCTGACTTCAAACTATACTACAAGGCTACAGTAACCAAAACAGCATGGTACTGGTACCAAAACAGAGATATAGACCTATGGAACAGAACGGAGCCTTCAGAAATAATGCCACACATCTACAACCATCTGATATTTGACAAACCTGAGAAAAACAAGAAATGGGGAAAGGATTCCCTATTTAATAAATGGTGCTGGGAAAATTGGCTAGCCAGAAGTAGAAAGCTGAAACTGGATCCTTTCCTTACTCCTTATACGAAGATTAATTCAAGATGGATTAGAGACTTAAATGTTAGACCTAATACCATAAAAACCCTAGAAGAAGATCTAGGTAGTACCATTCAGGACATAGGCACGGGCAAGGACTTCATGTCTAAAACACCAAAAGCAACGGCAGCAAAAGCCAAAATTGACAAATGGGATCTCATTAAACTAAAGAGCTTCTGCACAGCAAAAGAAACTACCATCAGAGTGAACAGGCAACCTACAGAATGGGAGAAAATTTTTGCAATCTACTCATCTGACAAAGGGCTCATTTCCAGAATCTACAAAGAACTCAAACAAATATACAAGAAAAAAACAAACAACCCCATCCAAAAGTGGGGAAAGGATATGAACAGACATTTCTCAAAAGAAGACATTCATACAGCCAACAGACACATGAAAAAATGCTCATCATCACTGGCCATCAGAGAAATGCAAATCAAAACCACAATGAGATACCATCTCACACCAGTTAGAATGGCAATCATTAAAAAATCAGGAAACAATAGGTGTTGGAGAGGATGTGGAGAAATAGGAACACTTTTACACTGTTGGTGGGATTGTAAACTAGTTCAACCATTATGGAAAACAGTATGGCGATTCCTCAAGGATCTAGAACTAGATGTACCATATGACCCAGCCATCCCACTACTGGGTATATACCCAAAGGATTATAAATTATGCTACTACAAAGACACATGCACACGTATGTTTATTGCGGCACTATTCACAATAGCAAAGACTTGGAATCAACCCAAATGTCCATCAGTGACAGACTGGATTAAGAAAATGTGGCACATATACACCATGGAATACTATGCAGCCATAAAAAAGGATGAGTTTGCGTCCTTTGTAGGGACATGGATGCAGCTGGAAACCATCATTCTTAGCAAACTATCACAAGAAGAGAAAACCAAACACTGCATGTTCTCACTCATAGGTGGGAACTGAACAATGAGCTCACTTGGACTCGGGAAGGGGAACATCACACACTGGGGCCTATCATGGGGAGGGGGGAGGGGGGAGGGATTGCATTGGGGAGTTATACCTGATATAAATGATGAATTGATGGGTGCTGACGAGTTGATGGGTGCAGCACACCAACGTGGCACATGTATACATATGTAACCTGCACGTTACGCACATGTACCCTAGAACTTAAAGTATAATAAAAAAAAAAATTAAATTAAAAAAAAATAAAAAAAAAATAAAAAAAACATAATGTAAAGGTCTGGTTCAACAGAAATATTTGACTGGTGATTTAAAAAATATGTGAAAGTATATGTATTTGTTGTCAAAAATCTTTAAAGTGATCAGAATGGAATGATAAACTCTAACAGTTTCAGTCAAACAGATAAGCTCGCATTAAAAAGATCCCTTTGGCTGGGAATATTTGTTACAATACTCAGGGCTAGAAACATTTTTATATCTCTTTCAGTCACTGCTTCTTTCCCACTGTATTGCCATGTTGTTGTTTAAATAAAAGGAATTCATTTTTAAGTCAAAAAAAAAAAAAAAAAAAAAAAGACCTCTACATGAGAATTACAGAACACTGCTCAAAGAAATCAGAGATGACACAAACAAATGGAAAAACATTCTATGCTCATAGATTGGAAGAATCAATACTGTCAAAATGGCCAGACTACTCAAAGCAATTTACAGATTCAATGCTATTCCTATTTAGCTACCAATGACATTCTTCACAGAATTAGAAAAAAACTATTTTAAAATTCATATAGAACTAAAATAGAGCTCAAATAGCCAAAGCAATCCTAAACAAAAAGAACAAGGCTGGAGGCATCATATTACCCAACTTCAAACTATAAAACAGGGCTACAGTAACCAAAACAGCATGGTACTGGTACAAAAACAGACACATAGACCAATGGAACATAAGAGAGAGCCCAAAGGTAACACTGCACACCTATAACTATCCTATCTTGGACAAAAGCCACAAAAACAACAAGTGGGGATAGGATTCTCCATTCCACCAATAAATGGTGCTGGTGTAACTAACTAGCCATATGCACAAGATGAAACCAGACAGCTTTCTTACACCTTAGGCAAAAATTAACTCGAGATGAGTTAAAAATTTAAATATAAAACTAAAAACTATAAAAATCCTGGAATATAACTTAAGAAATGTCATTCTGGAGATAGGACCCCACAAAGACTTCATGACAAAGACTCCAAAAGCAATTGCAACAAATACAAAAATTGACAAATTAGAACTAATTAAACCAAAGAGCTTCTACACAGCAAAAGAAATTATCGACAGAGTAAACAGACAACAGAATGGGAGAAAATATTTGCAAAGAGTGCATCTGACAAGGTCTAATATCCAGAATCTATAAAAACTGAAACAATCCAAAAAGCAAAAAACAAACAATTTGAGATTGGGCCACTGCACTTCAACCTGGCAACAGACAGACACTCTGTCAAAATAAGTAAAAATAAATAAATAAATAAATAAATAAATAAATAAATAAATAAATAAATAAAATTAAAAAGTGGACAAAGGACATAAAAAGACACTTTCCAAAAGAAGAAATTCAGGTGGCCAACAAGAATATGAAAAAATGCTCAACATTATTAATTATTAGAGAAATGCAATTCAAAAACCACAATGAGATATCATCTCACACCAGTCATAATGGCTATGATTGGAAAGTCAAAAAAATAAAACAAAATAACAGATGCTGGCCAGGCTATGGAGCAAAGGGAACACTTATGAACTTCTGGTGGGAATGTAAACTGGTTCAGCAGTTTGTCAATTTCTCAAAGAACTTAAAACAGAATTACCATTTGACGCAGCAGTCCCATCATTGGGTATATACCAGATGAAATATAAATCATTCTACCATAAAGACACATGCACCTCTGTGTTCACTGCAACACTAACCACAGTAGCAAAGACGTGGAATCAACCTAAATGCCTATCAATGATAGACTGGATAAAGAAAATGTGTTACATATACATGATGGAATACTATGCAGCCATAAAAAGAATGGCATCGTTTCCTTTGCAGCAGCATGGATGAAGCTGAAGGCCATTATTTTAAGCAAACTAATACAGACACAGAAAACCAAATTCCACATATTCTCAGTTGTAAGTGGAAGCTAAACACTGAGTACATATGGACACAAAGAAGGGAACAACAGACACTGGGGCCTACTGGAGGGTGGCAGTTGGGAGGAGAATAAGAATCAAAAGACTACCTATCGGGTATTATGCTTATTACTGTAGTGACAAATTAATTTGTACACCAAACCCCACAGCATACAATTTACCTATATAGCAACCTGCAAAATTACCCCAAATGCTAGGGCTGTTAGGTATTTTTCCTGCACATGTACACCTGAACTTAAAAAGAAAAGTTTTTTTCTTTAAGTTATCTCGAAGATCTAGCTAAGCTAGTTGATGAAGGTTGCTACACTAACCAACAGATTTTCAGTGTAGAAGGAATAGCCTTCTAGTGGAAGAGGATGCCATCCAGGATTTTCATAGCTAGGAGTCAATGCCTGGCTTCAATGCTCCAAAGGATAGTCTGACAGTCTTATTAGGGGCTAATGTAGCTGGTGATTTTAATTGAAGCCAATATCCATATACCATTACAAAAATACTAGAGTTCTTGAGAATTATGCTAAATCTACTCTGCCTGACCTCTGTAAATGAAACAACAAAGCCCGGATGACAGAATGTCTGTTTACAGCATGGTTTACTGAGCATACTAAGCCTGCTGTTGAAACCTACTGCTCAGGAACAAAAGGTTTCTTGGAAAAGATTACTGCTCATTGACAATGCACTTGGTCACCTCAGAGCTCTGATGGAGATTTACAAGGAGGTTAATGTGTGTATGTGTGTGTGTGTGTGTGTGTGTGTGTGTTCCTGATGACATCCATTCTGAAGGCCATGGATCAAGGAGTAATTCCAATTTTCAAGTATTATTTAAGAAATATATTTTGTGAATCCGTAGGTGCCATAGAGCATGATTTCTCTGATGGATCTGGACAAAGTTGTTGTTAGCTGGTTGTTATGTAGACTTGATGTTGCAGTTGCTTAATAGTGTCTGTGGGCTATTTGCTTAAGTGTGTTTTTGTGGCAGTAGGTGTTCTTTTGATTCCATGTTTAGCACTCCCTTAATGACCTCTTGTAAAGCTGTTCTAGTGGTAACAAATTTTATCCATGTTTGTTTGCCTGAGAAGGCTTTTATTTCTCTTTCACTTGTGAAGCTTATTTTGGTGGAAGGTAAAATTCTTCACTGAAATGCGTGTGTGTGTGTGTGTGTGCACTAAAAATAGGCTCCCAATCTCTTTTGACCTGTGAGGTTCTTACTGAGAGGTTCACTGCCACTCTAGAGGGGTTCCCTTTATACATGACCTGACCCTTCTAACTGTCTTTAAGATTTTTTTTCTTTTAATGTTGGTGAATCGAATGACCATGTGTTTTGAGAATGGCTGTCTTATGTTGTATCTAGCTGGAGTTCTCGGTATTTCTTGAATTTGAACGTCAACCTCTCTAGCAAGATTCGAAAAATTTTTGTGAACTATATCCTCAGATATATATTTTCCAAGTTGCTTACTCTCTCTTCTTCTTTCAAGGATGTCAATAAGCTGTAGATTTTGTTTCTTTACATAATTTCATATTTCTCAGAGGTTTTGTTCACTTTTAAAAATTCTGTTTTTCTTAATTTTTATCTAATTAAATTTATTTGAAGAAACTGGTCTTTGAAATCTGAGATTTTTTTCTCACCTTGGTCTATGCTCCTGTTAACACATCTGATTGTTAGGACACTCTTTTGTTTTTGAAATGGAGTCTTGCTGTGTCACCCAGGCTGGAGTGCAGTGGCACAGTCTTGGCTCACAGCAAGCTCTGCCTCTCAGGTTCACGCCATTTTCCTGCCTCAGCATCCCGAGTAGCTGGGACTACAAGGGCCCTCCATCACACCCGGCTAATTTTTTTGTATTTTTAGTAGAGATGGGGTTTCACCATGTTAGCCAGGATGGTCTCCATCTCCTGACCTCATGATCCGCCCACTTCAGTCTCCCAAAGTGAAGACATTCTTTTAGTGATTTCTTTCAGTTCCAGAAATTCACTTTGGTTCTTTTTTTTTTTTTTTTTCTCCCCCCCTCTCCTTTTTTTTTTTTTTTTTGGACAGAGTTTTTGCTCTTCTTGCCCAGGCTGGAGTGCAGTGGCACAATCTCGGCTCACCACAACATCCGCCTCCCAGGTCCAAGCAATTCTCCTGCCTCAGCCTCCCCAGTAGATGGGATTACAGGCATGCACCACCACCCCGGCTAATTTTGTACTTTTAGTAGAGATGGGGTTTCTTCATGTTGGTCAGGTTGGTCTTGAACTCCTGACCTTAGGTGACCCACCTGCCTCAGCTTCCCAAAGGGCTAGGATTGCAGGCATGAGCCATGGTGTCCAGCCTTGGTTCTTTCTTAAAATGACTATTTCATCTTTCAGATCTTGGATCATTTTATTGAATTCCTTGTATTCTTTGGATTGGGTTTCAACTTTCTCCTCAGTCTTGATGAGTTTCTTTGTCATCCAAGTTCTATGTCTGTCATTTCAGTCTAGTTAAGAACCATTGTTGGGAATTCAGTGGGCTCATGTGAAGGTAAGGGAACACTCTGGCTTTTTTAATTATCAGAGTTCTTGTGCTGGTTCTTTCTCATCTAGGATGTCTGGTGTTTAAGTTGAGTATAGTCAGTTGGCTTCATTTCTCAATGCTTTAACAGGACCAAGGCTCTGTACGGGATTTTTATTTGTTGCTGGATTCTTGCCTTTGCTTTCACAGGGGTGAATGTTAGCAGAGTATTTTTTGATGTTGTAGTCTGATCTGAGATCCAGTAGATGGCATGGAAGAGTAACAGCTGCTAGAAGAGCTCTTAATAATGTGGCTTTTGTATTTCCTTGCATTTGCAGACATGCTTCTTAGTGGCTGGGGAAGAGACGACGTTCTCACCAGGTCTACTTCTGGGCCTTGGGGGATTCCCCCATCATTGGTATTACACACGCATTTCTTTTTTTAGATGTTCTAGGCCACAAGCGCTCCCTCTGGTAGAGGCTACGGCAGGGAGATAAGCCATACCCTTTTTGAACTGGTCCTGCAGAGGGAGGTATGCCCCATTCCCACACAGGTACACAAACCTGTGTGTCTCATCTTTCTCAGTGTTCTGAGGGTGGGGGCTCCTTCCCGAATTCAGTGCCAGCCACAGATCAAGGCTCAGCACTCTCAAGCTGTGCACCACATCCCTTGGGCACTGGGACTGGCCTGCATTTTAAGTTGGCCTCCAGCTTCACTGGGGGATCTGAAGTGCTCCCAAGATGCTGGGAAAGTACTCAGGTGGAGCAAATCACTGAGACTGGGCAGCAGAAGCTATGCTGTGCACATGCTACTGCAAGGTAGCCAGGAAGGGGCCCTCAGAGGTTCAGGTGGGCCCTCCAGAACAGACATGCCCTAGTCCTGCAGAGAAGCTGGCCCTGCCTTCTCCTGGCCCAACAGTCAGCTGGGGCTAATGCTTCTCAGAGGGAGATGGAGAACCCTGGAGGATGGGCACTTGTAACCACACTTACTTAAGCTTCTCTGAGCACAAAAGTCCATGGGCTCCATGTCAGCTGAAACCCTGTCTCTCCCTACTCTCTGGGAAGATCCCTCTGCCTGCTCAAATGTCCGTGATATGTAAGGCGCCCTATAGATAGTATCCCAGAGATCCATGGCAAGAGCAGGCTGTGCCTCAGGAGTTTATCCACCTTTTTTCCTGGAGCCAGTTGGGGCTGGGATCTAGCCCTAACATTTGGGCACCCTGTTCAAGGTTCCCAGATTCCTCCCTCTTCAACTTGGGAGTCTTACGTTACCTCTCCATCCACTCTCAGTGTTTTCTGTCAAAAGATCTGCTCAAATTATGTCTTTTAACTCCATATTTGGTCTCTCTCAGTGGGAGGGGTGCTTCCTGGCTGCATCTAGTTGGTCATCTTGTTCTCCCTTATTCATTCTTGTTGATGAAGAATTAACTTCTGCTCACTCTTTGCAGCACGGTAGGATTGAGGACTCTAGACCACAAAGGGCAACAGCTTGACTTAAATTTATGTAGCAAAACACGGACATGTGTTTTAAGACACACACACACCCACAAATATTTTTGTCTACTTGACTAGAAAGTCAGAGAGTACCACAACTATATTCAAGAGTTTAAATGCCCTCAAATACTTAAACTAACCCTTATTAACTACAAGAAGACTTCATATAGTAAAAAGAGTAGCTTTCAGGAAACACTAATATTTATCTTTGGTGAAAACAAATATGCTTCCTTAAGTCTCCATCCTCCACTTCTCCCATAATAATAGAATTTTTAACTAGGCATGTGGTTATCCATGTAAGGGCTACTTTCCAAAGCCTGCCTTGCAGCTAATAGTAGCTGTGCAAGTAAACAGTAGCCAATATGATCTGAGCAATAGTAACATGTACATCTCCTATTTATGCCTTTGAAGGGATGGGGTGTATTCTCCCTTTGTTCTCTTCCTTTCCAGTAGCTGTCATGCAGACATATGGAAGAAGGTGGGACAATTATCTTAGACCATAAGACAGAAGCTCAATGTTTAACATTTCAGGGTAACAAGAGAAAAAGAGCTTGAGCTCTTAATGACTCGGTTGAGGAGAGCTACCACGCAGCTCAGACTTTTACATACATGACACATTAATGAGCTTCTATCTTATTTAAGCTAATGCAAACTTGAGGTCTTTGTCACATCAGCTGAATCGTAGTCTAACAAATGCCACACCCTTTAAACATTATTATCCAAAGGGGCAAGAATCTTCTCCTAGCTCCAACACAAAAATTCTTAGAGAACACTGATGGTCTACCTTTGGTCACTTGCTTACTTTTGAATCAATCAACAATAGCAAGGGAGTTAAAAAATTATTGTCTAGATAACACACATTCCTTTCACCAAATGAGTGCAATATTATGATTGGTAGTCCCAACAGAGTCATATTAAATGGGAGAGCTGCCATTTCTAAAAAGAAGGATGGTGCTAAATAGTGAAAAATGAGAGATGTTTCCCTGGACATTAGAAAACATAAGCGAGAAACTTTAATAGTAAAGTATATGTTTATATATTTAAAAACACATGAGGAAAAACAGCGATAAATAAAGCTTCTCTAATTAGCAGTGTCTCTCTCTCAACTAGCATTACCAAAATCAAGAATGAAGCAAGTCTTAAAATCTAGAACATCTCAGTATAATAACTAATGCTTTTCCTCTGAAATTGTCTTTCTCATTATCCTAGAGACTTGGTAAGACTAAAGCAAGATTTCTAATCAGTGGTTTATCAATCTGTTCTTTGACTTTGATTCTGTTTCAAACAGCTGGTCCTGTTTTAGCAGGAGATTTTAAAGATCATGGACTTTGAATTGGAGTTGAAGATTCTAAATCCTCTCTGCTCCATTACTAAGTTTTATACTCTTGATGATTACAAGTGCAAGTACTTTATGCACAAAAAAAGGAATATATGCCTAGCACACATAAAAATACCTAACAGTCCCCATGACTTCTGTGTGTCCTTTCACATTTGTTATTTGTGGACTTAACTCCAGTTTTACATATGCTTTCTTTTTTTCCCAAGGACTAACCTCTGCTTGATGTATCATTATCTGTTCCCTTTCCCTTGCTATCTGGAATCATAAAGCCATCTCCCTTGGATATTCTTAAGGATGGCTTTGTTTTTCCTCTTGCTACATAAGTTAACACACTTAGACATTCACGTTAGCTCCCAGAACTCTGTAAAAGTGAACTGCTCATGTAAGAGCCTCCCTATATCAAGCCATCTATTACTATGTCTTGGTCTGTGGCCATAGTCCATTTTATACCAGCATATTAAATAATAAAAAGGGAGATAAATACTGAATCAAATCCATAATTCCAAATTTATTTGGTTTTTTATTTACTCATCCAATCATGCCTCCCAGTCCAAAACAGTTAGAAATGTTATTTGTCAGAGACATAAATATCCAAGATGCTTTTCAATCCTTCAGTTAAAATTCTCAAAAAAGTCCTCTAAAGAACAGGAAATGACTGCTTTTGCAAAAAATAAATGAAGTTGAATGGGGAAAAAATTGATATTGGTTCTAAACCAATTTTAAAAAGCACATTTCCTGCATGGGTTCTATACTTGCAAAATATTCTCCAAATTCTATTTATCATATATTATCTGTTTGGACACAGTTACCAGATAGCTGACATCAGATAACATGTTTATTTTCATTTTTTTCCCTCACCTTGAGGACTTTTCCACAGAAAGGCTAAACTTATTTCTACAAGTATGCAAAGGAAATATCATCCTCTAGAGATTTCCACCTTTTCCTTGAGATCAGAAGCTGGATATCTCTTAATTTTGATATACTACTGTTTAGTAACTAAGACAAGCAATCAATTTTGTTTGTAAAAAGGATCCACAGAGAGGAGGGGCAGAGCAAGATGGCCAAATGGAAGGTTCCACCAATCATCCTCCTGTAGGAGTACCAGATTTAACAACTATCTACACATAAAAAGCACCCTCATAAGAACCAAAAATCAGGTAAGCATTCACAGGACCCGATTTTAACTTCATATCACTGAAAAAGGCACAGAAGAGGGTGGGAAAGACAGCCTTGAATTGCAAATACCACCCCTCCACCATCCCCTGGCAGCAGTCACATGGCACAGAGGGAGAATCTATGGGTTGGGACAGAGAAACTGCAGCAAGTGTGAGACTTAGCATTAAACTCACTGTTGCCCTGTCACAGCAGAAAGCTACATCTGGCTGAACTCGCTGACACCTGCCCATGAAGGGAACATTTACACAAGACCATCCCTGCAGTTGAAACTTGAGTTATAGCAAGCATCACTAACTCAGGCTAAAGTGTTTGGGGATGCTACACAAACTTGAAAGGCAGTCTGGGCCGCAAGGAATGCAGCTCCTAGGTGAGTCCTAGTTCTGAGCTAGCCTCAGAGCCGGTGGACTTGGGGGGCACGTGATCTAACGAGACACCAGCCAGGTGGCTAAGGGATTACCTGTGTCACCCCTCCCCCAACCCTAGGCAGCACAGCTTGTGACTCCAAAGGAGACTCCTTTCTTCTGCTTGAGGGGAGAGGAGAGAGGAAAGAGAACTTTGTCTTGCATCTTGGATATCAGCTCAGCCACAGCAGGATAGGGTACCAGTCAGAGTCATGAGGCCCCCTTTCTAGACACTGGTCCCAGACAACATTTTTAGACACACCATGGGCCAGAAGGGAACCCACTGCCTTGAATGGAAGGCCCCAGTGCTGGCAGAAGGCATTGCCTGCAGACTAAAGAGTCCTTGGGCCCTGAATAACCAGCAGTATATCCAGATAGTATATCATGGACCTTGGTTGACAGTCTGACACTTGCTGACTTCAAATTAGACTCAGTACATTCCTAGCTAAGGAGGCTATAGGGAGACTCTTTCTGCTTGAGCAAAGCAGAGGAAAAAGCAAAGGGAACTCTGTCTTTCACCTTAGGTACCAGCTCAGCCATCGGAGGGTAGAGCACCAAGCAGGCACTTGGGGTATGTAATTCCAGGACTTGGCTCTTGAATAACATTTTTCAACCTGCACCCCACTGCCCTGAAGGGTGAGTCCCAAGACATGCAGCATTCACTACAAGCTGACTGAAGAGCTCTTAGGCCTTAGAGCACATGGGCCGTAGTCCAGCAATACTCCCCACAGGCCTGTAGTAGATGGCCACAGAGTGAGGCTGCTCTGCCTGTGGAAAGGGGAGGAAAGAGTGAGAAGGCCTGCATCTTGTGATTTGAGTGCCAGATCAGCTGCAGTACAATCAAATGCCAGGTAGATTTCTAAGGTTATAGACTCTATTTCTTGGCTCCCAGATGGCATATCTTGTCCCACCTGGGGCCTGGGGGAACTTGCTGCCCTGAAAAGACGGGCACAAGCCTGGCTAGCTTCACCACCTGTTGGTTGTAGAGCCCCAGAGCCTTGAGCAAACATAGGCAATAGCCAGATAGATATTATAGCAGGCCTTGGGCAAGACCCAGTGCTGTGCTGGCTTGAGGTATGACCCAGTGCAGTCCCAGTGGTGATGGCCATAGGGGTGCTTATGTCACCTCACCCCGAGATCCAGGTGGCTTAGCATAGATAAAGACTCCATTTGTTTGGGAGAAAATGAGGGAAGAGAACAAGAGTCTTTGCCTAGTAATCCTGAGGATTTCTCCTGATCTTCAGCAATACCATCAAAGTGGCCCCAGATTTCAGAAAAATTGAAAATCTTTCTTCCATGAGTCTACAAAAACCATAGTGTTACTGGGCTTGAGGTGCCCCCTAATGCATACACAGCTTAGATGGAAACACCCAAGTTCTTCTGAGTGCCTGGAAAGTGTTCCCAAGAAGGACAAGGACAAACAAGCCTAGATTGAGAAGGCAACAATAAATACCTTAAGTGCCCAGACATGAACAGATATTCACAAGCATTCAGATCATCCAGGAAAACATGGCCTTAACAAATGAACTAAAGAAGGCACTAGGGACCAATCCTGGGGAAAAAGAGATACATGACTTTCAGAAAGAGACTTCAGAATAGCTCTTTGAGGCAACTCAGAGAAATTCAAGATAACTCAGAGAAGGATTTCAGAATCCTATCATAAATTTAACAAATATGTAGAAATAATTCAATAGAATCAATCAAAATTTCTGGAGTTAGAAAATGACGTTGACATACTGAAGAATGCATCAGAGTCTCTTAATAGCAGAACTGATCAAGCAAGAAGTTCTGGGATTTTTTTTTTTTTTTTTTTGAAGATAAACAACATTGACAAACATTTAGCCAGACTAAGAAAAAAAAAAAAAAAAGACCCACAAAAATAAAATAGGACATGAAAAAGGAGACATTACAACACATAGTGCAGAAATTCACTAGATCATTAGTGGTCACTAAGAGTAACCATATGTTAACCAATTGGAAAATCTGGAAGAAATTGATAAATTACTAGATGCATATAATGCAGCAAGATTGAACTATGAAGAAATTAAAAACCTGAAAAGACTAATGACAAGTAACAAGATTGAAGCCATAATAAAACCTCTCCTAGCAAAGAAAAGCCCAGGACCTGATGGTTTCACTACTGAATTATAACAAAAATTTAAAAAAAGAACTAATATCAATCCTACTCAAATTATTCTGAAAAGTAGAGGAGGAGGGAACACTTCCAAACTCATTCTGTGAAGGAAATATTACCCTGATACCAAAACCACATAAAGATACAACAAAAAGCAAATCTACAGGCCAATATCATTGAGGAATATTGATGTAAAAAATGCTCAACAAAATACTAGCAAACCAAATTCAACAATACATAAAAGAGATAATTCATCTTGAACAACTGGGATTTATCACAAGGATGTAAGAATGGTTCAACATATGCAAATCAATTAATGTGAAACATCATATCAACAGAATAAAGAACAAAAACTATAATAGCATTTTAATTGATGCTGAAAATGCATTTCATAAAATTCAACATCCCTTCATAATAAAACACTCAAGACACTGGATATAAGATGAACATGCCTCAATGTAAATAAAAGCCAGTATCCTACTGAATGGGGAAAAAATGAAAGTCTTTATTCTAATATCTGGAACATGACAAGGATGCCTACTTTTACCACCATTATTCAATATGGTACTGGAAATCCTAGCTAGATAAATCAGACAAGAGAAAGAAATGAACGGCATCCACATTGGAAAGCAATAAGTCACATTATTTTTGTTTGCAGATTATATGATGTTATATTTGGAGAACACTAAAGACTCCACCAAAAAACTGTTAGAACTGATAAATTCAGTAAACTTTCAAGATCACCAACATTTCTATATGGCTAACAACAAACACGCTGAAAAAGAAACCAAGAAAGTAATTCCATTTACAAGAATGCAAATAAAATAAAGCATCTAGGAATTCACCAAAAAAGAAAGACATCTACAATAAAAAACTATAAAATATTGATGCAAGAAATCAAAGAGGACGCTAAAAATGGAAAGATATTCTAGGTCGTGGATTAGAAGAATGCATATTATTAAAATATTCATACTACCCAAAGCAAGCTATAGATCCACTGCCATCCCTATCAAAATACCAGAGACATTCTTCACAGAAATAGAAAAAAAAAAAAATTGTAAAACTTATGTAGAACCACAGAAGACCCAGAATATCCAAAGCTATATTAAGCAAAAATAACAAAACTGGAAGAATAAATTATTTGACTTCAAATTACACTACAGAGAAATAGTAACAAAATGGCATAGTGCTAGCATGAAAACAGATATATGGACCAGTAGAACAAATAAGAAAACCCAGAAATAAATTCATGCTTCCACAGTGAACTCACTTTTGACAAAGGTGCTAAGAACATACTCTGGCAAAAGGACAGTCTCTTCAATAAATGGTGCTGGGAAAACTGGTTATCTATACGCAGAAGAATGACATTAGACCCCTATCTCTCACCGTACACAAAAATCAAGTCAAAATGGATTACAGACTTAAATCTAAGTCCTCAAACTATGAAACTACTAAGAGAAAACATTGAAGAAACACTCCTGGACATTGGACTGGGCAAAAATTTCTTGAATAGCCCCTCATAAACATAGGCATCCAAAGCAAAAATGGACAAACGCAATTACGTCAAGTTAAAAATCTTCTGCGCAGCAAAAGATACAATCAATGAAGTGAAGAAACAACCTACCAAATAGAAGAAAATATTTGCAAACTACCCATCTGACAAGGGAGTAATAACCAGAATACATAAGGAGTTCAAACAACTCTATGAGGAAAAATCTAATAATCCATTTTAAAAATGGGCCAAAGATTGAAAACAAATTTCTCAAAAGAAGATGTACAAACTGAAAACAGGCATAAGAAAAGGTGTTCAATGTTACTGATCATCAGAGAAATGCAAATCAAGACTAAAATGTGCTATTGTCTCACTCCAGTTAAAATGGCTATTATTCAAAAGTCAGGCAATAACAAATGCTGGTGAGGATGTGGAGAAAAGGGAATTCTAATGCACTGTTGGTGGAAATGTCAATTAGTACAGTCACTATGAAGAGCAGTTTAGAGTTTCCTCAAATAACTGAAAACAGAGCTACTATACAATCCAGCAATCCCACTCCTAGGTATACAACCAAAAGAAAGGAAAGCAGTATATCGAATAGATATCCACACTCCTATATGTGTTGCAGCACTGTTCACAATAGCCAAGATCTGGAAGCAATCTAAGTGTCCATTAACAGATGAATGGATAAAGAAAATATGGTACGTGTATACAAAGGAGTACCATCCAGTCAAAAGAAAGAATGAGATCTTGTCATTTGCAACAACATGGATGGAAATGGAGTTCATTATTTTAAGTAAAATAAGTCATGCACAGAAAGACAAAATTCACATGTTCTCACTTATTTGTGGGAGCTAAAAATTAAAACAATTGGATGTATGGAGATACAGAGCAGAAGAATGGTTACCAGAGGCTGGGAAGGGTAATGGAATGTCAGGGGAAATTGGCAATAGTTAATAGATACAAAAAATAGAATGAATAAGACCTAGTATTTGCTAGCACAACTGGGTGACTATAGACAAAAATTATCTAATTACACATTTAAAAATAACTAAGAGTATAATTGAATTGTTTGTAATACCAAGGATAAATGTTTGAGGTACTGGATACCTCATTTACCCTGATGTGATTATTACACATTATATGGGTATATCAAAATATCTCATATAACCCATAGTTATATCCACCTACTATGTACTCAAAAAAATTAGAAATTAAGAATTAAGAAAGAAGAATCCATGATAATTCCATTTGGATTATGGCATAACAATTATAATTTTTTAAGTATGTTGGAGCAGCTATTCCAAATCTGGTAATAAGAAATCTTCTCTTAATTCCTCAAACGTAACTGTCTCTTATAATAAAGACAGAGGAGTTTTTTTCAGACACTTAACCAAAACTCATTGTTATAAAGGAGAGAATGTGAGCAAAGATCAAAGAACTGACTTCTATATTCAGGTTGATATTTCTTTTTTTCTAAACATAGGACTAACTCAAATGAGAATTATCATTGTTAATCTTTTAATCTCTCATCATTTAAACACTTCTAAGTGTGCTTTGGCCAACAAGATTCTATGTTCACTTTGTTTCTAAAAGGGGAAGTTAGAATAAAAGCCACTTGTTTTCTTTAGTTTTTTATTCATCCATTTATTTGTTCACGTGACAGAAATAAAATGTTAGTTGTCTACGTACCCAAAGATAAGGTCAGTGTTGAGCAATGTATAGAAATTTGAGAATAGCTGCATGTCCAATCTATTCAGAACTATAGTATAAAAATGAGAAGGAATCATAACTCAGAAAAAAATTTCTAAGCACTTAATGTTCCACTCTAATGATTAAAGTTTGCCTAATTAGAATGGGGACATGTATTGTGTCTGTTAAGATAAATAAGAAACTTAGCTTAATTTGTGTATTCAACTATTCAAGGTGTTAATGGCCAGAAAAATCAAGACTCTCGGATTTTATTTTTTCAAACTCTCCATCCCACCAACTTGGGTTGCCCTTCTGCCCCGGGAAAATGAAAAATCTGATAGACATAAAATAAAAAATAAATAGTGGGTTCCTGTGTACCAATGAAGATAGAAAATTTTCAGTATTATAAATAGAAATTATAATGTTAGTCCTGAGGTAAGATGGGGAAAATCAAATTTTTTAAAGACCTGAAAGTAAGAGGATTGCAATTTTTCCATTAGTGTGAGAAATGAAAGTTTGTAGAAAAACTAGAAGGGCTAACATTTTGAAAGAATACTGAATTCAGGAGCAAGAGCATCAGAGGGCCAACACAGAAGCAACAGCCTTCCTCAAGGTAGACCTTTGCACACACTGTGTCTTTAGCTCTGAATTTATGTATTCCTCATTACACACAGTATGTAAAATATATTGTTGCTATATATGCATAGAATAAAAGCCTGTTCATTCACTGTGGCTTATCAAAATAGGATTAGGAAATGTTCTACTTAACAACGCACATGACCCAAAACAGACCCCTTTTACATAACTCAGCATCTACCATAAAGAGCCAGACTTCACTCTCCTACCCTAGACTTACGATTAGCATGAGACTTTAAAGCAAAGGTTCAAAAGACCAGGGTATAAGGATATTCATCAAACTGAAATGTGTCCCATTATATTATATGCTTAATACCCATGGCTATCAGATATTTCATCACTATGACATGCTTGATAAAAAATTTTGCTGGCTGATACTGTACATGTTTCAGAGAGCTGATAAATTTTCTAAACCTATGTATAAGGTTGACACAAGGACCCTTGGACTTTCATATTATAAATAGCTCTCTAAATAATTATGTTTCACAAGAAATTTTAAAAGTCTACTCTACCATCATGAAAGATAAATCATTTGGAATTTTTGAAATATTAACAGGCTCTAGAAACTGTTAACCTTAAATCACCAACTGGTAGTAAATAAAAGTCTGAACTTTCCTCAAAATCCTCAGTATTTGAGGTTCATAAAATCCAGTTGTGTACAATTAATATTTTCAACTTGTAGACATAAAACTTGCTTCAAATTTATAGAAAATAAGATGTATTTGTTAATACTATGTTTTACCGCCTAGATTCTCCTCTTAGGACTTTGCCTTAGGACCTGGGAGTATTGGTTATTAAAGGCTCACAACTAAATCCTTTTTCAGGAACTACCTTCAGAGGTCAAATGAAGCTGCACCAACCAATGCTACATCCTTTCTTGGAGGAAGCGCCCATCCAATAAAGTAATCTATCCCAGCTCCACAGCTCCCAAAGCGTTAGCTGAGGCCCCTATTGTAACTAAAATGAAATTTAACTTCTCCCTATGCCCAACTGTGTTTTTTGTTTGTTTGTTTGTTTTTTAACTTCCTCACTGGCGTTGATTACATCAGCATTATTGAAGAAAATTTCTGCATGCAAATCTCTGTCTCAAAATGGGACCATTCTAAATAAACCATATACTTGAATATATTTAAAAATAAAGCTAAAAGTTTGTGACCATACATAGTCTGATACTAGTTCTGTCTGTTCTCTTAACTAAGCCTGTGAGAAGAAAATTTTAACATAAATAAATAAAATTTATCATTGGTTTACTATGTGCTAGATGGTATTTTGAAATTTAACATAAAAAAATCTTTAAATCCCATAACACTATGATATAGATGAGAGTATTGTCTCCATTTTGTATATAAAAGAACTTGAGATACAGAGATACTAAGTGCGTTGTTTACTACCACATAACTCATAAATGATGGTACTTACTTAACGGGTAAAGAAAATAATGTAATTGATCTGCTTTCTATTTCCCTAGGCTTTATCTTTATTTAAATGAGGATAATTGACTATTAGGCCAAATTGTAAAAGTCCATGTTAAATTACATAGAGCAGGTGCTCAATAAATGTTTATGTAAGTGAGTAAATGAATGAATAAATGGATGACAAAATGTCCTCTCTTACTACTTCTATTCAACATCACACTACAAAGTCCTACCCAATGGAATAAGACCAAAAATAAATAAATGTAAAAGAAAATGAAAATGAAGGATCTATCAAATAGAAAGGAAGGAATTACATTAGCTGTTTGCAGATGACATGATTGTATATGTAGAAAATTTCAAAAACTTGACTAAACAAAATCCTATAATTAATAAGAGAGTACAGCAAGGTATTAGGATTCATGGTTAATATACAAATTTCAATGGGTTTTCTATATATCCACCAAGAACAATTAAGAATTTGAATTTTTAAAAATAATGTTATTTTCAAGGCACTCCCAGAATTGAAATACTTATGCATATGCCTAACAAAATATGTACAGGATCTGTGTATGGAAAATGACAAAAATCTGATGAAATATATCAAAGAATTTTAAGTAAATGAAGAGAGATTCTGCGTTCATGAATTGGAAGACTCACTATTGTTATAAGTTCTTCCCAATTTAGTTTATAGACTCGATATAATCCCAATTAAAATCTGAGCAAGCTGTTTTATATGTATTGACAAACCGATAGTAAAGGCAAAAGACCCACAATATTCAACACAACACTGAATAAAAAAACAAAACTAGAATACTGACACTACCTGACTTTAAGACTTAATATGAAGCTAAAGTAACCAAGAGAGCATGGCATTGGCAAAAGAGTAGATGTATCGATCAATAGAACAGATTAGACAGCAAAAATAAATAAATAAATAAATAAATAAATAAACAAACTGTTACAAATATAGTCAATTGCTCTTTGACAATAAAGCAAAGGCAATCCAATGGCCAAATAGTAATCTTTTCTTTTTAAATTAGTTTTATTTTTCATTTTAAGTTCTGGGATACATGTGGAAGATGTTCAGGTTTGTGATACAGGTAAACATGTGCCATGGTAGTTTGCTGTACCTATCAACCCATCACCTAGGTATTAAGCCTAGCATGCATTAGCTATTTTTCCTAATGCTTTCCCTTCGCTAACACCACACTCCCTAACAGGCCCCCAGTGTGTGCTGTTTCCCTCCCTTTGTTCATGTGTTCTAATTGTTCAGCTCCCACTTATAAGTGGGAACATGTGGTATTTGGTTTTCTGTTCCTCCACTAGTTTGCTGAGGATAATAACTAGCTAGCATCATGATGACAGGATCAAATTCACACATAACAATATTAACCTGAAATGTAAATGGGCTCAATGATCCCATTAAAAGACACAAAATGGCAAAATGGATAAAGAACCAGGATCCATCAGTGTGCTATATTCAAGAGAGTCATCTCACATGCAAAGACACACATACACTCAAAATAAAGGGGTAGAGGAAAATTTACCAAGCAAATAGAAAGTTAAAAAAAAAAAAAAAAAAAAAGCAGAGGTTGCAATCCTAGTTTCTGACAAAACAGACTTTAAACCAACAAATACTAAAAAAAGACAAAGAGGACGTTACATAATAGTAAAGGGGTCAATGCAACAAAAAGAGCTATCCTAAATATATATTCACCCAATACAGGAGCACCCAAACTCATAAAACAAGTTCTTAGAAACCTACAAAGAGACTTAGACTCTCACACAATAATAGTGGGAGACTTTAACACGCCACTGTCAATATTAGAGAGCTCATCAAGACAGAAAATTAACAAAGATATTCAGGACCTGAATTCAGCTCTGGATCAAGTAGACCTGATAGATATTTACAGGACTCTCCACCCCAAAACAACAGAATACACATTCTTCTCAGTGCCACATGGCACTTACTCTAAAATTAATCACATAATTGGGAGTAAATCACTTCTTAGCAAATGCAAAGGAACTGAAATAATAACAAACAGCCTCTCAGACCACAGCACAATCAAATTAGAATCCAAGATTAAGAAATGCACTCAAAACTACACAACTCCATGGATTGAACAAGCTGCTCCTGAATGACTCCTGGGTAAATAATGAAATTAAGGCAGAAATAATCGAGAAGTTATTTGAAACCAATGAGAACAAAGAGACAGTGTACCAGAATCTCTGGGATGCAGCTAAAGCAGTGTTAAGAGACAAATTTATAGCATGAAATGCCCATATCGAAAAGCTAGAGATATTTCAAATTGACACCCTAACATCACAACTAAAATAACTAGATAACCAAGAGAAAATACATCCCAAAGCTAGCAGAAGACAAGAAATAACCAAGATCAGAGTGGAAGTGAAGAAAATAGGGACATGAAAAATGTTTCAAAATATAATGAATCCAGGAGCTGTTTTTCCGAAAAAATTAATATAATAGATGAACTGCTATCCAGGCTAAAAAAGAAGAAAAGAAAGAAGAATCAAATAGACACAACAAAAAGTGATAAAGGGGATATCACTACTGACCCCACAGAAATACAAACAACCATCAGAGAATACTATAAACACCTCTATGCAAATAAAATAGAAAATCTAGAAGAAATGGATAAATTCCTGGACACATACAACCTCCCAAGACTGAACCAGGAAGAAGTTGAATCCTTGAATAGACTAATAACAAGTTCTGAAATTGAGGCAATAATAAATAGCCTACCAACCAAAAAAAGTCTGGGACCAGATGGATTTATAGCTGAATACTACCATAAATACAAAGAGGAGTTGATACCCTTTCTTCTGAAACTATTCCAAACAATTGAAAAGGAGGGACTCCTCCCTAACTCATTCTGTGAGGCCAGCATCATTCTGGTACCAAAACCTGTCAGAGATACAATAAAAAAAAGAAAACTTCAGGCCAATATCCCTGATGAACATTGATGACAAAATTATCAATAAAATACTGGCAAACCGAACACAACAGCACATTAAAAAGCTTATGCACCACAATCAAGTTGGCTTCATCCCCAGGATGCAAGACTGGTTCAACATACACAAATCAATAAACACAATCCACCACATAAACCAATCTAAAGACAAAAACCATATGATTATCTCACTAGATGCATAAAAAGCCTTCAATAAAATTCAACATCCTTTCAATGTTAAAAACTCTCAATAAACTAGGTATTGAAGGAACCTATTCCAAAATAATAGGAGCCATTTATGAAAAAGCCACTGCCAATATCATACTGAATGGGCAAAAGTTGAAAACATTCGCATTGAAAACCAGTACAAGACAAGGATGCCGTCTCTCACCACTCCTATTCAATAAATTTCTGGAAGTTCTGGACAGGACAATCAGGCAAGATAAAGAAATAAAGAGTATTCAAGTAGGAAGAGAGGAAGTTAAATGGTCTCTGTTTGCAGATGACATGATCCTATATCTAGAAAACCCCATTGTTTCAGCCCAAAAGCTTCTTAAGCTGATAGGAAACTTCAGCAAAATCTCAGGATACAAAACCAATGTACAAAAGTCACAAGCATTCCTATATACCACCAACGGGCAAGCAGGGAGCCAAATCATGAATGAACTCCCATTCACAATTGCTGCAAAGACAATTAAATACCTAGGGATACAGCTAACAAGGGAAGTGAAGGACCTTTTCAAGGAGAACTAGAAAGCACTGCTCAAGGAAATCAGACAGGACACAAACAAATGGAAAAGCATTCCATGCTCATGGATAAGAATAATCTATATTAATCTATATAATCTATATTGTGAAAATGGCCTCACTATCCAAAATAATTTATAGATTCAATGCTATTTCCATTAAACTACCATTGACAGTCTTAACAGATTTAGAAGAAACTATTTTAAAATTCGTATAGGGCCAAAAATAAACATACTTCTAGCTATTTTGTAATATACAATATCTTCATGTTTACCATCATCAGAGCACTGTGCATTTTAACTTATTCTACCTATCTAACTGGTACCTATTGACCAACCTCTTCCCATTCTCCACTCATCAATTTTCTTTCCAGTCACTACCAACCGGCATTCTACTCTCTACTTCTATGATAACAACTCTTTTTTACTTTTTTATCTTTATTTATTTATTTGAGACAGAATCTCACTCTGTCACCCAGGCTGGAGTGCAGTGGCATAATCTTAGTTGACTGCAACCTCTGCCTCTTGGATTCAAGCAATTCTCCTGCCTCAGCCTCCCTAGTAGCTGGAATTATAGGCACCCACCACTTTGCCTGGCTAATTTTTATATTTTAGTAGAGATGGGGTTTCACCATGTTGGCCAGGCTGATCTCGAACTCCTAACCTCAAGCAATCCACCCACCTCAGCCTCCCAAAGTGCTGGGATTACAGGCATAAGCCACCGCACTTGACCACAACTCTATTTATATATTTATTTATTTATTTATTTACTTCCTTATTTATTTATTTAATTTCACATATGAGTGAGATCATGTGGTATTTGCATTTCCAAGTATGGCTTATTTCACTTAACATGATGTTATCCAGGTCTATTCATGTTACAAATGGAAAGATTTCATTTTTATGGCTGAATCATATTCTACTATGTATAAATACCATGTTTTCTTTACCCATTTATCCTTTTTCAGACACTTGGGTTGATTCCGTATCCTGACTGTTGTAAATAGTGCTCCAATAAACATGAAAGGGAGTATGAGAATCTCTTCAACATACCAGTTTCATTTTCTTTGGATATACACCAAGTAGTGGGGTTGCTGGATCATATGATAGTTCAATTTTTAATTTTTGGAAGACTATTTATACTGTTTCCCATAGGAGCTGTACTGATTTGCAATTCCACCAACAGTTTGCAAGTGTTCTTTTTTCTCCATATCCTTGCTGAACTTGTTTTCTTTCGTCTTTTTCTTGATAGCCATTTAAACTGGAGTGAAGTTTCATCTCATTATGGTTTCGATTTTCTTTTATCTGATGATCAGTGATGTTGAGCATTTTGTCATATAACTGTTGGCCATTTGCATGTCTTCTTTGGAGAAATGTTTATTCAGGTTTTATCCATTTATAATTCAGATTATTTGCTTTTTTGTTGTTGAGCTCTTTAACATCTTTATATATTTTGAATATTATCTCCTTATCAGATGCATAGTTTGCACATTAATTTTCCCATTCTGTAGGTTGTCTATTTGTTAATTGTCTTCTTTGCTGTGCAAAAGTCTTTCGGTTTGATGCAATCCCATTTGTCTACTTTTGCTTTTATTGCCTGTTTTTTTGAGGTGTTATTTTAAAAATCCTTGCCCCACCCAATGTCATGGTATTTCCCCTAGGTTTTCTTTCAGAAGTTTTAAAGTTTTGTGTTTTTGATAAAAGCCTTTAATGGATTTTGGGTTTATCTTTGTATATGGTGAGAGGTAGAAGTCTATTCCCATTCTTCTGCATATGACTATTCAATTTTCCCAGGACCATTTATTGAAGAGACTGACTGTCTTTTTCCCAATGTGTGTCTTGACATTTTTGTCAAAAGTTAGTTGGCTATAGATACATAACTTTATTTCTGGGTTCTGTATTCTGTTCCACTGATCTATGTATCTGTTCTGTTTTTATGCCAATATCATGCTTTTTAGTTACTATAGCTTTGTAGCATACTTTGAAGTCAGGTAACATAATGTCCCCAGCTTTGTTCTTTTATTCAGAATCGCTCTGGCTATCAGGATCCATATGAATTTTAGGACAGTTTTTTCTATTTCTGTGAAGAATGTCATTGGTATTTTCATAAGTATTGTATTAAATCTGTAGACCACTTTGGGTAGTATGGTCATTTTAAGAATATTAATTATTTTTATCCATAAACATGGAATATCTTTACATTTGTTTGTGTCTTCTTCAACTTGTTTCATCAATGTTTTATAGCTTTCAATGTAGAGTTTTTTAAATTTGTTTGGTTAAGTTTATTCCCAGGTATCTTTTTTGTAGCTATTGTACATGTAATTTTCTTGATTTTTTTCCAGATAGCTCACTATTAGCATAGAGTAATGTTACTGATTTTTGTGTGTTGATTTTGTATCCTGCAACTTTACTGAAAGCTTTTCCTCTAAGCTTAGGGACAAGACAAGGATGTCTAGTTTCATCACTCATATTCAACATAGTACTAGAAGTTCTAACCAGTGCAATTAGGCAAGGAAAATAAATAAAAAGCATCCAAATTGGAAAGGAGGAAGTAAAATTGTCACTGTTTAAAGATTACATAATCTTTTCATATAGTAAACCCCAAATAATTTATCAAAAACTACTAGGACTAATAAATAACACTGTAATTTTGGATACAAAACATTCTGCATTTGTCAAAACTCAGATAACTTCATAACACAAGGTATGCAAGCTAAAAAAATATTTAAGAGGTCAGAGGATTTCAGAGGAAAATGAGTGCAGAATGTGTCACAATAATCTAACTACATAACAAATGTATGAAAGAACCTCACTGAAGGGTGGTGGGCGCAAAGGTACTGACACTAAGTAACCTTAGAAATGAGTAGAGTCTGTATGACTAAAAGCAACAGAAACTGCACAATCACTGAATTCTAGTTGATAGGGTTATTTTCCAGGAGAGTAGCAAAGAATTCCGATACTGCTGTATATGTATGCTAGAATTGAATAGCTGGGTAAATGGATGGTGGACGGTGGGAGCCAGGCTTCTCATTGTTGGAGTGGGAG
Organism: Piliocolobus tephrosceles; assembly: GCF_002776525.5. Lineage (NCBI taxonomy): Eukaryota > Metazoa > Chordata > Mammalia > Primates > Cercopithecidae > Piliocolobus > Piliocolobus tephrosceles. The sequence continues at coordinate 86,967,891 of NC_045436.1, forward strand.
TTCGCAGATGTGCACAGGGAAGAAGTGAAAATGATTCATGTGGTGATGGATTAGAATTGAAGACATTAGCATTAGCTCATATTTAGCTTAATATAGATATAGACAGGTATATATAAATATTTATATATGTAGATATCCAATTAAGTATTTAGATACGTGTATACACATGAGTTAGGCATGCATTACCCACCTTGTAGATTCTAATACCAATAATATGAACGAGGACTCTTTGGAGAAGAATCCTAAAATTCTACAATCCAATGTAATTGGATGAATTACAGTGAAAATGTAATCATGAATTACAATGAAAATCTACAATTTTCTGTTCCAACTGGAGCAGATATATAAGCTGGAGCAATATAAGTGAAGAAAATTTTACAAAACCAAAAAGCAAGGAAGCACTAAAAAACAAAAAAAGAAAACACCTGCAGTGATGGGCATATGTCAGATAGCATAGGAGTTAACTAAAAGAGCCCACAATGGTCACAGCTGGAACAATCCAAGCAGGAAAATACAGTATTATTGGATTACAACCCAAATTATAAAATAAATATCCATGAGTCCATACTGACATAAATGAATGATTAAACAAACAAACAAACAAACAAACACATGGGGAAGGTGAAAAGTGTCCTCTAAAGAAGAATTTCAAATAATTCACATAGGAGCCCCACTCCTCAAGTGTGGACCATTCATATGATTTCTTTCTAAAGCATGCAATACGGAGAGTTGAGAGAGGGTTTGAGAAAATAGTAACTTTACACAGTGAAGAAACCTGGCAAAGATCACCTCAGCCAAATGACAAAGGTTAATGTGAACAGTAGGAAGTTATGTTAATTGTATGAATCCTCCAAATGATGCGATACAAATGTCACTTTACCTCTGTGACCTTTCTCCAAAATAGTCATAACCCCAGTATAATCATGAGAAAAACATCAGACAACTTCCAGTTAAGAGACATTCTGGAAAATACCTGATCAGTGCTCCTCAAACTGTCAAGGTTGTCAAAAACGAAGAAAGTCTGAGAAACTGTCTCAGCCAAGAAGAGCCTAGAGAGATATAATTAAACGTAATGTATTCTGAGTAGAATTCTAAAACAACAGCTAACAAAGGACACTGGGCAAAAGGAAGTCTGAATAAAATTTGCATTTTAGTTATAATAATCTATTAATATTGGTTCATTAATTATAACAAATGTATAAATTAATTATAACAAATGTACCATTCTAATGTAAGATGTCAATAACAGGGGACACTGATTATGGGGAATCTCATCACTAACTTTGCAGTTCTTTGGGAAATCTAAAATTATTCTACAGAATAAATTTTATTTTTTTTAAAAAAGGAACTAATTGGAGATCATGTGACTAAAAAAGTATAAAAGAAATAAGATCTTTCACTACGGAATATAAACAATTAAGTATGAATACCACTTCATAATCGTAGAAACTATTATTACAGACATATGTAATACCAAAAGTAAAAATATGTATTCCAAATGTTTTCAACACTTAATCAAGTATTTACATTTACATTTTAAGATAATTTCTCTATTCAACATTTCTCATGTGCTTATACTCTAGAAATACTTTTTTAAATGGTAATATCAAATATACTTTTATGTGTTAGTAATCCTGAAACTCATAGGAATACTTAATTTATCTTTCTCTTATGATAAGAACTGGTAATATTAGTAAGTATTAAAATACTAAAATTTAGTCTAATAGTTACAAGCAACAAAGCATATTTATTTGTTAAAAAAAATCCAGGCTTAGAAAATGAGATCAAGGAAAAAAGGTTACAAGCAAGGAAATAGTCAGTTGATAAGCCTAAAAAGTGGTTTAGTAAACATTTTAAATAATTTTTAAAAGTTTTATGCAGCAAGTGGCAATCTACTATGTTCAATCTTTAAACAAAAAAATAAATTTTAAAATAATTCAAAATGCATTATTAATTAAAATTAGGGAGAATGTTAAGTGTTACTAAAGAAAGATAGCTTTACACATCTCTGAAATAATTTGAGATCACTAAATGCATATACTCATTTATTTATTTAAAAACATTTATAGTCAATTACAGATAAAATAGATGATTTTTAAGTTGTCCTAAATTTCTAGCTGAACTAAAAAGGCAAAAAACAAAACAATAAAACCTCTGATGTAAGGTCAATGGTGAAAATGTAGATCAGAAATCACTATTTTATTATCAACAATTATAGTGAAATCAGTTGATATCATTTTCAAAAGACAAAGGAAAGTAGATAGAGGGAAGCCATAAAGGTGGAGGCAGGTGCTTTTGTAATTCATTAGCTATATTTGTTGCAGCCTTTGAAGACAGATATGACAAGCATGATTATGACTTTCCTTTGAGGCCCACATTCAATGGCAGATTAGTAACCTGATAAGTTTTCTATATTTATCTTCATAACAGAGATCCATTTTCAAATCAGCCCACACAAAGCATGGTTTCTTTTATGTTATTGCAACACCCAGTGATAGGATAGGCCATCTGGAGAAATTGGCTGGGGTCTGCTGATTACTCAGGAGATGCGTGTAATGAATAGTTGTTACCCCTATGGAGCTGCTAGGAGGCCAGTGAAATTTTTCCTGAATGGCAAGTTAGTTACTTCAAATAACTTCTCTCAGATTAAACTATTGCTCTTTTAAGGGAGAAGAGTGTCTTATTTTGTTTGCTTACATGAATCAATGGAGAGTAAAGGACAACAGAGCATTGAGCTCAGTTCACATTTTGCTATGCAGAGTAGGAAAGGGTATGCGTGGGTAAGTTGTCTTAAAGGCATATATGGATATTCTAATTATTACTTCAAGGAAGTATACTTCTTATTCCTTGGACTGGTGAAAATCCAGTTTCAGCCTAGACATAAGGAAATGGGCTGGAGTATGCCCACCATAGAAAGACACAAGTCACTTCTGAAATGCACGCTAATTCTTCTGCTTTTGTCCAGGGTTTCTTCCTTCTAAGGAAAGAAATGTACTTTCTTATCTTCTATTTTGTAGTTATCAGTCAGGAAATTTTTGTTGATCATCCCTTATATGTTAACACTCTTCTGGGCAACAGATCACAAAGGCTGCCATTTTTGCTCTGTGGAAAGAGGAGCACAACTGGAAGAGGCAAACATAAGAGCAGATTTTGCTGCCGTGCCCAAATGAAATCTCTTTCTAATCTGAGTCACATAGAGAAACAAAAGCCTATCCTTTTTGTTATCAACTTGGAGGTAGAAGCAGATCAGAAATATTTACTGAGCCCCATTGACCAGTGCTTAACATTTGGACAGACAAATTTACTAAAATATTTGTGTTTCTCCTTCATACATTTTTTTTTCTTTTCCATTTCCCTGGATTAGTTTTTTGCTTTGGGTACATTTGCAGGCCACAAAGCAGAAGCTGCCTGAAGTCGATGTTTTCCTACCTTTTGGGGAAAAATTAATTGAAGAGCATGTGCCAGGTATTCCAGAGAGAAGGGGAGTGACTCTCTGGACAAGAAGAGAGAGATAAGATTTCCAAAAGGTCGAGAGAGGTAAGAATATCTGAGTTTTAACTAAAACCTGATTAAGTGGCAAGGCCTCAGAGAGAAATGTCATGTTGTATACTGATATGGTTTTGCTGTGTCCCCACCCAAATCTCATTTTGAATTATAACTCCCACAATTCCCACACGTCATAGGAGGGACCCAGTGGGAAGTAACTGAATCGTGGGAGCGAGTCCTTCTCATGCTATTCTTGCGATAGTGAATAAGTCTCATGAAAGCTGATGGTTTTAAAAAGAGGAGTTCCCCATCCTGGCTTACACAGTGAAACCCCGTCTCTACTAAAAAATACAAAAAAAAAAAAAAAAAAAAAACTAGCCGGGCGAGGTGGCGGGGCACCTGTAGTCCCAGCTACTTGGGAGGCTGAGGCAGGAGAATGGCCTAAACCTGGGAGGCGGAGCTTGCAATGAGCCGAGATCTGGCCACTGCACTCCAGCCTGGGTGACAGAGCGAGACTCCGTCTCAA
>NC_045436.1:86972002-87031646 GCF_002776525.5 Piliocolobus tephrosceles
AAAAAAAAAAAAAAAAAAAAAAAAAAAAGGAGTTTCCCTGCACAAGATCTTTCTCTTTGCCTGCTGCCATCCACATAGATGTGACTTGCTCCTTCATGCCTTCTGCCATGATTGTGAGGCCTCCTTAGCTATGTGGAATCATAAGTCCAACAAACGTCTTTCTTTATTTTATTTTATTTTATTTTATTTTATTTTATTATACTTTAAGTTCTAGGGTACATGTGCATAACGTGCAGGTTTGTTACATATGTATACTTTTGCCATGTTGGTGTGCTGCACCCATCAACTCGTCAGCACCCATCAACTCGTCAGTACCCATCAACTCGTCATTTACATCAGGTATAACTCCCAATGCAATCCCTCCCCACTGCCCCCTCCCCTTGATAGGCCCCGGTGTGTGATGTTCACAACAAATGCCTTTCTTTTGTAAATTTCCCAGTCTCAGGTGTGTCTTTATCAGCAGCATGAAAATGGACTAACACATATACTCACCAAGGCCTAACTTTAGAGATCATTGTTCCCAGTCTTGTTGAAGATTCACCCTAATTCCCAAATCAGTGAAGAAACTGTGAAGCTGTCACAGTCTGAGAGACCAACCAGACCAGAGCAGTAAACTTCTCACCAGTGACTAGGAGGATCCCCCCACAACTCCCTTCTGCTCCAATGTCCCTTTTCTCAACCTTGATGGAGGAGCATGTTGCAGACAAAGGAGTAAACCTCACTGATAACTCAAAGTGCCTTCAAACTGGGAGTCAAATTTCAATTGAAAAAGATAATGAAGAAATGCGATACTTTCTTTTTCACAGCTGTGTTAGTTTTTATAATTTCTTCATACCTCCTACTCATAGGTTGTCTCACTTAACTCTCAAAGCAGCTCATGACATAAGCATTGCTATCCCCTTTATCTCCTGAATAACTATGATAGCTATATATGACTTTGGGGCCTGAAGTACACAGAGTTAGTTTAATTATAAACCTTGACCCATGACACACTCTTCTTATCATTCTGCATTGTCTTTTGGTGTAGGTAACAATTTTTAGTTACTTTTAATTATATAATAAGCACACAGAAACCCATCATTCAAAATAAAAACTAGGATCTTGACATATACCTAATTATCTGCCCAATACCATCTCTCTGCTTCCCCTATCCAAATAACCACCACCTCGTTTCCTGTTTCATTTGTCCCTTGCTTCCTTTTCTATATAGTTTTACTACCTATCTTTATGTTATTAAAATGTTTACTTTTATTTTTATTCTTTTTAAATTACAAAAAGAATATCATGTGCTATGTCAACTTTTGGGACTGACTTTTTATATTTAATGTTGAATGACTATGTTTCATCCATATTACTGGGTGGAACTGTAATCTATTCATTTGACAGCTATACAATAATCTATTGTGTGACTATGTTATACTTATTCATCCCCTCCCGCAAAGGGCATTTGGTTTTCTTCCAAGTTTTGCTATTATAAACAGTATTGTTAAGAATTTTTTTTTTTTTTTTGTATATGTCTCTTACTGAACATTAGACTCACACCTCTGTTTCCCACTGCTCCACACCCCAGCGTTCCACTTTCAGACAAGTATTTCTAACACATGCACCTTGGCTGGAATTCAGGGGAGTTGTACACAGAGGACCTGCTCCATAGAGAGGCCATATGGAAAAGCGATATGATTCTATGACAGGAAAAGGAAAAAGTATCAAAATGGAGAGGAAACAATGGTGACCGTAAGCAAAAATAAATAAGTCAGCCTCCACCCTGAAGTCTATCAGTGTTCTATGATGTGGGCTATGGATTTATGAAAAAGCAAAGTAAGTTAGAAAGTGAGGCATCTCTTAGCCCTCGGGTCTACAGTAGAAGTAGAACAGCCTCAGAAATGAGGGAGCAAGTGTCAGGGTAGGCAGCTTAGAAAAGGCTAGAGAAAAACCTACAACCAGCCTCTGCAAGCTTGGGCCAGTGTGCTCAAAACCACACTTTTGTTGCCATGGGGAATAAGGCAGTGTTCTTTTTTCTTACACCATCCTCACAATTACCCTTAACAAATTTTAATCATCTACATTACTATGACGAGACTATCCATCCCACATTTCAGATATTTACAGGAAAGTGGAAGTGGAAAAAATCAGCTTAGCAACACTGCATGAATCTAATTACAGAATAAAATGTCCATAAGTAATTACTATCCTAGATGTGGCAAAAATAGACCTGAGACCATCAGTAATTTTTTTCAACATTCTCATTTTCTCAGTGTTAAGTTCACCCTTAGGCGTAAACCAGAAGATCTCTCATGAGACAGCTCTTGCTTATCCTTCTAACCCCATCTTCCATCCTATGCTCACAAGGTCCAAAGAGTCTAGTTAGAGAGAGCTAATGCTGGTCCCTAAAGTCATCATGATTAGTCAAACCTCCTCTGTTTATGCTGTTCCTACTGTCTAAAATACTCTTTCCCATCTCATCCACTAATTTCTAAGCGGTCTCCAAGAATCACTCCCTTCTTGTACCATTTACTTTCCCTGTGCCCTTCATTAGTCCCTTAGATCTTTTCTCTCTGCCTTTTTTTCTGTCCTCCATATTTCCAGCTTCAGTCTAAGGCATACAAAACAGGCCATCACATCATAAATACACTTTTAGATTGACCCCGGTCAAATTTGTTTTTTCTCCTATTAGATTTTGTTTCTTTAGGGTGAGGGATACGATAAATGGCATCCAGTTGACAATCCACAAAGGTTGATAGAGTAGATGTTGTACAGGCCATACCCTACCCATCTGTACTTGCTGGAACACTCATCTCTCAGATACTGAGAATAATGTGGACTGATGGCTTACACCTGCCACCTTCTCAGGAAAATCACCCTTGATTGACAGAAAGCACCCTTCCAGAATTTGCCTGGGAGGGAGCTATGCCACCCGTTTGCTGTGGTCAGAAAATGGCCACACTTTCGTACACTGAAGGGGTACGAGATCCCTGCCCCTTCCTTCAATATGGCAAACGCTGCCATCAAATGGATGCTTCAGCATCTGGAGGGTCAGGCCAAGGCTAGACTTCCCTGAGATCACATCCTTTCTCCATCCTTCCTACTCTGTACCCTTCTCCCATCAGTCCCTTACTGCTTTATTCCTGAAGAGAATATCTTCCATAAGCACATGCACCCAAATCCCTGTGTTAGGCTCTGCTTGTAGGGAATATGCCTTGAGACAACTGGTCTTATTTAATTGAGTTTCATTGGATTTTAATAACGTGCACAAAAGAAGCTAGTATTCGGGCTCAAATCTCTAATACTGTAAAAGCCCTGTTTTACTACTATATCAAATATCCCTAATAGTTGGAAAGTTGTGAGCAATAATTGTAAGACATGGAAATATATATAATATTATATACAACTTAATATATATATAATAATATGTATCTGTGCAGTCTTCCCCACTTACTAACAGTAAGATATAGGATAACTTTTTTATTCCCAAGTCTGTTTCCTCATGTGATAAGGGGAGATATTCATTCCATAGAATTGTCAGATGGTTTGCAAGAGATAACGGGTAAATTATTCTTCATATAGTAATTGCCCAGTAAATATTGAATAGAACATTTTGATGACAAAGTGTATAGACAGCAGTACTAAGTAAGACATAAAATAGATAAAGGCAGTTCTCTTATATTTGGCAGGGCATCCACTCAAGGTACAGAAAAGTTAATTGAGACCAAATTTTTATCAATTAGAGCCCCTGGGGGTAATTTGTGTCAGCTTATAGAAATATGTGAGTTTTGAATTTGTGCACTCATAAATTATAAAGAATAGGCTTATTATGATTAATGATGTGCTTACCACAGGGTTTATAAACTCATACTTAAGATGATATGTTAGTCTGATTTATTTAAATCTGGAAAAAAGGAGAAGCTGGAAAAGCCTCCCACACTCAGACCTTTGAATTACAGAGATTCTTCCCAGTCAGTGTTTGAGCGAAGTCTGGAAGACGTGTCTATTTTACTCTTAGTCAGGAAGTTTTCCTCCATTTCAAGCAGGCTACTATTCCCGTATACTGCAGGCCGAAGGGAACTGGGTTTTATTTTGAGTACACTGCAAAACTATTTCCTTTTGTCAAGAGAAAGAAGGCAAGTTATAAAGGGAAAAAGCAGAGAGGCCTGAAAGTGTTTTGTCATCTGTAAAACCGAAAGTCCCTAAACCTTAGTTCCAGTTCCAAAATTCTGCCTTTCTAAAACTTTCTAAAATTTTTTTCCCAACATATAAAAAGTAAAAATAAAAGTTCACTGCTTGATGAAGTTTACCTAAAATAAACTATTCCTTCATACTCACGCTTTTTCTCTACTTTCCCTATACCAGCACCAGAGGAGAATGTGCTGGCAGCCTGGCTGGGGGCGGGGAAGTGGGGCGGCAAAAGAAAGCAACATGTAAAGGAAATGGTTCCAAAGGAAAGTTATTCTCACCTCCTGGTGTTGGGATTACCTTAAGTAAGCAACAATAAAGCTCAACTATCAAAAAGCAGAAATGATTTCTTTGCCTCAAGTGAAACATGGGTTATTTCCAGTGACTGAGAATTAATGATTTTTAAGCTACTGTAGTCTGAAAATATTGTCATTTCAGAAAATAGAACAGCCATAGGAAGTGGACCACACATGGTGTGCCTAGGAAAAAAGAATATAGATTCAGCCACTGCCAAAATGTGGAAAAAAATGCCTCTTAGAAAGGTCAATTTGATTTAGAGGGGGTTTATTCAGTTCCCCCCCACCCCTTTTTTTTAAGAAAGCTCTGTTTAACATTGCATGGCTCAGTGGAGAACAAAGAGAAACGACATATTTGGTTTTATTTTCCCAGGATATGAAATGCTGTAGCAAACAAAAAACTTCCAACAAATTTAATCAGACATTTGAAAGATTGCCCATATTGGAACAATGCATCTCAATATAAATTGGCAAAAATATTTTGATACAACCCTGATAGCTATCTTCTAAACTAAATAATCATGATGTACCACCCCAGGCTTTTAGAAAAATCCTAAGAAAACTGCAAGAAAAAAAAAAATGGCTTCGATTTCTGTTTTTGTGAAATGTTTCCTTTTTTAGTTTGTTTGGTTCTTAAGCATCTTACTAATTTGTATAAATCCCAGATGATAAAGCAAAGTTTTACATGTGAGAGACTCACACGAAATGGCAGTTGGAAATAAAATAAACTGTATGTGAATGTATCTTAATAGATGGAGGAATTATTGTATGTAAACAGATGGAGAAGATATAAAAATCAAATATGTATAACATAATAGAAAAGCAGGAGTTAATAGTTGAAACATTTTGTTAAATTATTTCTTGATCTTGCATGGTTTTCTCAAGAAATCATGATTGTGGTCAACTAAACATTCTCTATTTTCATTTCTTTTGCAAGATTAAGGCCATTGGAATGACTCCTCTCCGAGTCTTCAGCCTACAGTCTGCTCCATTTCCTCCAGGCACATATGCATAAGTATGTGTATATGTGTGATTTGTATTTTAAAAATAAAAAGTTAATTGAAAAATAAAAAAATATATATTTAAATATTAAGATCCCACTTTGAAAAAGCTAAAAGTTTGTTTTAATAAAACCCACTATTGGCTATGGTATAGGTGCTCACTTCCTATTGGTGATATTTATTGATACAAAATTTTTGGAAGGCAATTGGGCAAAAGCAAAGCAAACTATAACTATATCTACTCTGACTCAGCAATAATCTTATTTCTAGGAATTTATCCTAGATAAATAAATGTAAAAAATATAGGCATTCAAGAATGTTCTTGCAGCACTGGTTGTAATAATAACAAAAATCACAGCAATAGTAACATAACAGCAACAGAAACAGAAAGCTACCTAAATTCCCATCATCAGGGAACGTATAAATTAGATTTGGAAAAATCTGTATGATAGTATATATATATGCAGTCATTAAACATGATACAGTGGATCTCTAACTGCTAATAGAAAACATGTCTCGAATATTTATTCTTACATAAACAATAAGCAATGTTTAGAACAGTATATATAGTAAGCTCCTCATTTGTGTGTAAGTATATAAAAGGATATGCACAGAAGTGCATGTGTATGCACTTGATGTTTCAGAAAGCATAGTCTAGAAACCGTGTTTGGTGATGATCTTTATGGAATGGAACTGAGGTGAGGAAGTTGGAGGACAGTCTAAGTTGAATGACTTACTTTATTTTATATATCTTTGTGTTGTTTGTATTATTTGCCATATTATATTAACTTTTTTTTATAATACTGCAATAAAAAGAAAAAAACTCCTTTATTTTTACGATTTTTGCCCACACACAGTATGCAGCTTGGCCTGTTGATCTGACATTTCACATTTCCTTACCTGAAATAGTTATATAATCTTCACATGTAAAAATTTCAGAGGCTTTTTTTCCTTTTACATATCATTTGTTAACATGCTGAACAAAAGGTATATCAGCCCTGATCCCTGAAAACCTCACTGTTTACCTTTTCCAACAAGAAAGTACCCGTTTATCACTATACTTTATTTCCTATTTCTCAGCCAATTTCCTATTCGTGACAAAACATTTTCCCCAGTTTCATAGTGACACAAATTTTTCCCAATGACTTTGATGCAGAACATTGTTAAATGCTTTTAATAAGGAAAACAGATCACATTTTCAGTTTATCCTTCATCCACAGTCATGTATGCATTTCCTTTAAAGAGGCTGTATGATGGGATCAGGTATAATTTCCCCTTGCTAGTGGCATTGCTGTCCTGGGAGTTTAAACATCCAGTTATCTTATTTTTAATCTTCACTAATTTGACTACCTTCATGAACATGACATAGATTAATGTCTATTTTCACAGTCACTTCTGGGCCCCTTTTCATAGATAAATGCTAACTTGATCATCAATGAGCCCTTATAATGTTGCCATCTGCCACTTCAGTTGCCTCATTTTGTTCTCCGACCTTTGAACATTGAGCTTCTTCAAAATTATCAGTATTCGATACCTAATTCTGACCATTTCCATCTAGTTTTTCAATTTAACATAGACGTTTATGTGGAGAAATGACCGTTAGACATTAATCACTTCAGTTGATATTTACCAAGAATAAAGTATGTGCCGGACATTTTAATTGTTGCTGGGAATACTATTGTGAGCAAAACAGACACGGTCTCTTCCACGGTTCTATTATTAAGCTTATAGCCCAATGGATGAAACATACTTTTATCACATAATCACAGAAATGGACAATTACTAGCTTTGATAAATGCTGTTAAGGGAAAAGAAATGCAAGATGCAAATAGCTATGAGAGAATGTAGTTCATCTGGGGGTGAGGGTGGTGCTATATTGCAAAGAATGTGAACCAGGTTCAGGCAAAGACTGAACATGGGCGCACACTCAGCTGTGTAAGACTCCGACCCCAGGTACACTTGCATACTTGTCATCTTTCTTATTTTTTTATTTTTGTCTTCTTTCTAGAGCTAGTCTCTTTTTTTTTTTTCTGAGACAGAGTCTCACTCTGTTGCCCAGGCTGGAGTTCAGTGGCATGATCTCGGCTCACTGCAAGCTCTGCCTCCCGGGTTCACACCAGTCTCCTGCCTCGGCCTCCTGAGTAGCTGGGACTACAGGCGCCTGCCACCATGCCCGGCTGGGTTTTTTTTTGTATTTTTAGTAGAGATGGGGTTTCACCATGTTAGCCAGGATGGTCTCGATCTGCTGACCTTGTGATCAGCCCTCCTCGGCCTCCCAAAGTGCTGGGATTACAGGCCTGAGACACCGCACCCAGCCCATTTGTCATCTTTCTTCTGGAAAGGAACTGGCACACTGTTTATACGCCTGTTCTTTCATGATTCAAATCCTGCTATGTTGCTAATCACAGTTGAGTTCCCTGACCAACTTTCTCTCTCATTAACTCTCTTCCCATTTGCTTTTATCCAAGACCAGAAGCTCCATGTTTATCAAATCAGTATGGTAACATATCTCTCATGGCTCTTATAAAAATGGTTTTCACACTTTTCATCCTAGACAATACTTAATTTAAGTAAATCATTTATAATGATGGCTCAGCAAAAAGGCATAAGTCTTTTGACTTAAAAGGAATATATTTTTCCTAATATCTGGCTTACTGCCACTAATTTTGTCTTTATTAAACCAACTTAGTATGGAAATCTTCCCCTGAAACTTTTTGTAGTCAAGTCTTAAGCAAAGAATATATTCATATATCTTCTGGCAATTATGTAGAAATAATCTTTAATGTTTGATTTCTGTATATTGATTAACAAAACTTTATTTCCTCCTTATAGTGGGAAATTGTTTATAGTAATTATTTTTAAACCTATTTTCCCATGTTTCTTTTACAGAGTGACATGAAAGGAAAACTATTATTATACACTTACATGTTCATATATTTCTCCAGATAACCAGTCATGTTCCACTCTAGACCTAATTAGGCATAGTAGTGATTAAATCATGAGAAAAAGGAAATTCATATATTTGAAATGTACCAAGGTAGATATTATAATAGACAGAATTTAAGCAACAATGCCCCACTAAAATATTTTTTATTTTCCCTCCATTGTATCCCCAATAGTTGCTAATTTCTTCTGTTCTTTATTGATCTATACTCCCTGATTTTCCATTCCTTTTCATTCTTCAGTCATCAACCCAATAGAGCCTCTGCTCCCTCATACTTGAGACTCTTCCAAGAGCCTCCCTTAACTGTTATCCTTCCTTCTTTCTCTTCCATTTTCAGTTATCTGATAATGCCTCTGGATAAATCTTTCAAATGCAATGCTCTCCCAAGTGATTAATTATTGCCTCCAAGACAAATTATAATGTGTTAACTAGCTACATGAAGCCCTCTACATCTACCTGTCACACATCTTTCCTGGTTTATTTTGCATTCTTCCTTAAGATCAACCAAGTTCCCAGCTCTGTGTTTAACACCTAGGAAGCACTTAATAAATATTTGTGAATGAATGAATGAATGAATGAATGAAAGTGTTCTGTTTCTTACATACTTTATCCATTCCACCAGCAATGTCTTTACATTTCTTCTATATAGCCAAATCCTAAGTTGAATATGGGCCTAGTGTTGTAAAATTTGTAGTGTTCTGTCTACAGTGATGCCTCCTTTCTATGAACCCATGAGCTTCACATCTTCTTTGGGAAATAAATTCCAGTAGATAAAAGACAGGAGTGATATCCACTAAATTTATTTAGCCCGGAATAATATAATATGTATTTAGGTGTTACAATACAAGCAACTGAAATCTGAAATCTGTTATAGGCTCAGAGTTATAGTAACATCACTGATGACCAAAATATCTCTTTTATGAGTCTATGACTCACCCTCTTGCCAAAAACTTTGGCCAAAAATTACAGAGAAAAAAAATCGTTCAAAATTGCTTTGATAAAAATGTAAATTATCTCCCTGGATTTGTGGGCATTGCAGCTTTCAAATAAAAGTGTGTAGGGATATATGTAGAATGAGTTTAAAAGAATCTTTAGATGTGTGAAGAAATGTATACTCTATTCTTTTCCCCCACCCCCAAGGAAATAGTATGCAGCCAAATCTTTTTTTGTGGATAGACTGAGGGGCATGTAAGGGTTTTTTTGTGGATAGACTGGAGATCATACATTTTAAGTTTGCTTGGGTTTTAAGTGAGCCATTCAACTCCTGGAGTGTCTCGTTTTATAAAGATAATTATATCCTGCTCTTCACAATGAGCCTGTAAGGAGAGAGACTTCACCTTCTGACCTGTGCCTCCCCCAGGTGATCTGACGTTTGAATGGGGATGGGAATGAGAACTTACTCCAGCTTTCATGCTATACCATATAAAACAGCTCTCCTCTCTATCAGGATTTAGAAAAATCTAACTTTTAAGCATAATAAACCCCCTTTCCCCAGTTATATAGTATAGGAATGACCAGGATGCCATACGAGACATAGAGTAGTGGACCCTTTCTTCCCACTCACAGCCATCTGAAGGATCTTTCCATATTATAGCTAGGGTCACATCACCACGTGGATCAAAAGCCTCACATAGCTTCTCATTTGGGACATCACAGAAAGAGTTCTTTTTGGGGGGCGGGGTACGGAGTCTCGCTCTGTCGCCCAGGCTGCAGGTGCAGTGGTGCGATCTTGGCTCACTGTAAGCTCCGCCTCCCGGGTTCAGGCCATTCTGCCGCCTCAGCCTCCGGAGTAGCTGGGACTACAGGCACCCGCCCCCAAGCCCGGCTATTTTTTGTGTGTTTTTAGTAGATTTTCACCGTGTTAGCCAGGTTTTCACCGTGTTAGCCAGGATGGGCTGATCTCCTGACCTCGTGATCCGCCCGCCTCGGCCTCCTAAAGTGCTGGAATTACAAGCGTGAGCCACCGTGCCCGGCCACAGAAAACCTTCTTATAAGGTAAAATACTCAACTGTTCACAATGTGAACTCCAACCTGCCTGTTCAGTCTCATCTCTCACTGCTTTCTCACTTCATTGTGCCAGACTATTTGCATTGCCCCAGGCACTGCATGTGTTTTGTGACCGAGTTTTTCCCATACCAGTTCCTCTAAGAACAATGTCTTTTTCTTGACTGTTTTTTTAAAGTCCTAAGCATCTTTCAAGTTTCAATCTAATTATCAAATCCTTTGCAAGGCCTTCTTTAATTCTGTTGTCTAAGTAATCACTCTTCCTCTACCTCCTGATATTTTACAAATACTTCTATTATGAAATCATGAGAAATACAATATTTTTCTTTGGCCCACAGCAATTTGTAGCCTATTTGTTCAAAGAGCATGAGGCCACATCCTAACTGTTACAATGGTTCTAAAAGTTAAAGGGTAAAGTCACTGACATTTTGAAGCAAATATACCATTAGCATTACATTTTCTTTCACTATTCTTTTTAAACTATTGATAGATTTGCATGACACAAAATTACCATGCCAAAATGACCCTAAATAATACTGAGCTTGTTGCAATTGTGACCTAAACTCATCACATCTATCTCTTTTTTATACTGCCACATCCATGTAGCCTGATTCTGTCTCCTAAATTCAGTGGCTCAACCAGCCTTAAATGGTACCTACGATATTACATGAATATTATGAGATCACAAGGATGAATAGATATATTCACTGTTCATGTAGTTCATATACAGTCCAGGAAAGGAATATACATTTAATCCAATAGGGTAAGTGCAATCATTGAGTCAGAGAGTACAGAGAGGGGAATGGTTAATTCTCTCTGATTTTGAAGATTAGGTAGTGGTAAACAATGAAAGTCAGGGAGTATTTCACAGAAGGTAAGGTTTGAAGTGGGAAATTTTCCAGGTGGACAATAGGATAAAAAAAACATCCAAGTAGAAGGAATATCCTATACAAGACTGCAGAGTTTGGTAGCAGCATGGGCTGTTATTCAGTGCCAGTGAAGCTTAGGAAGCAAGAATGGCATGGCAGGACGTACGGCTGAAGGCATAGGCTGGGACCACATCACAAGGGCCTGTTCACTATGCCAAGGAATTCAGACTTTAACTTTTAATGCTATAGATAGCAATCTAATGGTTCTAGGCAGGGGAGTTACATACTTGGCATTGTATTTGGATGATATTGAGGCCAGAGGAAGAGACACCAACCAAGAGGCCTTGACATTAATCTAGAAAAAAATTGAAGAGTATCAAAATTTAAATAGAAACAAAGGGGAAGAGAGAAAGGAAAAAAGTACTAATTTAAAGGTAGCAGTACAAGTTCTTAGAAGTGGGGCTGTTTGTGAGTAGTACTAGGATGGCTCAAAGAAATCTAGCTTTTTAGTTCGAATGTCTGGTGGTGGCAGAAAAAGACCCTATGTTCAGCAATGGACAAGCTGTGTTTGAGGAATCTGTATTCACCTTTGATGTGCTCATGCTGATCCCTCGAACGGCTTATTTTTAAAGCCATGCTGGGGGTGGGGTTAGAAATGATAAGAAGGAGTAGAAGGAAACAAGTCCACATAATCCCCTCATTCATTTGTTCTGATTCCAACATCAAGCTTTTGGAATGATAGGTTTTGAAACCACCAAAATAAACATCTAATATAAAGGTAAAGAATAGTTTGCATTTTATAATCCTGAACATGCTTCTTTCTGGCTCCCAAATGGAAATCTGTCCAATTGGTTCTCCTTCTGTTGAAGGTAGAATGGGGAAGCTGATATGTGTTAAATGTTAAAGCTTTATATAAATTGTGCCTTAATTTCTATAATAAACCTCCATAAATTGGTATTGTTATTCCAGTTTTACAGATGAGAAACCCAAATCTCAGAGAAGTTAGTAGACATTCTCATAGTCCCCCATCTGGTAAGTGGTAGAGGCTAAGTATAAATCTACATCTGTCTGATTTCAAAGTTCATGCTTCTTTTATTATATGATGTTGGATGTTAAGTATTTAAAGAATATTTTGGCGCCAGAAATCAGGATTAGGAAAAGTTGACTATGAGAAAACTAAAGAGCCACACTGTGCCTTAAGCTATAATATGCTCTAAAAAGCATTCCTCTACAGAAGCATTTCTGCCAAATGTTTACACTCAGTTTCAGAAATGATCACACCTATCTTATTTCATTGAAGAAACCCTGATAATCTGCTGAAGCCAAACAAAAAAACTATGAATCAAATAATAAATGATCAATCAGAAAAATGTATTTGTTATGAAAAACTTCTTGCAGATTCTTATGAAGTTACATCCATCAGTTGAGAAGTACTCCACACACATTTTTTTAATCAGACTGCCAATGTGCCAATACTAACTTCCAGTGCTCCTCAACTCTGGCAATTCTCAGCCCTAAAAGAACTGGGATGACTACAGAGGACAGATTTCTCTTAGAATCCCTGTATTAAGAAATCAAAATGCCATTTAAATCAAGAACAAACCTACTTAATTGATAGATTACTATATTCCATGCCTTAATCAGAACTCTCTGTTCATACTAATTCTATCCAGCATAGCACGTTGATACCTCACCTTTATTTCTGGAAAACTTCAAAGCGGCCTTCACATACATGGGAAGACGTGAGGGGTAAAATAACTGTTTGGACAAACGTTTGCATTCCCTCAATAGTTCTAACCACACTACACAACATATGTCAAAATTTTAAAAAGAACAGAAACTTTTAATGCTTTGTGCAATGTATACAGTTCCTGAGCTTTGATGTTTCTATTTCTGCCCCTTTATTTGTACAAAATTGTCTCGTTAAAAAAGAAATCTTTTATGTCTCATTACTGACCTGTCAAACATTATTTTAACTTAAAGAGTAGCTGACGCCTTGCAGTAAACCTTTAAAAGCCTCCTGTTTAAAAACAATATACCATTATACTGTACATATTTAATATGGTTATTTTTTATTACAGGGAACATGTCACTGAGAGAAACTTTATACATAGGGTTTTACGTTGGAATGAGTGTAGCCAACATAAGAGTACAGCCGCTGCTGTCTCTTGTGCTGATGCTGAGTGCCTGGTGTCTCAGGAAGTTCAGAGCCTCTGAAAACCTTAGAAAAGTCAAAGCCATCTCCACTCCCTTTCAGGCCTCACATTAACACCCGAAATTATTCTCTTTACACCATTTTCTAACTTTCACAAATTTCAAGTAATCACTTAACTCCTGAATCTTTTTTTTTTTTTTTTCTTCAGAATGAATTAAACATTTCTTTCAGGTACCATTTCTTTTGACTGCATAAAAATTACTCCCTCTCCACCAACACCACCAACCCCTACATTTTTTTCACTGTTTGGCAAGCATTGACTTGATTTCCCTTCCTTTCCCCCCAGCTCCCCTTTCCAGTTTGGTACCCCTCCGGACACACTGTTTGAAGTGTTGCCCAACAGCCTCATTGAGGAGGAGGTAACAATGTACAGAAATGCTGTGTGACTTACTGAGCTTGAAAGATCTGGACATCAGAGGGAAGGAAGTGGGGGATCTGCATAAAAGAGGTTTTCTTCATGATTACACTGAAAGGAATTGTTCTGGAGGAAGTGATACATGTTCCCATTCCTGGGGGTAGGGTTATACTGAAAGGCAGAAGGTAGCAGGAGATACTATAATTGGCTTCCTTACAAGTGTTTAAAAGCCCCTGCATTATCGTCGGTGGCACTTTTTCCATTTATATCCTGCAATTGTTAGTCATTGTTTTGAAAACACTGTAGTATTAGCCTTGTATTTTTTTGCCATTATGTGAATTACTTCAAATGATGAGCAACCTATAGAAGTCAATCTTGTATTATACCACAGAGATATCCAATAGCATTTGCTGAGATGATGCTGAATAAGGGTACTTTCTAAACAGCTCTAAGTTTTTGAATGAAAGTGCACTGATTTTTATTAGCAATGACTTTTCTTATTTTATTTTTAGGATTCTGAATAGAATATTCAGAAAGAGAATGTTTAATACCTGTGCCTGTATTTGAGTCATTTTCTCTAGAAGACTTGGTGACTACATTTCCCTAATTTTCTAACTGTCACAGTTCTTAAGCTCTCAGAATAATATTCTCTTATACCCTCTAACTTTCCAACTTTGATAACACACATTTCTCAAAAAGAGAAATGTTAAATAAAATCAGGGTCATTGTCTGCACTTGAATCAGATCTGACAACCCCTTTAACTTCCAGCACCATGGAAAAAGCTTCTAGATCATTCTTGAATATGGTTTACTATTTAATTTTTGAAAATTTCATTTTGAATCTATATTTTTAAAGCTATTACTTTTTTTTTTTTTCAGATGAACACTACAATTCAAAGAACACAGTTTGAGAAATTTTAAAACCTGGGTTCTAGTCCAGAATCTGTTGGGTTACCTTGACCTCTCTTTCCTCAGGTCTTTCCTTTGTGAAATGAGAAGATTAGACTAAGTTTCTGAAATCTCATTAACCTAGGTTTAACATTTCAAAAATAGAAAAATAAGTAAATGCATGAAGTGAAGAACTAACCTCAGAGAGGAGAGTAAAACCTAACATATATGTATATTATTGAAAATTTCAAAGGTTAGGCATTGAGTTATTCATTCACTAGTTCATTCATTAATTTATTTATTCTTTCATTCTTCTGTCATTTTTTGGACATCAGTCTACTCAGGCTCCAAGTCATAAATGTTATTTCTATTCCCAAAGAATTCACAATGGTCTAATGAATCATCATTCTCAGGTTTTTTCTTACATTCACTCCTTTGCCTTAGGTGCTACAAATACATTTTTAATCAATAGTGGTTTTCTTTTTTTACTTCCTACTTGGTAAAAGAAGTTTTGACAAGTAAAACCTGACTGATAAAGTAACATGAATTTTTAATATTTGATATGCTAATTACACCCCTGCATTTTTTTTATTTTTTATTTTTGATAGGGACAGAGTGTCACTACATTGTTGCCCAGGCTAATCTCAAATTCCTAGCCTCAAGCAATCCTCTCACCTCAGCCTCCCGAAGCACTGGGATTATAAGTGTGAGCCACCATACCTAGCCCAATTAGTTAAATTTATGATTATTAAGTGTCAACTGGTTCTGACAAGGTGAGTTACCCTACATTATTGTTGCATTTTTCTGTTAGGGCTTTCCCTGTGCCCACCCCCTACCATAGGAAATTGTTTAGGATGTACTTCACATGCTAATAAATTTGATTATCTCTTGCTCCTTATTAGGATTTAATTTGACCCATATTAATTTAACATCTCTCATGTTTATTTATGTTTCTCTAAATCTAGATAAATTTTATAATACATCAAAACACTTGTTTCATTTTATTTTAAAATAAAATGGAGACAATACAAACAGCATGTCATAAAATTCCCAGACAAGAACTCACTGACAATGGGAAGGCAGCAGTTAATGAGTTCAATCATCTTCTCTAAGTGACTGTAAGTGAAGCTGTTCTGATTTATACCTATCTTGTATGTGCTTTTGGGCAACAAAAGGAAATTGCACAGAATATAAAAACAGAAGTTGATTTTATGGAAATAACCACAAGTTGATAGAATTGAAGATTTTAAGAAAAATTAGAAGGAAGTAGAATGTAGCATAAAAAATAGAGAACATTAATGACAATCATGGTTTCAACAGGTTTGAAAGATAACAGAAAATATATGCTAATATACTGGTGACCTGTGAGTGGATAATCAGACTATCAGCAAATTGTACACAAAATCCAGAAGGTCTAAGAGCATGAACACAGCCCTCTCCACAGAGCCTGGTTGTTTCTGTTGTGGCGCCGTGGGTGTTGTTTATATCCAGTACAGTGCACAAGCATAACTACTGACATGATCAAAGCACAGTTGTGTTATTGTTCCTGCTGTCTCCTTAAAATATATTCAGTGGTAGTACCAAGAAATTGTTAGAACTAATAAACAAGTTCAGTAAAGTGGTTGGTTACAAAATCAACATACCAAAATCAGTTGCATTTCTATGCATTAACAAGAAACTATCTTAATTTTTTTAAATATCATTTCCAATAGTTACCAAAAAATAAGAATACCTTGGAATAAACTTAACCAAGGGATGGAAAGATCTCTACACTGAAAGCTATAAAACATTGATGAAGAAATTGAAGGAGATAAAAATAAGTGGAATGATATCCCATCTTCATGGATCAGAAGAATTAATATTGTTTAAAGGACCATAGTACCCAAAGCAATCTCTAACATTCAATGTCAATGTTACCCCTAAACCAGTAAAACTCTTAGAATAAAACAAAGAGGAAAAGCTTCTTGACATTTGTCTTGGCAATTATTTTTTGGGTATGACACCAAAGGCATAGGCAACAAAAGCAAAAATAAACAAGCAGGACTCCATCAAACTAAAAGCCCTCTGCAGAGCAAATGAAACAATCAATAAAATGAAAAAGGCAACCTGCAGAATGGGAGGAAATATTTGCAAACCTTATATCTGATAAGAAGTTCATACCCAAAATATACAAGGAATTCATACAACTCAATAACACAATAACAAATAAAACTAGTTTTTAAATGGGTAAAGAACATGAGTGGATATTTTTCCAAAGGACACATATAAATGGCCAACAGGTACATGGGAAAATGCAAATTAACAGTACAAAAAGGTACCAGCTCACACCTCTTAGAATGGTTATTATCAAAAAGACAAGCAAGAACAAGTGTTGGTAAAAATATGAAGAAATTATTGTGAACTGTTGGTGGGAGTGTTTTTCATTTAATTATGAAAAACATTATAGAGGATCCTCAAAAATTTAACATAGAACTACCATAAGGTCCAGCAATCCTACTTCTGGGTATATACCCTGAAAAATAAAATCAGTATCTCAAAAAGATACCTGCACTCCTATGTTCATGGCAGCATTATTAACAGTAACCAAGAAGTGAAAACAACATAAGTGCCCATCCATTTCCAATGAACCTTGAGGGCATTATACCGAGTCAAATAAGTCAGACAGAGAAGGACAAACACTATGATCTCATATGCAGAATCTAAAAGAGTAAAACTCATAGAAACACAGAGTACAATGGCAATTGCCAGTGGCTGAGGCTGGGGAAAATGGGAAGATGCTGGACAAAGATACAAACTTTCAGTTATAAAAATGAAGTCATGGAGATCTCATGTACAGCGTGATAACTATAGTTAACAATACTGTATTCTATCCTTGAAATATGCTAAAACAGATCCTAAATGTTCTCATCACAAAGAAAAATGGTAACTATGTGAGGTGACATATGTGTTAACAAACTTGATTGTCATAAGCATCACTATAGTGAAATATATGTATACACAGTGAAATATATACATACACACATAGAGAGACATACACATATATGTCTCAAATCATCATGTTGTATACTTTACACAATTTTGTCAGTTATACCTCATTAATACTGGGGTAAAAAATAAACAAATAAACACTAATTTCTTCAATCAAAAAAAAAAAGTAAAATGAATTTAGTAGTGTTGATCTTTTCCTGACCCTGATGAGAACATAAGAAACCATACATATTTTTAATGATGATGTTCAGTTAATAACATTCTTAAGCTCGATTTGCAAACACAATTTCAATTTGGCAAGTAATTCCAAATCCCATGTATTATCAATCTAAACTTGGTATAGCATTAAATATTCTTTTATTCTCACCTGGGTAGAACCTGTGAATTCTGCCATGTACTGTGCCATTATGTTTTTCTTTGCTTCTGCCTTTTCTCCACCCACAATCACATGGACCCTCATTCCTGTTTCCTAAGAAATTGTTGTCCACTCCTCACAGACTCTCACTTTTAGAGTCCATCGCCCTCACCTCTCAAGAAGAGTCAGAACCTCCCCTCTCTTGCATGGGTATTCCACATCTGGTTTAACGAAATCAGTTTACCCCACACTCAATAGAAGAATAGTTACTATCCAAACATGATGTGCTTCTTTGCCTTTGTCTCTCTCTCCTTCTCTATCTTTATCTCTATTTCTGTTTAAGTAAGGCATGAATTAGGCATCTTCTAATGATGCCTTTTAATCATAGGGAACATATTTGAAGCATTTGAATGATGCCATGGAATTACTTCACTAGATTTCAGGTGAAGAAGGTAACACTCAAACCTGTCCCCCTTTGGGATTAATGGGGTGAAGAAGGTAACACTCAAACCTGTCCCCCTTTGGGATTAATGGAGACTAACAACTAGCAGCAGCACTCTGAAATGTCTTACGGTATAGCTCATGACTAAACTACAGACTCACTCGATGCAGCATTGTTATCATTCCCTGATGTTTTCTGTTTGGGGTTCATGCTCCGGGCCAGAAGCTTCATGGCTTTTATCCTGCACAGGCACAAGCGGCAGGTCCAATATATTCCTAAGATTGATGTTTCTCCTAGACCCTCTCTTGAATCCAGAGCTACTCAAAGCATCCTTGTCCTGGCCAGCACCTTTGTATCCGTTTGTACCTTCTCCTCTATCTTTAGCTTTTTCAGATAATTCTACTTGGCTACTGGTAAGCCTCTCTACAGTAATTGATACATGTTTCCCAATGTTCAGACTCTTTATTTTTAGGAACTATGACTCTGATTCTAGGGTATTAAAGCTCTGCTTTTCCCACATAAAATTTTTTAAAAACCCGTATTATCAGAAAAATTTAAATTGTATGTTATTTAACAATGTTCAATTGTTAACTTACTCATTTACCACAGATTCACAGAACTGTAAGCACAATTATATAACAGTAACATTACAAGAGAATGGTGATATATTTTCACAGTGTATGCACTTGTATGTGCATAAATGTGTGTATATCTATAGAAAATCAGATTATATTTATTATCCATCAAGTAATAATATTAAAGAGTAAACATTAAAAAATGCAAAAATAACACTAATTAACACAATTACAATTACAACAATTACAACCTGCTTTAAACTTCAATTTTATTTGATACCATTTATCTTTATTTTATCTGATACCATTTATCTTTATTTTATCTGATACTTTATTTTATCTGATATATTTAAGGCCATCCCAGTTGATTAATTGATTAAATTACACAAAATGTATTTTTAATTTTTCTTCTTTAACCCTCATGTTTTAGTTATGCCTGTTGGAAAAAATGTCTAATTTAATATAGTTGAATAATGCTGACTTTAACAGGAACAACTAGTCTATTTGTTTTTAAAATAATAATGGATATATTTGAAATTAAATTTCAGATTGCTCTTTACGACAACTGTACTATATTCTTTTCTTTTTCTTTTTTTTTCTTTTTGGCAACAGGGTCTCACTCTGTCACCCAGGCTGGAGAGCAGGAGAGTAGTGGCATGATCTTGGCTCACTGCAACCTCTGCTTCCAGGGTCAAACAATCCTCCCACCTCAGCCTCCCGAGTAGCTGGGACTACAAGTGCCCCACCATGCCCAACTAATTTTTATATTTTTTGGTAGAGATGGGGTTTCACCATGTTGGTCAGGCTGGTCTCAAACTCCTGACCTCAAATGATCTACCCGCCTCGGCCTCCCAAAGTGCTGGGATTATAGGTGTGAGCCACTGTATCTGGCCTCCTATTTTCTTAATTTGTCGTGAACTATACTATAAATATAAATATACATATGTATATATACACATAAATATATACATATATACATATATATATATATATTTGGTGATGCTTGTGCTAGCCCACTTGCCAGCCACACAAAGGGGAAAAATGCTAATTATCAGCATGATCAGACTCCAGCACAGCATGGTGGACAATCCAGTGTACTCAGAAGTTTTCACTTTAAGCTCTGCCCACCTAGAATCCCTGAGGCTCATGGTGATGGCCAAGAAAACACTCAAGAGGGAGATGGTGCCGTCGGACACTCCCCTGCTCCTTCTTCAAATATAGAAAATAAGTTTACATACAGAATAACTGCAGAGATGTTTCAACCCAAAAGCCACCATGGTCTGTGGGACTCCTCTAGAAAGCACAGACAAGCTATTGGCTACCACCAGATGCTTCAGGATAAAATCCATGGTCCTTAATGTGTACCTAGTCAAGTACAGAGAGAGATAATGGTAATGGAGAGAGAAGTCTTCCCTCATTTCAAATATACTCTATGATAAGAAGATTATTCTTATTGCCAAATCTCTGGAGGCCTTTCTGTTTACCACGACTGATACTTGTCTTCAGAGCCAGAGGATCTTGCATAGAAATAGGATGCACAGCCAAATTTATCATTTCAGCTGAAATCCAGTATTATCTACTTACAATTAGTTCCCTCTCAAATATGTGTAAGAGTTAAATATCTAACATTTAGAGGAAACATACAAGATAGAAATCACTGCTGTGAAGAGCATACATGAGGTAACGTTTTTGTTCTTCACAAATCTATGATACACACACTACCATTACTGTCATTATAAAGAGAAGGGTAACTTACATAGAGAGAGTAAATGATTTGTCGCCATTCACAATCTGGCTATGGTCACAGTGGGGGTTTGGAATTACCTGGGCTGGTAGCAAAGACAGTGCATTTAGCCACCAGGCGATTTTGAAAAGTTGATTAGTTATGTTCTTCAATCAGATCTATATTTATTTGTGTTTTTATACCTTGTCATTTCATTTTGGATTAGTGGTGCTATATTTTACTTTATATTATTTGTTGTAATAAATTTCCATTTATGTGTATTTATTCTATAAGTCAGTATCAATTATGAATAAAGCTTCATATAAATTTTAAAAAAAAGAAATGTCTTCCTTTTGTCATCGTATTTTATACCCCTCAAGGGTTTTAAAGCTATCTAACTGGTTCTGGGTCATCTATTGGGACATTTCTTCTTCATATTGTTTAACTTTAAGGTCTGCCCACCCGGAGTTGCTGGAGCTCATAGTGATGGTCTGGAAGACACTCGAGGCAGAGACATGTTAGAAATCCATGTCTACTGTGCCTGTATTACTTAGTCAAAAACATCAATTTTAACATTCAGTTACAGAGTCACAAACAGGGCTTCTGTCCTTGAAAGTCTGCTCATTTGGATCAGTCTGTTTACACATTGGAAACAGTGTTTATTAATGGTTGCAGACCAAGATTGGCAAACTCAAGATTTTTAGCAGAGAACATGAATAAATGGTCCTGACCAGGTGGGAACTGCAGTATACCAGAGAAAATGTGCCTGTTCAACGGGATAGATGTCACTTGGCTATTGTGAGGGCAGTGAGGTCAGAGTTAAAAATGTTGATAATCCAAGTTTTTATGTCAAGTCTCCATATTTTTAATGTGGGCTGTTAATGTTTTAAGAACTTTGTTCAAACTTCACACTAAAAGATTAACGGGCTAGATTTATATAAAAGTATATCAGTTTGTGATTTTTATAAAAGGTAGTGTCCTCATCTGAGCTCAAGGGTCATTCCCATACCTGTGCTTGCTGGCAAGGAGCTCAGGTGAGAGTAGGGAAAGCTGATAAACTCAAACTCACTCTGCCCGAAAATAGAGCTCAAAGTAGAAACATGGTATGCTCTTCATGTACAAATAATATAAACAGGGAACTCAGGGAAGAGTGGGATGGTGGATAAATATACTTTTGTTGTTCATGATAAGAGCTATTTTTTACCTTTCTTGTGCATTTACAAACAAACAGATGAATAAAACAAGCAGAACAGGTTTCCTTTAATCACACTAATCCTGGACTAAGCACACTCCTCTTCCTGCTTTGCTTAAATTGTTCAAGTGTTGGTAGTGATACGTGTTGAAGGTCCTTATCATTGGGCAGTTGCATTTGTATCCTAAATTTAAAACAATTTTTTCAGATGTTATGAACCAACCGGACTCCAGCTGCTGAGTCTTCGATGCTATCTCAAGAACTTCAATTAAAATATTACATTCTGCACACGCACAGACCTCCACATCCACTACCCTCTCCCTGCAAAACACAGACGGGGAAAAATTGATATTTAAAACAGTGCTACCTGGATTGTAGGTACAGGGGGCTCACTTTAACTAGTCTATTTGTTTATGTCTCACAACTTTTATGAAAAAATATTGAAAACGCAGGAAAGACTTTGTCATAACAAGTAAGTATCAATATAATCAGAACATTAGATTATTGAATATAAGTAATTTTTTAATTTATAAACTTTTAGTCATTTCATCATGAAAATTGCATTGCATGTCTAATATTTAATCTACAGCCTAAAACCAATGTTTACGTACTGATCTATTTTCCACTGGTTTACAGTTTGATAGACTAACTTGACTTCTGATGGATTTTGGTTTACTATTAACTGTGTAGGTTCAAGAATGGTTTAATAAATACACGAGGCAATGCATACATTAATTAGCTCTATTATAATAAATATATACAATATTTGTAAATATATATAATGACATTTTTTAAGGTTATTATTTACTGTCCAGTTAACTTATTGCTTAAGTCCAATATACTGCATGGTAGGAAATGGGGATTCAAACATATTTATCAAATAAAGAAGTGAATTAAAGGCCAAAGCAGAGAAATAATGTTACACAGTGACTTCTTACTCCAGATTAGCACAAACTTACAATGTGGAAAAGTGTATCCTTAGGTTGGTGACATTATTTGAAAGCTACCATGAGCTCCACATGTGTACACATAAACATCTAAATAAAGGTGTGGAGAGGTATATGAAGTTTTATTTCAAACTTAGATCTAAATAATTAAACATTGGTTGAGATGTATTTAATTACACAATAAAATCAAATTGTTTAAAGCTCAAGATTTTAATGTATAACAGCAAATAAAATGTGTAATTTACAGCACTGAACTTGTAATGTTTGAGGAAGCACTAAACTTTTGAATGACACGTACCTAAACAATAAATTAAAACTATTTTTATTTCTACAATTTTTAAATGACTTGCAACAAAGAAAACATAAATCATTTTGGGGCTGTTGAAGAACAAACATGCTTGGTTAAAACATTTTATTCTTAAAGATTCTTCGAATTTGTGATATTGAAAGAAAAGGTAGTTTTATTTGAGTCAAAAAATGGAAAGGAAGGAACTCCAGTTTAAGTGTTGCCACACTAAAAACAGATTCAAAACCTCTTGACTTTCTCCACTTTTTCCTTCAAGCATGTATCAAAGATGCCTCACTTACTGGAATCACCCAACTGCCTGCTGTCTGCTTCATTTAAAAGCCGGAATATTTAGGATGGGCCCCAAAACACATATCCATTAGCAGAACTTCAGAAAACGAGATGTTCATATAGCATATGATTTGAAAGCTATGAACAATGCAGATGTTGCAGAAATTTTGATTAACAAGAACTCTAGAAAGAAATCTTAAAACTTGCTAAAGTCAAAACACTTTCCACAGAGATAACCTTTTCTACTTTGGGAGAATTATTTACGTGCTCATGGTAAAACACCACCAAGTGCCAGAAATTTTTTAATAAATTTGTCATTATAGGAGTTGATGTCCTCAGTAACATCTAAGAAATGTTGATAGGCAAAATTTTCTGCTAGACTTGGTCCCAGGGTATGGCCTAATTTTATACACACTATGGTTCTACAGCTGGTATGTTATAGGACCTCATCCAAAAGTAGCATAAATAAGACAAATATGGGAAGTCTCTGATCAAAAGGGACAATAATACTCTACGAATTT
The DNA here is from genome assembly GCF_002776525.5 of Piliocolobus tephrosceles. Lineage (NCBI taxonomy): Eukaryota > Metazoa > Chordata > Mammalia > Primates > Cercopithecidae > Piliocolobus > Piliocolobus tephrosceles. Next base: position 86,996,065 of record NC_045436.1, read on the forward strand.
TCTTAAATCCCCTTTCAAAGATTTCAAAGCCTCTGATAAATAATATGTCATAAGCCATTCAGGTGACAGCAGGCAGATAAAGGGGAAAATATCATTCTCCTTTATTGCATGAGCATACAGCCTGAAAAGATGAAAGGAGAAACAGCCATAACTCAAGCTTCTCTTCAGTTAAAAGGCACCAAATAAATCTCCAAAAAGTGCATCTAATCATAACTATGTGCTTAATTTAATCAAACACTGCTTATTTTCCTTTTTTGATATTTTTGGCAAAAATAAATTGTGTCACTTAATTTCTGGTTCCCCTGTATTTTCCCTCTCCAATCCAGCCTCAGACTGCCTGCTGGGGTTTCTAGAACACAATCTGGTCCTTTCCTTATCTTAATTAAAACCTTTAGTGGGTCCATTAGTCTTCACTCAATTAAGAAAAGGATCCTCTGAGTAACATTCCTCAATTAATGCCACTCTTCATTCATTCACTCAACAAATCTCTCTTTCTACCACATTTCCTACACTCTAAGATTCTTACTCTACCGAGATTCTTAATTATTGCTCACACAAGGTGATGGACTTAAATGTTTTTATATCTTACTCAATTGTAATACTAGAAATGCTGTACACTTGTCTGATAAAAGAAAATTCTAATTCATAACAAGACGAAACATACATTCTTTTCTTTGAGAATCAATTCTTGAAGAGTCTACCTGAGAAAATGCATCGTTTCTTCCGTTGTGCTCCTATGCATTTTTTAATATCAGTAGAGTATTTATTGCATTATAATTAATTGAATACATGTTTGTTTCTTTTACTGAATGTCAGGGACCATCATGGCTTATTCATGTCTGTAACTGATAACCTGAGAACATTGCCTGGAAAATGGAATAAACACAATGACTGTTACCGTTTGAATGTCCCTTCCCAAACTCCAGTGAAATTTAATTTCCTATGTGACAGTGTTGAGAGATAGGGCTTTTAAGAGGTTATTGAATCATGAGGGCTTTGCCTTCTATCTTAGTCAGTGTTCTCTAGAGGGACAGAACTAGTAGAATATACATATATATATATGTGTGTGTGTGTGTGTATATATATATGTATATCCTACTATATATATAATCTAACTAGTTTACATATATATATCCCACTAGTTCATACATACATATATATACACACTTGTGTGTGTGTGTGTGTATATATATATATATACAGCTGTATATATATGTATATATATCCTACTAGTGTGTATGTCTGTATATGTGTGTGTGTGTGTGTGTGTGTGTATCCTACTAGTATATATATGGAGTTTATTAGGAGTATTAATCACGAGGTCCCACAGTAGGCCATCTGCAAGCTGAGGAGCAAGGAAACCAGTTCATCCCAAAGATGAAGAACTTGGAGTCTGATGTTTGATGGCAGGAAGCATCCAGCATGGAAGAAAGATGTAGACTGGGAGGCTAAGCCAGTCTAGGCTTTTCACGTTTTTCTTCCTGCTTTATATCCCGGCCATTAATCTTGGTGGATCTGCCCTTCCCAGTCCATTGACTCAAATGTTAATCTCCTTTGGCAAAACCATCATAGACACACCCAGGATCAATACTTTGCATTCTTCAAGCCAATCAAGTTGACACTCAGTATTAATGACCACACCTTCACGATTGGGTTAGTATATTCATGGATTAGCAGATTTAATGATTTAATGAAGTAACAGATAATCATGTGAGAGAAACCAGTGGCTTTATAAGAAGAGGAAGAAAGACGTGAGCTAACACTTAACTCACTCAGCCCCCTAGATAAGTGATACCCTGCACTATCTCTGGACTCCTCAGAGAGTTCCCACCAGCAAGAAGGCCCTCACCAAGGTCTGCTACCCCTCAACCCTGGGCTTCTAAGCCTCCATAACTATAAGAAATAAATTTCTTTTTTTAAAATAAATTACCAAGGTTCGGGTATTCTAAGCAACAGAAAACTGATTAGACACTGACCATTTGTTGAATTGAAAGAAATTAGATTAAGAAATTTCTTTAAAAACCCATTATTTTTTCAACATTAAGATGTTATGAGTCAGTAATGTGTATATGTCACTGCACTAGAAGACGTGAGCATTCATAGAATATAAAGGTGCCAGTTGAGATTGGCTTAATGATCAGAATGTGAAAGGAGAACAATTAGGTATTAATAATGCAGTCTATATCCGATATAGTAGTTATGTTGAAACCCGATCTAAATAGAAGCCCCTGTTCTTCTTATTATTCCATATTGCTTGCTAAGAATATTTTGTATTCTCCTAAGTTAACACTCTTTACCAAATGAAGTATTTACGCAGCCTAGTACTTACACTGAGGTTCTCAGTTCTAAATAATTTTAGCACACAATTATCAGCATAGAAGCTATGACTTATATATGTGCCTTTTACTGATGAATTTAGAGAGTGAACCAAGACTAATAGACTGTACTACAATGTCTCTGAGTCACGGGTCCACAAACCCAACTATGCTGGTCCGTGGCCTGTTAGCATCCTGGCCGCACAGCATGTGGTGAGCAACAGGGAAGGGATCGAAGCTTCATCTGTATTCACAACACTCCTCACTCACATTACTCCCTGAGCTCCATATCCTGTCTGATCAGCGGCAGCCTTAGATTCTCATAGAAGTGCAGACCCCATAGTGAACTGCACGTGCAAGACATCTACGTTGCTCACTCCTTATGAGAATCTAATGCCTGATGATCTGTCACTGTCTCCCATCACCCTTAGATGGGACTGTCTAGTTGAAGGAAAATAAGCTAAAGGCTCCCACTGATTCTACATTATGATGAGTTGTGAAAATATTTATATATATATATATATATATATATATATATAACAACGTAATAATAATAGAAAAAAGTGTACAATAAATGTAATGTGCTTGAATCATCCTGAAACCATCCCTGCATCCCCTGGTTTGTGGAAAAAATGTCTACCATGAAACTGGTCCCTGGTGCCAAAACGTGTGGGTACCACTGACCTGAGGCACAGAGAAGTTTCTAAGAGCCTAAAACTACAAATCAGGCAATTTAAAATTTTTAAATGAATCTTCATGGCCAAACAAATTTAAACATCTCATCAGAAAGAATTGTACAATTTCTGTGCCTTGATAGTAGTTGTTATTTTACACCTGAATTATTATTTTAAAACAAGCTTTCAATGCTGAATAAAACGATGTTGCAAAACTAGTTAATTTCAAATTATTATCCTGTAAAAATTCCATCTAAATTAATCCTAGTGAACATATAAATATTATATGTGTATGTACTCCAAATTAAAGTAAATAAATGGGCTAATGTGGCCTTTCAGATGCAGAGGGGACATTTGACAAATATTTTAACTTTCTAAACTCTATATAGTAACACAAGTTACGAAGAATCTGTGGTTGTGATGGTAAGCTTTATTTGTCAACACATCAATGAAAAATCTATATTTGAATCCAATGAGTTCCAGGTCATTTGTGTATGAAAGCACACAATGTACTGTTTTAGGGTGTGGGGTCGATTGCCTCATTTACCTTTAGATATAAACAATAGAATTTTTCTTAGATAAATATGATGTAACGTGAGCTATGTACTCTGACATGTAATGGATGGTTTGGAAGCCAGCAAGTTCCAGAAGAAATGTCAGTCAAAACATCAATATATGAGCTACATGCCAAATGATATTTTTACTATGCTAGGGTATGCTTGAGTTTCAATTCAAGGAAGGAAGAATAAAATGGTATGTAGGATTATGCAGGAAATTCACATCTCAGAAACATGATAGGAAAAGAATATATCTCAAGAGACAACCTCAGAGAAAGGAGAGATTTCTGAGTCTTTCCAAGTTTTCACAAGACCATCATACAAGTTTTTTCTACATGTAAAAAATTCATTGAGGGGTGGGGAGGAGGGAGTAAAAGGGTTTTGATGAGCAATTCTCTATCTGCTTAGTAAATCTGCCAACTTTGTAGACCCACTGGGTCCTCTAGAATCTGTATAGCCCATTCTATATCACAGATAGATGAAATATGGCTTTTATTTATTTATTTACTTATTTTTGCATTTGCTTTGGAGAAATACCAATGCAAGACTTTTTTATTTTCCTAGAGTCCTACTAATGCACACACATATCTTTAGGCAAGGAGGAAAGATTACATTCTCATCAAGTACATATCACTTATTCTTAAAATAAATTAATGGCTTGTCATGGGGAAAGGGGGACATGGGAAAAGGAGGGCAGTTAAAATTGCTCAAAAGAAAAAACATTTTTTGTATAAATTATTACAAGAAAGCAGTGACATACATAAAATGTACATAGGAAAACAAAAAGGTACATTCGGAGTCAAAAAGCCTAACACATTTTATATCTTTAATAGTATTCCTATTCCACAAAACCAATTAATTTTAAGCTCTTCCCTCTTTGTGCTTGCTTTGAAAATAAATTCACCTACTGTAGTGATTATCACAGTTATTTTCATGGCTTTTCTTATGTCATATCCCTAAAAAGTGCAAAAATTTATTTCCCTCTATGCAAAATTATTTTGATGCAATTCACATGTATCCCAAGCTTCAGCAACATTTGGTTATTATTAAATGATTATAGTGGAATGGAAACTAAGAAAGGAGAAGCATTTCAGTTCTTGGGCAGAGTCACTCCAACCTCTTTAACTCTTTTACAACCATGAATTATTTTGTTCCATTAACAAAGCAATAGCTTTCTTAAACTAGAAAAATAATAAAAGAAATGCAGCAAAAGAGGTGTAAGTCACAGTATTTCTAAAATCATGTATCATTAAAACACCCATTCTGTCTAGAACCCCACTTTGTTTCCTCCTTGACAAATTACACACATAAATTTCTTAGACCAATATTTTATATCAGAAATAATATATTTGGGGCAAGATTATTCCAGTAAGGAACAATATTACAAATTTGGTTGAATATTATACTTGTCCAACTCCATTTGTGACAAAGTCTATCCAGAATTGCATATTTTTGTTGGCTTTCAGTTAGCCTTTACTCTGAGCAAAAACCAAGGGTCAATACCAGCTAAGTGGTATCCTGGTCCTGAGGCTCGTACTTTAGGGAGATCTGCTGGAGAGTAACTAATTATATAACAATTTTAAAAAATGCAAAAATCTTTCTGAGTTTTAATTCTGCCTGCTTTCTTTTTACATATTTCATCAATTTGTTGAATTAGTACAAATATGTCTAATACTGAAAATGGGATGTTCCTTTTATATGTTTATGATGTGACTATATGTCACAAACTATCAAGGCTCTCAAGGGGAAATTGGTTCTGCTTGCTAACTATTACTAGAAAGGATTGCTTAAAGTTATTCACTTTAAAACCTAAATTATTTCTTGGGTAGGTTACCTTTCAAAATGTAATTGATTATAATCTACACTATATAACAAGATAATTAATTTATTTAGTTACTTAAACATACATTTGCAATGAATTTATCCTGGCAGATTCACCAAGGAAATTAGTCTCTTAAAACCAGATGTTCTATCGATGTGCTTGATGAGTTAGTTTTTTGTTTGTTTGTTTTTGTTGGTTTCTATAGCCATAGCTGGTGGCTGGTAACCCATGCTTTGAAAATGTTTCAGTGTAAATAATCTTGGTCACATAGTATAGTGAAGAACTTTGAAGACTTAATAATTCATTTGTTCATATGCTAAAAAAGAGCTACAGAAACTGTTTCTTTATAAACTCTTGGACCTGCCTATTCTTTTGGCCCACTTCAATGAGGAGATTGGGTGGCCATGTATTCAAGAAGTAGTGTTGATTTTGGTCTAGTTTTCAAAAGAGGTTGTCAACCATTCTATTTTGTTGGTTGATTTTTAAAACATAGAGTCTGCCCTTAATCAGTAAAAAGAAACTGTTCCTTGCCAAAGAACATATTTCCAAACTGTTTGCTAGCTAACTTCTATCAGAAGCCATTTGAAGGGAATTTCTGGGGATATTTTGAAGGATAAAATGCATGTCTCTCTCTAGACATCCAAGTTTTCAACCCTAAATCATTCTACATTACCAAAAAGCTTCCTATTTATACCCTTTCTTAGCTTGCAACAAGATATTTACTTTGTTGTACTTGGTCCTCAGCTTATATTAATATTAATAGATATCCTGAAACAGGTTTATGAAATGTACTGCCATAGGTAATTAATAATGCTATTAAAATATCATCCACTACATCACACAGAATTTCCTACACAAAAACCCATTCAAAGACATGGGCCTTTGTGCTTGATCTTACAATTAACTAATGTGCTTTCTCCTTAAGTGATGATATGACTCCTGTAAACATTATAGTTTCAGCTGAAACATATATTTCAGCTACCAACAAGCTCAGAGTTAAATTTATTAACTAAAACTTTATGTAAGCATTTACAATATGCAATACGCATTGTTTGTTCTAAATTATCCTTGAATTCGCTTTTCTATGTTTTTCATGGCCCTGGCTTTTTAATTTGTGTATGTATTTTGGGTTTTGTGTATATCATTGAAAAGTGTCTCAAAATATTTTCTTGAACAAGATGAGTTGTAGCTAAAAAGAAAGAAAATAAACTAGATGTTCCACTGTATTGTAAAAAGATTCTGAAAAAGATATGATAGAGAAGAAGAAAGAGGCAAGATAAAGTAGTGCTGAAATAAATAACTGAGCACCAAAGGTAAATAAAATATGGGTAGTAATTAGTGAAATTAGAAGAATAGTGAAATAAATATATAATAAGATTAAATGAGGCTGACAAAAAAAGATAAATACAGATTGGAATGTAGCAAACAAAAAGAAATATAAACCAAAAGACAAAGACAGTATGTTGGAATAAGTTGAATACTTTGACACACACAGAGCAGCAAAACCATTCAAGTAATGTGCTGACAGAAAAGTCAACACTGCTCCTGTGCATTACTGATGTGGTATTCTAGGGGAAACCAAAACCAGGTCACCACCTTCTAATGCCTACAAGGGTTGTCTTAATGTGTGTTATATTCACAACAGGTTTTATTACATCACCAAACATTTAAAAATTCAATAGTTACAATGTAACTCTGATGTTCTCAAATCCATGAATTCACTTAATAGATCAACAAACTCAAATTCAATGAACAGAATGCTTTGAGTTGTGATCCCTAAGAATCAATGAATCTGGAAGGATGCCAGAGGTTTGATGCACAAGGTTATGCAGGGAAAGATGGTGATGAGGCTTTCATGGGCCCAGTGCAGGTAGCCAGTGCTCCTCTTTCCAGTGTGTCTTCCCAAATAATGCATTTGTATTTCCTTTTTTTCTCTCAATAGTTTACTTTTGTCAGTGACTTTAGAAAGTCACTGAATTACTAAGGCATTGGTTTTCAAAGTGTGGTCTCTCAGACCAGCAGTATCTGTCTTTCCTGGGAATGTTACAAATGCAAATTCTAAGACTGAGGAATAAAAAATTTGGGGGGATAGGGCCTTGCAATCTGTGGTTCAGCAAGGCCTTCAGGTGGTTGTAATGCACTTTGCGAACCACTGGACTAAAGGAATATTTGAATCTGAGGGAGTTTGAATCTGAGGGGGTCATTCACAAGCACACTGAACGAGAGTGTTAGGAATAGAGACAGGATTAGAAAAGGAGAATAGAAAACTGCAGAAAAAGAAAATAAGCAAGTGACAACTTCCCACTTTCTTGTGCCAGAGACTCAAATGTGTGTTTGAGTTCCTATTAATCTTTTAGTTTTCCTTTTTAATTTATTATTTGTATATTTGAGCCTATGCTGGTTTTCATTCTTCGTTTGTACTGAAAAGAGAAAGTCTGACACTAAGTTTATTGAGGAAAATAGAACTATCGAATACTTCATATTCTCTAGACTTCCTTAACTCATTGTCCTCAGCATAACACCCCAATTCCTAAGTCATTCTGCAAATGATCAAGATTCCTTTTAGCTTTAGCTCCATACAGGGATCAACACCACCAGTGCAATTTAGTCACCCCTGAGGTAAGCCTCCGCAGCTGTTTAAACAGTGCATGGCCCATAACAACATGACAGTGTAGGGCAGGAAGTAAAGAAGGATTCTATTTCTAATTGAACCTCTGATGGGAGTTGAAATAGGTGGTATTTGATTTCTGAAACTAGAATTCACTTGCTTATCATAAACTTTCCAGCGGCACACTTTCTCTCCCTCTAAGCACCATCACTGTCGAAAACACTTCCATTCCTGCAACTACTCCTTAATTATGAATTCCCATATGGGATCTGATCCTATCTTCCTTGAAAACAGGTATTTTTAGTTTTGAAATGTCTCTACATTGTTATGGATTGAAAATTACAACCTACTTCATAATCACTGGAGATGATTTAGAGATAAAACAATGAAGATGATCCTAAAAAGATGGACTTAAATGTTGACTTACTTAACCTGAATGAGAGTAGATTAATAAATAGATTGACCACATAATTACCAGATTTTTAAATCTGGGAAACTTTTCGGAGATAATAAAGGGGGTGGCTGTTACAGACTTTGTCAAGACAACAGGCCTGCACTGGATCTGTCTTCAGTAAATAGGGAACAGACTCACTCTGTGACTAGGACACTTACTGGCTAACTTCAAGTATATGAAAGATTTTAATGAGAAAAATATTTATAATTTACTTTCTTTATCCATGAAGACCAAATACGAAAAAAAGCAGGACACATTTTGTTGTTGATTTATACGTTTCTTGAGGGTCCTGCTATCATTGGGCTCATTATCTAATTATTAGACATATGTTTATATGAGACAATTATTTTTTATAAAATTACCAGACACAATTAGCTCATCTTTACTTTCAAAACATTAATTGTGAGAACTGTAGAGTCGCCACCCATGGGGACTCATTACCTCTGCTTATAAGTTACTGTCCTTAAACATAATTAAACATAATTCATGAATTGTATCAAAATTCTACAGTTATACAGCTCTCTTAAAGAAAAATACTAAGATGCTGTTGTCATATTTTTTCCTAATCTACAGAGTTCAAACTTTTGTTCCTATTCTTTGGAGGCCTCCCATATGTAGCTATTTCCTCTAAGTGTCTATACATTGTTGAGGGTTGGATTATAGAAATCCATTAAAGTATAGGCAAGGCAGTTTCACATTGTTTACTTGGTATTATTTTAATAGTACATCTTCATGCACTGTTCCCTGTAGACTTCTTTCTTTCGCTACATGCTCTACATGCTACAAAACCTGAAATTTACCTGATGGGTTAAATTTAATCATAAAATTTGACACCATCAGATTTAATAATAAAACCTGACACTCAGAACCTTGACTTTCAGGAGCAAGAATTACAACATATGAGGAAAAGTGGAAGGAAATAAGGAAGGGAAGAGAAGGGAAGGGGAAGGGAGCGGGGGTGGGGAGGAGTGGAGGGAAACGGAAAGGAGGAGATGGGTGGGGAGGGGAGGGGAGGGGAGGGGAGGGGAAGACCATATGGTAGGGAAATTTTCAAGAGAAGACTTCCCCGAAACATTTTATGTATTTAACAAGTACTAAATATACCTCTACAAAACATAAAGGCAATAAAGGTGATCAATTCAGTGACTTTAGAATTTCATAAAGAGTTCGTATCAGTGTCAAGAATTCACAATAAATTGTTAGTTTTGAGGGTGTGTTTTTTTTTTTTTTTTGGCCTCCTAGTCAATAGTCAATTCACCTAACGTTGAATAGATACATCCTAAGGGTCATCACACACAGAACATGATTAGCAATATGATGATACTCCGCTATTGATTAAATATATACTTTCCTCTTTTCTCACTATAATATTTCATGCAACTCGTGAGTAGTGCCAAATAAGTGATACGGAATAGTCCCTCATGGAGAGAGAACAGTTCTGTTTGGGATGTCCTTGGAAGACTTCAAAAAGTAGAGCTTTGTTGAATTGGGTGCATCATACAAAGACATAAGGAGAGAGAAAGTAGAAAGTCATAGAGCAAACCAATTTTCCTAAAGATTTACAGTAGTCTTCCCTTATCCTTGGGGATGCATTCCAAGACCCCCAGTGGATGCCTAAAACCTTGGAGAGCACCACATCCAATTGCTGTCAACTGCAACACATTTTCTATTCATGTCTTTCACCCACAAATTTAATGCCTTTTCTATCATAACTAAGCATTTAGAGTGCACTATGGTCATAACATTTGCAGTATGAGGTGCAACAGCAAAACTAGCATGAATTCTTTTTCTTTCTTTACCACTTCACGGATAGAAGATTTGTTTTTGCCATATATTTTAGCAATCTCAGCATAATTATTTTTCCTTTCTTTAAGTCCTTTCACTGGAAGGAAGCACTTTATGACTTTTCTTTGGCATATCTGAATTGCCAGCCTCACTACTTTCACACTTTGGGGCTATTGTTAAGTAAAATAAGGATGACTTATACACAAGCACTGTAATACTGCAACTGTCAATATTATAACCAAGTTAATAGGGATTGATCTAAGGCTGCTAGGTGACTAATGACTAATGGGCAGGTAGTCTAGGCTGCGTGGATCGGATAGACCAAGGAATGATTAATCTCTCGGGCAGGATGGAGAGGGATGACACAAGATTTCATCATACTGCTCAGAAGAGCATTCAATTTAAAACTTATGAATTACTTATTTCTTTCTATTTAATATTTTCAGACCACAGTTGACCACAGGTAGCTGAAACTGAGGAAAGTGAAAAACTGTGGATGAGGAGGGACTATTGTAATTGGGGGCAGTGGTGAGAGAAAAAGGCCAAACACTCTATTGAGGTGAGATTTCTAGCTGTGGGGTTTGGATTTTATCTTTTGGGCTTAGGGAACCACTGAAAGTTTGTAGAAGGTGATTTTAGAGCCTATGGAAAGTAGCCTTGTGGGAATGTCCAGATGAGAATCATTGTGAAAACAAATAAACGAGTATGGGTTTTATTTTAGTTATCAGAGAATGAAGCTAATGAAAATCTAAAATAGGGTAGTGGTGGTGGTCAGTAAGGTGAAAGGAAAGAATAAATACAAAACACATTGTGAAAGAGAAATCTAGATCAGTGGTCCCCAACCTTTCTGGCACCAGGGATCAGTTTCATGGAAGACAAGTTTTCCACAGACGGGGAAGAGGGGAGGTTTCGTGGTGAAACTGTTCCACCTTAGATCATCAGGCAGTAGATTCTCATAAGGAGCACACAACCTAGATCCCTCACATGTGCAGTTCACCATAGGGTTGTGCTCCTATGAGAATCTAATGCTGCCACTGATCTGACACCTCTTACTGTGTGGCTGGGTTCCTAACAGGCCACAGGCCAGTATTGGTCCACTGCCAGGGGGCTGGAAACCCCTGATCTAGATGCTACTATTACTATTGAACATGAAGGTCTAAGAAGAAGGGGAAATTTAAACATTCTAAAATTATGAGTCTCCCTGACTGGGACTATTGAGGTACCACTGATGGGAGAAAGCCAGTGTGAAGAGGGGGAAGCTGGTGAAGCATGGAAATGGTATGGTAGAGAAGAGCGTTGTATTACATATGATGAGTTGACAGAAACTCCCAGAAGAAATACTGAGTAAACCATTGATATGAACTACTAGATATGCAAGGCTTGAAGCTGAGGAAATGGATCAGATCTCTAATATGGAGAGTGTACACACACAGCCAGATAGGTCAAGAGAAACCTGGGTGGAAGATGAGAACAGATCTGGTAGAGGAAGTAGAGCAAAGCAAGAACTATCCATCCAATCAGTAAAATAGGAAGTGCATATGAAGTATTTCTAAAATGGAATCTGATACAAGGAATTGGTTAATAGGAAGCCAGTAAAGGGATGCTGAAGTCATCTAAGATTAATATTTACAGCCACTGTCCCTAGGGCTGGGTAAACAAAGGAGAAGAGGTGGTAACAGTGGAACCCAGCATTTGAAGGAGGGTCCCCACGGAGTTGGTGCTATGTCCTTTGGGGGAAGTTACTTGAAGCTGGTTATCAGATTTGCAGACTGGGGATGGGGGAGCTAGTCTGGCAGGTGCTAGAACTCAGTGGAGGGGGACCGCTCAGCAGATGCCCAGGAGTGTATGCCTCAGTGAGGAAACACTAGGGCATCTCATACTCCAGCCTTAAAGAAACCACATTCTAATTACCCCCGGAGGCTGAGACTGCAAGTGGTGAAAGAAGCTGGAGGCTGGAGCTGACTGCTGTTGCTGGAACAATGCTGATGGAAACTGGAAAAACAGGAGAGAAGTCCTGTCTCTCCTTTTACCTTCCAACCTCCCTTTCATGCCCCCTACTGGCAGAACTTAACAGGAAGCCAGCTGATAAGGAAGTCTGGGAAGTGTTATCTGAAGAGTCCCATGCCCACCCTCATAAAACGGTAGAAAAGGGCCTCTTGGAGTTGAGGAACAATAGTGAAATAATCAACACATCTAGAGAGGAATGTGTTACAGAAGCCCAGGAAAGAGTGAGGTTTCATAAAGAAAGGGGAGGAAAACTTCAACAAATGCTGGAAGTAGGTCAAGGAGAATGAGCTAGGCAAAGACTTTTGAACTTGGTGATTAAGATAAAAATGAAATGTTCTTAAATGGAGAAGCATTGGAGAAAATTCTCATTTAAAACCTTGGAAATTACTTCCAATGTCTGTGACTCATCAGTTATGTCAGTTTCTCATTACCTTAAAAACTTGAAAAATAGTAAATAAAACTTTTATTATATCTATAGCAGATGATAACTAATATTCCAAAATATCTGCAAAGAAAACAAGAAATCATGTACATGCCAAATAAAGTTAAGCATACAATATTTTATTGAAACAAAATAGTTCTAACTTGCCCAATAAATTAATTTATAAAATACATTACTCTGCACTTTTTATTGTTATAAACACATTTTAGAATTCTTATTAAATTCCTTCTGAGTCTTTAGAAAGATTTGAGTAGTCCATGTTAGGAACTGATGACTTAATATTGTGTTAGGATGCCCCTGGCACTGTGGTGGAGAGTCTCAGCACAAAAGAGTGGCATAAAGAAAATATTCTTGCTCCCTCCTACAGAGACGAGAATTCTATCACACCATCATCTCTGCTCTTTCCCTTTCCCCCTACAGAGCTTAAAAAATCTGCCTGGAATGTACATTCCACAGTCCTCTGAAGTATTATAGTAATATTAATAAATTCTTCACATGACATTTGGATGAAAGCCAGTGACAGATATAAAAACTGAGGTGTCTCTTAGGTCTGAAATGGGTTTTTAAAAATTTCCATGTTAAACAAAAAAGGAAAGCTACATTTTGGTAACTGTAAGTGCAATGATTTCATAATAACTATTAGATAACCAGCTTATGTTAAATATTATGAGTGTTAATATATTTATTTACATTACTGAACATAGAAATATCATGCTAGTAGAATGGTAGGTCAGAGATTAAAAGACAGAAAATTATCCTGGCTTCATGCAACAGGAAAGAAATGGTCAAGCATTACAGTAAAGCCTCCTCTTTTGATAAACTCTCCCCCTTTCCCCTTCCAGGCGATATATAACATATGTATAGGGAGGTTCTTTCAAGCCTCTGAAGTGCTATTTTCAGAAGCTCTGCTTCAGAACACCCTGGATTTGTTCATTTCTCCTACCAGTTTTTGTTTTAAAAAGCTATATGCAAGTGTGTTGTACACACACCCACACACATACCCGCACACACACACAGTTTAGAGAGATTACTTAAAAAGTTGGTATTTTATAGAAAAACTTAAGCACACCCCTGGCCAGTAGAGTTCTGTCCAAGTTAATCCACACTGATTCTATAAGTTATCTTATAATATAAAATGTACATATTTATGTACATAGTTATTAATATATACCATTGCAGCCCTGCACTATTTCTGAATAATACTCAAAATAACTGTATAAGCCAGGAAATATCATCCCTGTATATCATATACAGAAACTGAGGCCCAGAGAAACCCTGTCTTTCAGCCAGTAAATGACAGAATTAGAAAGATTTCTAATGTCCAAACTCTTTCCACCAACCTGCACTGCAAACATGCTTATCTACACTGCAACCTAAAAAGAACAATTGGTGCTTCCGATCTATCATTCACAACACTGTGCCTGTACTAAGAGACATCATTGGCTCGTCTCTTTAGAAAAATTATGCCTTTGGATCCATTCTTTACAATTCTTCTGCCACCAACTATACAGAGACAGAACAGCAAATTGCAATATAAATCTCTTCAGGAAGATCTGTGCTGAGCTAAGACTGGGAGTGACTGCTGTTCTGTGTGAGGAGTCTGGTCCAATACATAAGAGAGAGGGGTCACTGATATTTTTCAAGTAGAAGTTATCTTACCTTTGAAGCCAAGAATATAGTGTCAAGGTCACTGAAGACGTGTGGCTGTGTGCTGCTGCCTTGCCTGTTCTTCAGGGAATCCCCACTAGCTAGCACAATGCCTGGCACAGAGATCAACCAGATTTGTTGAGTTAATGAGCCAAAAGGCATAGACTTATCTTAGATTTCTAAAAATTGTTTGGAAGTTCAAAGATAAGACCCAGGCTTAAAAGAATAGGACATTTTTCTGCAAGTTGTTCCTCAGGAAACTGTGTTTTCCATGTACAAGGACTTGATTGTTGGATAAAGATTTGTAATCATGAGAATATTTTTTTCTGACGTAATAAATGACCAAGGAAATCACACTATTTTCTTTACCTCAAAGCAAACAAAGGCCTGATTAAACGTACATGACAATTACTTGCAACCTCTGAAAACGAACTATCTGTGTAGATATATAGAAATATTTTATGGATATATTCTGATTGAACAACCCTGTAATAAACCACTGTTTCTCCTGTGATGAAGAGAAAATATTTTGCTTTGAATATAAATTTTACTTTTAAAGTTCCTTTGGGATTTATTAAATTGAAAAAGTGAGGGAAAAAATAAGAAACTGGAGTGTTTTTAAAGAATGAAAAATACTTTGGCAGTATCTTCTAACATCTAACATACCTGAAATTAGAATTGCTCTCAGAGGGCCCAGATCTATCCACTAAGGCCAACACTCTGATCCTTAGCCAATTGTATGCATACTGCACTGAGATTGAAAGTGTGTCCTGCATTCCAGAAGTACTATGCTGGCTCTTAAATAGCAATCAAGGCTCCATCAGAGCAAATTGCAGCAGCCGGGGTCCAGTTATATCTTACAGAATGCACAAAGCCTGCAAAAATAATATAGCTTAAAGGCAGGTTGACCAAAATGACTGAAACTCTGTATGAAATCATACTCTTCTAGGACTTCAAGAAACCAACTTCAAAATGAAATCATGTGAGGCTCAGTTGCAGTTCTTAAAAAAAATTGTGGGTGAAAAAGAATTACAGCAAGTGGTCCATGATTACCTAGGCTTTGCCTGCTGACTAAATGCATCATACTATACACCAAACATATACTACATGTTACACCGTACACTTACATAGTATACATACACTGCATAAGGATATTTTGGTCATTGATGAACCACATGTACAACAGTGGTACCATAAGACTATAACGGACCTGAAAGATGTCACCTAGTGACATTTTAATTTCATACTGCAATACATTACTCATATGTCTGTGGAGATACTGGTATAAACAAACCTACTGGGCTGCCTACCCTGCCTACCAGTGGTATAAAACTATAGCACATAAGATTATGTACAGTATATAATACTTGATAATAATAAACTACTGTTACTGCTTTATGTATTTACTATACTATCCTTTTGATAGTTATTTTAAAGTGTACTCCTTCTTATAAAAAAGATACCTATAAAACAGCATCAGGCAAGTCCTTCAGAAGGTATCCAGAAGAAGCCATTGTCATCATAGGAGATGACAGCTCCGTGTGTGTTATTGGCCTCTGTGTGTGAAGACCTTCCAGTGAAATAAGATGTCGAGGTGGAAGACGGTGAAATTGATGATTATGACACTGAGTAGACCAAGGCTAATGTGTTTGCTTCTGTCTTAGTTTCCAACAAAACAGTTTAAACAATAATAATAAATTTTAGAAAAAATAAAACGTTTAGAATAAGAATATAAGGAAAATTTTTTGTACATCTGTACAATGTGTTGGTGTTTTAAGCGAGGTGTTATTACAAAAGAGTAAAACAGTTTAAAAAATTTAAAAAGTTTATAAAGTAAAAAATTTAAAGTAAGCTAAGGCTAATTTATTATTGAAGAAAAAGTATTTTATAAAATATTTAGTGTAGCCTAAGTGCACAGTGTTTATAAAGTCTACAGTAGTGTACAGTAACGTCCTCAGCCTTCACAGTCACTCACCACTCACTGGCCCACCCACAGCAACTCCCAGTCCTTTAAGTTCCATTCATAGCAAGTGGTCTATCCAGGTGTACTATTTTAAATCTTTTACACTGTATTTTTATTATACCCTTTCCATGTTTACAGACATTTAGGTACATAAATACTTACCATTGTGTTGCCTTTGCCTAGAGTATTCAGTACGGTAAACTCTGTACAGGTTTGCAGCCTGGGGCAAGAGGCTATACCACACAGCCTAGAGGTCTAATAGGCTATACCATCTAGGTTTGTGTCCATACACTGTATAATGTTCACACAATGACAAGATCACTGAACAATGCACATCTCAGAACCTATCCCTGCTGTTAAGTGGCACATGACTGCTATTATATAGACTTACATCATTTTTCAAATGCATGTAGGTACAGTTGTGGTTAACATAATGCAAATTCAGTGAAAGTATTACTGTATAGATAGTTAGCTTTAAACTATCACACATCTTCCCAACAAACAGATATGAAGAGGTTTTAACAATTGTGAAAGATGTGAAAGGATTTCATCTAAAAAGTGATTCCTCATATTCCAATAATGTGTGCAATAAGGGTAAGGATACAAATGGAAGTTTGGTAGGTTGAGGTTACAGTTTTGAAGAACACCTTCATATGCTATCATATTTTTGTGAACTGAAAAAAGTGTCTTCCTCAAGTAAAAATATTGTTACTGTATTAGTAACTTCTTCATAACAATGTTATAATATTCTCTATAAACTATACAAGTCAAATTATTTAATGTAAAATAATAATAAAAAAATTAGCTATAATAACTAGAAACAAGTCTATAACGTATGAATTTCATTATAAAATACAGTATTGGCTTTCATAAAAACTCCTTTGTAGCAGTTTCAATGTTTTTCTAATCCAATACTCATTTTCTGTATAAAATGGTTGCTATACTTGATAGTATTCATATTACAGATTTTTCTGTTTCTTTAATAAATTTTAAATTTGAGAATGTATGTTTTCATATGTGTTCTATGTTTTTATACACATGTTTTATATATATGTTTTCATATCTATGTTTTCATATATATGTTCTAATAATCGATTTGGGGGAAAGTTAAATGTATACTAAGAGCTAAAACTGTATTCAAAAATAAGTCTAATAAATTAGTGCCACAAATATTTTGCAATACCTTAGGAGAATAACAACACGTTCTAGAGTAAAAAAACTAAGGTTTTATATACTCATCAGTAACTTTCATTTGTAAGTTTTACAAAGGAGCAATATTTTAATTTAAATATAATTCTTCAAATGTTATGTCATCCAGAATCTTGCTGTTCAAAGTGCAATTTGTGAACCACTAGCATCAGCATCATCTCTGAGTCTGTTAGAAACATAGAGTTACAGATGCTACCACAGCTGTACTGAATTAGAATCTGCACTTTAACAAGAACCAACAGCAATACTTATGAACATTAAACTTTGAGAAGTGCTTACCTATAATGCTGAAAAGAAAATGGCAAATTTGCAGGATAAAAAATAATATTTTAAAAATTGTATTGTAATATCCAATACAGAAAAGAATGCTTTGATTTTGAAATGCAGATGAACTGATCATAAGACTGATTTTTCCCCCTTACTCTGGTATTTTCTACACTATGAAAGGATATCACTGTCAGTTTGATTAGTATCACTAATACACTTTTGCCTACATTGTTCAAAAAACTTCTTAATTTCTTTATGTTTTGCAGGGCTATATGAATACTAAACTTTGTTTCTGACATAATTATGCTTAAAACAGTGTCAAATTATAACTCAGAAAATAATTTTTAAAGTGAACATTTTTATAATCTGTGGCTAGTATCCTAAAACTTGCTATTTATCAATGTGATTAATAATTTCCAAGGATTTTCTCAAACTACTTCTGTTACTAGTGGTACAATAGGATTTTATTGTTTATATGATAATGGCTTCAAATTTATGTTTAATAACTGTGTTTTCTTCATTTTCTAGATTTTCCATTGAGGCTGGAAAGTGTTTCCTAGCTGGTATTTTTAAAATTAGTGTTATACAACAAAAATCCTACTAAATCATTTACTAACAAATGTGAAGAAAGAATGGAATAAAGCACCATAGATAGCCTTACATTTTTTGCAAGGATTTTGTCTTGCAAGCCATTATATTTTCCACTTATTTTGTGCATTATATATACTCATTTGTGTATTATTTTGCCTGGATTTCACATTTGTTCGTAGCATACTAAAATTGTACACTGTATGATGTGGTTTTCCCAAAATATTTATGTGTAGAAATATTTGTATTATGGAAATTCACAAATCTTAAAATAATCCTTAATTATTTTATATTACTTACATTGGGAAATTTATTTAAAGTAATAGAGTAATTTCATAGTTCACTGACTCTAAGGCACCATTGATCATAAGATGTAACCTAACAGGAAAGAAATAAGCTGCCAATAAAAATATGCCAAATCCTTTTTTTAAAAATCATCGTTTGTAAGTTGCATTCCAAATTCAGAAGTGTGAAAATATAACACTTCATTAATATATTTAAATTAATAAAATATAACTTAGTATGTCTTACATTGAAAATTATTTTCCATAAGAAAAATAAGAGGCCAGAAAATGGAAACACTCAGTATTTTTATTTATTAAAAGTGGCGAGAGAGTGAGACTCCATCTCCAAAAAAAAAAAAAAAGGTGTGAATATTGACTTCTGGTTTTATCTCTGACGAGAAATCAGCTTGGAAGTCATCATTCCCAAATTTATGAAAAGACAATAGCTTAAAAATTGAAGATCACCGACTTCCTAGATCCCATCAGAGAACTGAATGTAAAAGGCAGACTACCATCCCAAAAATCTGGAGAGGCAGGCAAATACATAGAAACACAGATGAGATCAGATTAGCTACAACAGAAATCACTGGACCCACACACTGATGGAAAAACTTAAACGGTAATTTGACGAATTGTTGCAAACCCTGCAGGCTGCAGTCTTGGAAAAGAGGAGCACAATTGCTTGGGTTTTATCTCCACCAGTTTATTACGGTGAGAATCTGAAAAAAAAAATCACTTTTTATCTTTGGCAGACTATGGGGAAAGTATCCAGCTTGAAATATTCTCAATGTGTTCTTTGTAACACAGGGCTACCCTCAAGTAAAACAAACAAACAAATAAACAAACAAAACCAATGACAAAAGGGGACACAAAAACAAGGACACTAGAGGAAATTGAAGGCTCTGTAGCCATGGGTTATACCAAGGCTTATATATTCAAACTGCAGAACACAGAAGACCAAGGAAAAAATCT
Source organism: Piliocolobus tephrosceles (assembly GCF_002776525.5). NCBI lineage: Eukaryota > Metazoa > Chordata > Mammalia > Primates > Cercopithecidae > Piliocolobus > Piliocolobus tephrosceles. The sequence goes on from NC_045436.1 coordinate 87,015,659, forward strand.
TGAAAGTAGCCAGATAATAATAATTAAAAAAAATCTCCTTATACATCTTACACAACCAGGGGAAGAAAGGTAGTAATTACAGTGAATATTTTGTTAAAAAAAAAAAAAAAAAAAAAAAATGCAAGGAAGAAAAGAGTGGACTGAAATTTTCAAAGTGTTGAAAAAAAAAAGACAAAGCAAAACAAAAACCTCTCACCAATCTATATCCTATATTCGGGGGAATTATCACACATAGTAAGAGAGAAATACAAAGGCTTTCTTAGACAAACAGAAACAGAGAATTCATTAACAGTAGAACTGCTATGTAAAAAAATATTAAAAGATGTTCTTCTGAGAGAAAGAAATGATATAAGTCAGAAACTCAGATCTATGTAAAGCAAGAAAAAATCAGAGAAGGAATATTAATATAAAATGAAATCTTTTATAAATTCTTAATCTAATGCATAAATGTTTGTTAAAGTAATAAGAAAAACTATGTATTGTGTGATTACAGCATATGGGCAAGTAAAATGGATTACAGTAATTTTTAAGAAATCGAAGGGATATATTTGAAATACTATTACAAGGTTCTAACACTAAACACATATTGGAACTTCATATTTTACCCTCCTTCAATTATAATTTGTCTTAAAATTTGTCTTTTATATCTGAATTGCATTCTGAGTGAATTCTTCAGATTTGTCTTTTAATAAATATTATTTATTAGAAGCATAATTTGAAAAGAGACAGATTTTTCAAAATTTATGCTTCAAACCCTATGGAAGTCACTAAAAAATATTTAAAGTAAGTATAATTGGTGTAGTAAGAGAGAAAAGAAAATGAAATTATATAAAATGCATAATTAAAACCAGAGAAGGCAGAAAAGAGGGGGGGAAAAGTGAAAAACAAGTTCAACAAATGAAAAAAAGTTATAACCATGTCAGATATTAATCCAATATATGAATAATCACTTTCAATATCAATAGTCTAAATACACCAATTAAAATCAGTGAGAGTGGATAGGGAACAGATCCCAATATATGATAGCTTCAAAAAACTTGCTTTAAATATAAAGACATGTATACGTTAAAAGTAAAGGGATTAAGAAAAATATATAATGAAGGACACTAACTGAAAAAAAGCTGAAAGAGCTATGTTATTCTCAGACAAAGTAAACTTCAGAATGAGGAATAATATCAGAGATAAAGGGGGGCACTATACAGTGAAAAATCAGTCAATTATTTAAGAATACAATAATCTTTAACATGGATGCACCTAGCAACAGAGCATCAAAATACATGAAACAAAAACTAATCCAACTGCAAAGAGAAATAGACACATTCACTATTATAGCTGGAAACTTGAACACTCTTTTGTCAGTAATGGATATATGAAGCAGACAGAAAAATCAGTAAGGATATAGTTAAACATAACAGCAATATTAATTGACTGGATTTGATTGACATTTATAGAATATTTCATCCAACAACAGCAGAATACACATTCTTCTTGAGCTCACATTCACAAAGATCGACCACATTGTAGGCTATAAAACACATTTTAACAAATTTATAAGGATAGAAATGGTTCCAAGTATGTTCTCAGACCAAAATGGCATTAAACTAGAAATCAGTAAAGGAAAAACACTTAAAAATCCCAAAATATTTGGAAATTAAACAATACACTTCGAGATAACATATGGATCAAAGAAGAAATCTCAACTTAAAATTTAAAAATGGTCTATTTTTTAACCACATGAAGTTTAAAATACAACTTATGAAAATATCTGAAATACACTGAAAGTTGTATTTAAAGAAAAATATACAGCATTAAATGAATACATTAGAAAAGAAATAAGATCTGAAAATAATAATCTATGCTTATTCCTTAATAAACTAGAGAAAAAGACCAATATAAGTCTAAAGGAAAAAAGAAAAGGAAAAACATTAGAGCGGGAATCAATGAAATTGAAAACAGGAAAACGATAGAGAAAATTAGCAAAATCAAAATCTGGTTCTCTAAAAAAACCAATAAAATTTATAAACATCTAGCTAGGCTAGCTAAAAAAAAAAAAAAGACAGAAAACACGAATTACTATTATCAGATATGGAAAAAAGATTCATCACTACTGATTTCACAAATATTAAAAGAATAATAAAAGAAAATTATGAGCAACTCTAGGCCTCTACATTTGACAACTTGGATAAAATAGATCAATCTTTGAATGACATAAACTACCAAAACTCACATAAGGAAAATAGACAATTTGAAGAGGCCTATAGTTACTAATGAAATTAAATTAATGAAAATCTTCACAAACAGAAAGTCTTCAGTTCAAATGCCTTTAGTGGTGAAATCTACCAAATATTTAAGGAAGAAATAATGCTAAATCTCTACTGATTCTTTCAGGAATTAAAAGCAGAGGGTCACACTTCCTAATCAACTCTATGAAGCCAGTACTATTCTAATACCGAATCCAGATAAATGCATTATAAAAAAAAAAAGAGAGCTAAAGGCCAATATCTCTTATGAACACAGTTCAAAAATTCTCAACAAAATATTAGAAAATTAAATATAATATATATATAAATAATTATACACTGATATCAAGTGGGATTTATTCTAGGTGTGCAAGCCTTCCTTAACATTTATAAATTAATTAATTCAATCTCACATCAAAATGCTGAAGAAGAAAAATCATATGATTACATTAATTGATGCAGACAAAATATTTTTTGAAATCCAAGAGCCATATATATATAGAAATTCTCAGTAAACTAGAAGAAGAGAAACTTTCTTCATTGATTAAAAAAATCTAGAAAAAAAACTAACATCACACTTAAAGGTGAGAAAATACATGCTTTCCCACTAGGCTCAGGAACAAGGCAAGATTATAATTTCTCTCCATTCCTATTCATTATTCTACTAGATGTCCTAGCTAGTGTAACAAAACAGAAAAAGGAAGTAAAACGTGAGAGCATTGAAAATTAAGAAATAAAATTATTTTTTGTTCTCATATAAAATAATGATCTATGCAGAAAAACTAAAAGGACTGACCAAAAGTCAAAAAAGAAAAATGAAAAAAAAACTGAAAATATTATTCCAATTATATGACATTCTGAAAAAGGGAAAACCATACAGAGAGTGAAAAGCTCCCTGGTTTTCAAGGATTTAGTGGGAGTACAGGAGAGTTAAACAGGTGACACACAAGAGAATTTTATGGTGGTCAGACTATACTGTATGCTACAGCAATGGTAGATGCACGACATTACATTTCAGTCATAAGTCATATAGTTTCACAGCACAAAGAGTAAGTCAATGTATGCATTTTTTTTAAAAGCCATTTAGGAAGTAAAGGGGTCTCAGTAAGAAATGTATAGTGTGACAAGGTAATTTAGCCGTATTACAAATTTATAAAACAACAACACTGAAGTGGGTGGAAAGAGAGACAGTACAAACGTAACTAACTGTAGACATGAGACAAGTATATAAGACTAAAGATAAAAAAGAACTTGATATAAGCACTGTAATTGATAAGGTTGTTTCCCACAGGCGTACGGGTTAAAAATTCTGATTACTCCTATGCATGTATATGAGGGTGTAACAATTAAGTAACTGAATGGTACATGGTGGATATTGGGAGCCAGGTTTCTCACTGGTGGAGTGGGAAATAACAGAAAAACGTGGAGAGGAGGCTAGAATGATCCATGTGGCCTTGGATTAGAATTGGAGACATCAAAATGAATACATATTTAGCTTAAGACAGATGCAGATGCTTACATAAAAAATACTTATGGATGTGTATATTTGCATGCACTTACTCTGTCAGCTGAGAAAGCTTCCAAGTCATGAGACCTCAGTAGAAACAGGCACACTTAGTGCCAACATCTTGATTTTTATTACATTCTTCTGTAAAAGAAACTAGAGCTTCTTTGGAAACATATGTAATTCTAAGATGGGGAGAGAAAATCATAATCTTATATTTAGAGAAAACTAATGACTCCATGAAAAAAACTCATAGAACTAATGAACAAATTCAGTAAAGTTGCAGGATACAAAATCAACATACAAAAATCAATATCATTTCTATATGCTAACAGTGATCAGTCTGAAAAAGAAATCAAGAAGACAATTCCATTTACAATAGTTACCTAAGTAAATAAATAATAAAATGCCTAGATATTTAACCAAAAAAGTAAAACATTTGTACAAGAAAAACTATAAATTGCCAATGAAATAAATTGAATAGGACATGAAAAAATGAAAAGATATTCCGTGCTCATGAATTAGAAGAATTAATATTGTTAAAATGCCTATACTACTCAAAGCTATCTATAGATCCAATGGAATCTCTATCAGAATATCAATTACATTCTTCACAGAAATAGAAAAAACAATACTAAAATTTGTATGGAACCACAAAATCCCCAAATAGCTAAAGCAATTCTAATCAAAAGGAACAACACAGGAGCATAATACTGTATGATTTCAAATTATATTATAAAAATACAGTAATCAAAACAGCATGATGCCAGCATAAACGCAGAAATATTGACCAATGGAAAAGAATAAAGAACCCCAAAATAAATTCATGCACTTATAGCCAACTCATTTTTTAAAAAGATGCCAGAAACATAGATGGGGAAGGACAGTCTCTTTAATAAATGGTCCTGGGACATTTGATATCTATATGCAGAAGTATAAAACTAGATCACAATCTTTCCCCTTATACAAAAGTCAACCCAAAATGAATTAAAGGCTTAAATGTAAAACCTGAAACTATGAAACTACCAAAAGAAAACAATGGAGAAATGCTACATGATAGTGCTCTGGGCAAAGACTTTTTAGGTAAGACCTCAAAAGCATAGGCAGCAAAAGCAAAAATGGACAAATAGAATGATATCAATCTAAAAATCTTCTGTACAGCAACAGAAACAATCAAGAAAGCAAAGAGACAATCTACAGAATGGGGTAAAATATCTGGAAACTATCCATCCAACAAGGAATTAACAATCAGAATATAATAGGGAACTCAAAAACTTATTAGCAAAAAAAAAAAAATCCAATTTTTAAAAATGGGCAAAAGACCCAAATAGACATTTTTTAAAGAAGACATACAAAAATGGCCAACAGAATATGAAAAAATGCTCAACATCGCTAATTAGCAGGAAATGCAAACCAAAACCACAAGACTTTCATCCCAGTTAGAATGCCTATTATTTTAAAAATATTAAAATACTAGTGAGGATGTAGAAAAGGGAAAATGCTTACATACTGTTGATGGGCATGTAAAGTAGTACAGCCATATGGAAAACAGCCTGAGTTTCCTGAAAAAACTAATAATGGAACTACCATATGATCTGGCAATCCCACTCGTAGATATGTATCCAAAAGAAAGGAAATCGCTGTAACTGCACTCCCATGCTTCTTGCAGTACTATGCACAACAGCCAAGACACTGAATTAACCTAAGTGTACATCAACAGATGAATGAAGAAAGAAAATATGGTATATATAAGTAATGGAAAATTATTCAGCCAAAATAAGAAGGATATCCTGTCATTTGTAGCAACAGCAACATGGATGGAACAGGAGATCATTATGTGAAGTGAAATAAGCCAGGAACAGAAAGACAAATATCACATGTTCTCCCTCATATGTGCGAGCTAAAAAAGTAGATAGCATAGAGGTAGAGCATAAAATAGAAGTTACCAGTGGCTAAGAAGGAAGGAGTGCAAAGGATAAAGAAATGTTTGTTAAGGGGTATAAAGATACAGTTAGATAGAAGAAATAAGTTTTATTATATTCAATAATACAGTAGGGAAATTATAGTTAACAATAATTTATCATAAATTTCAATGTTTGAGGTGATGGATATTCCAATTACTCTACTTTGATCATTACACATTATGTGCAGGCATGCAAACACCACATGTACCCCCAAAATACGTACTATTATATATCAGTTTTTAAAAATAGAAAAAGAGAAAATATATAAAGAAACCTAATATATGACACTTGATATTGACAGTGGAAATGAATTAGAGGAAATTGTTGATACTAAGTAATGGCACTGAGATATTTGGTTTTCCATATGAAAAATATATGATATATAAATAAAATACACATACCATTAAAAAAAAAAAAAACCTACAAGATAGTGCTGCAGCATCTTATAGTGCCAGAGAGTAAGGAGGTACTCCAACAAAAGAAGAGAAGAAAGGGAGGGAAGGGGAGGGAAGAGGAGGGGAGGGGAGGGAAGTAAGGGGAGGGGAGGGGAGGAGAGGGGAGGGAAGGCAGGGGAGGGGAGTGGAGGAGAAAGTCATAAAACTTAATGAATTTTCATGTTCTGCTTTTGGATAATGAAAGAAGAGAGCCTCAGAGAATAACAAATGTCTGTCTTGCAAAATATCTCTTTTAGATTTCAGAATTACAGTAATATTATGCATCACGAAAAAAATTGCCTTGCTCATAGATTTCTCAGTTACTTGTGTTGCACATTTCTAGAAACCAAACAGGTCAAGTTTGTTGTTACTCCTTTCTGTCCTGCTGAATCAGCACAGAAAAGCTAGTACTGGAAACAGAGTACTTTACTGCTGTTATAGTTGGGATATGGAGATTTTGATGCTTACTCCTCATCATTCCCTTGTCAATCTCATTAGAAGGAGGTCAATATCTATTTTTCTTACAGTCTACTACACGAGATAGACACTAGACATATACATTTTTGATTATTGGCTAGCTTCATTAATATGCTAATACAGTAATAGTCATAAAGCCTTAGCATGAGTCTTCAACCACACAGAAATGTAAATTTCACGACTGCAATAATCAGGTAGCTAGGTAAAGCAAGTCGACTTCAAATTGTATTCTCGAGTATTTTATACAAAGAAAACTGATACGCATGGTTTGAAGTTGGCGCAATGTTTAATACAATAAAACAAATATTTGTTATTAGGAATCTAAAAGTACAACTAAGCGATAGTTATAATGATTTGGATTTCATAATTTATGCAAGCTCAAAACTCTGCATCCCTGCACTGGACATACAAGCATCTGCATGTCACATGTAATTCCTTCCACTGGCCACGCCACACCGTCACTGCTGACATGATGTTGTCCTTTGGTTGAAGATAAAAGTACTTCCTGATAGATTAGTAATGTTCCTTAAACTAAAATGAACAGTGCTGAAGCCTAAGGCTAGAGTCTACTGATGCTACTCATTCACAAAGGAAATAGAATTTCAGGAGGTTCATTTCTCATTAGGTTATACTAAATATAAAGCAATCTCAACATAAAATATAATTGGTTTACCTAAGCAAATAATTTTCTTTTCCAATGGCACAACATATCAAAAATTTTATCAGGTGCTTTCCTTATAAACTGGCATTTTGATAATCTTGAGGATTTACTATAGTAATCATTGAATCATTCAAAAGAAATGCTTCATAACAGGATGTTTGTATGCAGCAGAATAATATATGTTAACTGTTTGCAGCCTCTCATTTTCCAGGATGCTAACTTTTGTCTATTGAACTTACTACGTAACACATGATCAAATATAGGTTTGAATGACATTGTTTCACAAATAAACACTGCCTGCTATTTACCCTGTATTGCCATTGTGATCTTTCTACCATATTATGAATATTGAGCCTGAGTGAGGACTTTGATAACAAATAAGTTGGTGAAAATATTTCTAATTAATTTTTAACTTGGTTAAAATTTTTATGACCTTTAAAACAGTTTGGGGAACCTCATAATGTTTGAGATTATGAAATTTTTATAGTTATATACACTTTTATATAAAAATTATATACAACAATGACACCATGGAGACAAATTTAAAGCAATACAGGGCCAACTTTAAAATCAGAACACACACATACATACACAGATCCTTATATAATAGGAAGCAAGATGCATATTTTTAAAAGCATAAACAGGCCAGGCGCCATGGTTCATGCCTGTAATCCCAGCACTTTGGGAAACCAAGGTGGGTGGATCACTTGAGGCCAGGAGTTCTGACCAGCCTGGCCAACATGGCAAAACCTCATCTCTACTAAAAATACAAAAATTAACTGGGTGTGGCAGTGCACACCTGTCATTCAAGGTCCTCAGGAGGCGGAGGCAGAAGAATGGCTTGAACCCAGGAGTCGGAGGTTGCAGTGAGCTGAGATTGCACCACCTCACTCCAGCCTGGGCGAAAAGGTGAGACTCCGCCTCAGAAAAAAAGAGCATAAACATTTATTATGCATGTCGACTTGCACATCACACAAAGTACTTCTGGAAAAGAAAGATTTTATCACCTCCATGACAAAATTACTCTATCTCCATCCACCAACAATCATACACACGGAGAAAGAAAGAAAAAAAGTGAAACAGTAGAGGAGATAAGTAAAATTTCCACTGAACCTTGTTATCTTAGAGCCCACAAAGCAAAAATAAACAACTATAGAAATGTGGGTGGGACAGGGCTTTCACTCTGAATCAACAGTAACTCTCTTAATGTAATGTAACATTTACAACCAGCATTGCCATGTCCTTGCTACTTGATGCAACAACATACAGCAACTCTAGGGAATCAGGCACAACACATGTTTTAGTTTTATCCAGTTTCACTATTATGACTTTGGTCACCATAACTAAGAATAGACAAGTGAGCATAAGAACGGAACAAGACAAAATGTTAAAATACTTTCTCATCTTCGAATGTCCATTGCATTCCTACCATTGTATCATGGGCAGCTTCTAAGGAATACAATCCACTCCATTCTTTGCATTCTAAACATCTATAGCTCCATTACAATTGGTTACCTTGCAGGAAGAAGAATTTAACCCCAGGAATTTCTCACTGATGTCAATGTAAAGTGATATTAACTATACTGTTCATAAATTCTATCTGTAAACATAAATAATCACAAAAACATTGAAGGGAAAATTAATCATACAGGAAATCATACATGATGGTGAGGACTGTGAGATGATGGGGCCGTGGGAGAAGGGCTATGCTGGCACCTATTTTTAGTCTTTTTCCACAGTCACCAATGTAGAATTTTGGAAAGTACTAACTCTCTCTAAATCTCAGCAATTTCCACTCTATAAAATGGAGATTATAATACCCATTACACAAAATTGTCATGAATATAAAATGAGATACTGTATATGAAATGTTAAATCAATTGTAATGTGAGAAAAAATATATGACATTATTATTAAAATATCAGCTTGTATCCCTTTGTTCTTTTCAAGATTTGTGAATAGCAACATAAAACAATGATGTTAGCTGTTGGCACAATAGTCTAACATAGTTCAGTTAATTTTGAAATACATTTATATCAAAATTATCCATGAAATTATCCATGAAAAAGCCATTGTGTATGTAATCAACAGCTCATTGACACTTAGTATGTATTGTTACTCAACATTTGCTATACTATGTTATGATAAATACAAATCTCTAAGCCTCGGGGACTAACCACATAAGGGTTTGTTTCTCATTCATGTGATACGTTTATTGGCTGTGAGGTATCTGTGGCTCTACCCCATGTTTTTTCTTTATTCCCAACTCCAGGCAAAAAGAGTAGCCAGTTCTTCTCCAGGAAGTGGAACAAGAGCAACAGCAACATTATGTAACAGTTCTGAAACCTGCTCAGACACGGAGTCCATTCTGCTCCGCAGCCCATTTGCTAAAGCAAGTCAAGAGGCCAACACATGTCTTTTGCGTGGGAAGAATACTACACTCAGAGGGAAGGACAGCAGGGAGGGGTCCCTGTAGGCATTACATATTTTAAACAAACAATGCAGTCTACTATACAATAGATAGATATACTATAAATAGACACAACTATGCCCAAGACAAGATTTTACCGATTTCCTACATATTAATTTTTACAAATGACCTGAAAAAAACATAGTGGGAAGCCTATAAATCAATATTCGAGCCACATGGCATAAAATGCTATGAATAGTTTCTCTTAATTTTGCAGATTTTAATATTGGTGGCCACCAGAATGGGCATTCAAAATCAAAGGAAAGATAGATGGACGTTTAACAATTTCAACAAGAAAGAATTCTCTTTGACTCTAGTTCTAAACCTAGCCTTACCACTCCCTAGCTATAAATCCTGGGAAATCACCACAGCGGTCTGAGTTGTCTCAGGTACCAAGATGGTACAGAGGTGTTCACTGGTATCTCAAAAAAGGTTTAAGGGAGGGAGGAAAGGCTAAGCAGAGATCCTCAGAAAGGAAGCGCACTGATCACTAATCTGACTTACTAGATAGAGCAATCACCCAGACTAGGAAGGAAATATCAGTGGGCTCCCTGTGACCTAGGTGGACTAGAGTTTTGAGAGAATCTTTGAGTCCATATTTAACAAGGTGATTGAATATTAATTCCTTTGCCTTAGTAAACCATAATGAGACAAGATATGCAAAAGTTCTTTGAAGTATAATAAAAGATATTAGAATAATAATTGCCACCAGCTTGATGATGTGCAGAATGAGCAAACTATTTAAGCCACTCCACCACTCTATATTAGTAAACGTACTCCCTTGACTGGAAAAGAATTTAATGCAATTTTGCAGAGGATAGAGAAGTCTACCGGGACATAGTCTCCTGTGGATATTTAAATATTATAAAGTTTGCCAACCAAGAAAAGGCCAGGAGGGAAAAGAAAAAACAATTATAAAGGAAAGCACCTGTCTTGAGGGAACTAACCCACAATACGCTAAAAACATCACTGCCTGCTGAGTTAAGAGCATAGCATTTCCAAGATTCTACATTCAAACACAATGAAGCAAAATATTCAGAGCTATCATGACACAGAACCTAGATTTTTAAAAATTAGGAAACTTGAATATATTAACATATTTTTAAATCCCTATAGCATAAAATCATGAGTTTACCAATCAAAATAAGACCCAATAAATTCCTAAAGTAGTTTGGTAAGACATCATTTTGTGGCTCAGCTATCTACATTTTTTATTTTTAGTGCATAGACATAGGTGGAGAAAATTTTACCAAACAACAAAAGAAACAGAGGAGTCTAAAGAACAATTCTTTCATTGGAAATGTGAAATTGTACTCCACAAAACCTTTTAATGGTTTCCTTCTAGAAGTAGGTTACTTCTGGCTTGGGTACCTCGTTTTGGCTGGATCTTTTGCCCAGGGTTAGATAAACTCTAATGTGGCTACACTTGAGAACTTAGTTGGTGACAAGTCTCATCTCTTTCTCTCTTCATGCATTCTCTGGTTTCTCCTATTTCTCTCCTTTCTATCCTTTGACTTACTTCCTTTCCTCCACCAAAGCTTTCGGTCTACAAGGCTAAGCACCATGCCAGGGAGGTTTTGACCATCTCTTAATAATCTTTTTATAAATATTGTTTGCCTAAATACACGTTAAATTATGGACAAATATGAATTTTGCTATAGTTTAAAATTAGGAAGCCCCGGCAGAGTCTGAGATCTTTTGCTATACAAAATTTCTGTTATAGCCATTGTTCTTGAATTTGGCCTCTGGTGTTGCATTCCAAAATAAGCCAAATTTGAAAAACCTTGACACTCCAACATATGAATAACAGTGTCTCTTTAGCACCTCCAGGAAACAATTATAAAAATATTTCCATGGTGATTACAGCCACGTGATTTTGATACAGCCCCACATAAAGTTCTGTTTCATGAAAAAAAGAGTAAGGCCCACAGAGATGTGCTGCAAACTTATTTGTATTTTATATTTAAAACATATATATATGTATATATTTAATGTACATAAAATATTACACTTTCACATATACATGTCAATTATCTATTAAAATATATTTATATTTTGGTTTAGTATTATTTTAATATCATCTCTTTGTCAAACTTGTTTGCGTTTTTCCCAATGTGTCTCTGTATCAGAAAAAAAATACGAGTTATAGATAATATAATTTCTATTTGGACTCTTATAATCTCTTTCAAATCTTCAGGAAAATGCCAAGCTGAAATCTCTGATCTTAGAGAACAAAGTGTCTCAATGGAAAATACCAAAACATAGATAGGAGGAATAATTTAAGAAAAATTAAGCTTTAATTTGGCAGAAGAATATATCCTCCTCTAAATCTCTTAATACACATTTTGTTGTCCTTTAGCACAAATTGTAAATGGAATTAGTATGGTGATAATGCATTTACACAATATTTTAAATACACTGTGTGTTAGGGACTCTATGTACTGCCCAGGCAACAGACCCAAGTATTAAAAAGCATATGGTAAACATATGCTGGTCATAAATATATAATGGTGGTTTCACATAAGTAATGCATATGTGAGCCAAGCAGATAAAATGGCTTGGAATATGTACTGTTTAGGCACTTCAGTGATTTTGCCCTTCATATCTCTATTGGTTGTCAAAATGTTCATGTAATTTCCCGTTTGATTTAGAAACGCACTAATATTCAGACTTTTTTAATAAACATTTTTTATTAGAAAAGGATTCATTCTATAAAATGTGGACAAAAATCTGCAATTTCACTCTGTGTGAGGTTTTCTTAAATGTAAATAATAATCCATCCTTTCACAAAAATAAACCAAAGAAATCCCCGAAAATGTAAATTTATTTAAAAGAAATAAAGTATAATGCAATTAGAAAACCAATATCCTTTACAATATGTGAAAGTCTTATTTAATTATATCTTCCAAGAACTTTATTTTGATGTCAAGTTCTACTTTATAGTATTAAATGCTATTGGAATACAATCTTATTTTTAATTTAATATAATTTTTTTAGCATAAGCATGATTTTTTTATTTTTTAATTTAATTTTTAATTTCAGGGGTACATATGCAGGTTTGTAATACAGGTAAACTTGTGTCATAGGGGTTTGTGGTAGAGATATTTCATCAGCCAGTTATTAAGGGTAGTAGTCATTAGTAATGTTTTCTGATCCTCTCCCTCCTCCCATCCTCCACCCTCCAAAAGGCCTCAATGTGTGTCGTTCCCCTCTGTCTCCATGTTTTCTCCTCATTTAGCTCCCAGTTATAAGTGAGAACATGTGATATTTGGTTTTCTGTTCCTGAGTTACTTTGCTAAGGATAATAGCCTCCAGCTCCATCAATGTCCCTGCAAAGAAAATGATCTCATTGTTTGGAATACTATCTTATTTTTAAATGGTCATACTAACTTTTTTTTGAAATAAACAAAAATAATCTTCGATGTATTTATTTAATTTTTGTTTTTTTTTGAAATTCTGAAAATTTTTACCTTTTTCAAGTCTACTAAAAGACTTGAAACTGAGAAGAATTAGAATAAAAGATATTTGTTTTAGAATATTTGAGCACTTTCAATGGAACTCTGTTGACGTGTAGCTGAAAATATAAATACATCATATATACATCTAAGAATCAGAAAAACATTTAAAATATTGACTCAATAACTGGTAAGTTTAATAATCATTCCTAACACACACATGAAAATGAATTAGGACTATATATATACATCCTATATATAAGTATTATCTATGTGTATTATACACATATATATAATATATATGAATAAATAACATTCAAATAGAAACCAAAATATTGCTCTGACAAAATGTATGAAAAAATCAACTATTCTACTGTTTACTTTGGGAATATTTGGATAAGAATTTTTTGGATTTATTTAGGAGAATATTGTTGCCTCGTGATTTCCCAATTGAATTATTGCAATAATATACATTATCTAATTCTATCTTAACCATCTCTAATCAATTCTCTACAGTTCTACAAAGTCTCCCAGAGTATGACTATGTCCTACTGATTAAATTGTTCTCCATTGTTTTCAAGATAAAATTCAAGTTGCTGGAGCACACCATTCAGGGATTTTCATCATCTGACCTCTGTCTGCATCTTTTCTTATTTCCTGTCATTTTTCCTGCCTATATTCTGTTGCCCAAGTGATCACTGTCACTCACCTTTCTGTGTGTCTTCACATATCATTTTCTAAACCTAAAATATCCTTCCTCCTTATTTTAACCAAAGGTAATCCTAATCATCTTTCAAGATTTAACTCGAGAATCATTTCTTCCTAGAAGCTTTTATGAACCACTTCTCCCATCCCCTCTCTGATGTTCTTTCCAGTTCCAACTCCCTCACTGACATACACATAGCAACCCTTAAAACACCAAAAGCCAACAGATTGCAACACAGGAAAATTATCCACTGACCTGAATTAGTCAATGCCAAATCTATTCTTGCTTTGGCTTTCCTCTCAGATAATTCTGTGTGTGTGTGTGTGTGTGTGTGTGTGTACACACACATATTTTAAATACACACACACACACACACAATTGGACACCTGCACTGATATCAGAGGCCAGGACAAAAGACCAGCAGGTATGCATTCAGTACAACTATATCTCTTTCCACCATTTACTAATACCCGCCCCACAACGCACGAAACTCTTTTAGCAGTAGAGATAAGGTTATTTAACTTTTACTTCCTTGAGTTACTGTTTCATTTTGCCTACCTATGGCCTCTCTTTTGGAGGTGACTTCTAATACAAATAATCACCTTTTGGAGGTGATTATTTTTTTACTATTGGACCTCAAAATATTTCAGAAACACCATGACAATTTCTTTAAGATTATTAGAGATCGCTATTATTCTTTTAAGAAACACTCATGAATACTTCAGGAGTGTCGAGGCTATTGAAATCCCTTTTTGAATGTAATTATCATTCACTAATTTAGTCAATTATCACACAAAGAATGGAAATTCTGATACTATACTTTCTGCGGCTAACTCACATCGTTTTAAGTTCTTGAGCTGCAACTAAGATTTAAACTAGACTGAGGAGCAAATCTATTTGCATGTCACTAATTGAACTTCCAGTTTTGCCTGACAGATCCCCACTTTATAAAACTGTCTTCTATTTAATTGACAATTGGATACAAGATGTCTATTCTGTTCTTTGACACTGAAAGAAGAAAGTACTTCACCAGCAGAAAAGTATTATTTAACCCTGAGAGATCCTACATAGTTTCAAGATAAATAAGTAATTCATTGTCACAGCACACAGAATTGGCCCAAAGTCACCAATGTGATTTACATTGCATAGGAATAGCTGACATGTGACTCTGGTGGTGAAGAAAGAGGTCCTCTAGGGGCCACCTATGTCAGCATGAGCAGCATCAAGCCCCCATGCACTGCCTCCCTACTCTTGTGGCCTGCAGTCAGACTCGCATCTCAGCTGAACATTTTAACAAGCAGAGCAGGAAAGAGGATCTGAGCATTTGGAAGCACTAACTTCGTTTTTATTTTTGGAGCAAAATACTCTATTACTCCAGGAGAGGGAGGAAGGTGCCTTGTTTTTAGATAGCAGAGTGTTAAGATAGCCAAAGACTAAAATGTAAAATGGGAAGAAAAGGTTAAGTCCTAGAAGACCATCGGTTTTAAGTGTCTGCCAAATAGAAATAAATTTGGTCATCCTCTGCTACTTTCCATTTTGTTTTGAAACTGACTGAAACTTTTTTGGTTAAAGACGGACCTTCCTAAGTGAGCAGAAAATTAGGTGTTTTGGTTATGGAGGAGTCTGCCTAAAAGGACTGAAAGTTACCTTACCATTTCTAAATAATCTACCATATCACTATATCATATCAAAACCCAGTTTAAATTTTATGTTATTGAGAATTGATATTTTTTCTGTTTAGGATTGAGTTTTCCTTGTAGTCATTGAAAATGCAAAGGTGGAGGGTCAGAGAATAATAATAAATTGAATAACATTACTTTCCTTCCCCCACCTAAGCCTCGTCCACCTTCAACTGACAGTGTATGCTGCCCACAAAAGCCATAAATATCCTCCTGGAATGGGTTTATTTACAGTGTAAGGACACTTCGTGAAATATGCAACATTAGTCTATGTGCTGATTAAAATAATCTTCCTAAGTTTTAATCTTTTAGAGCATCAGGCAGAACACATTCTTGATGTACAAAGGACTACCTGAATGTTCTCCTGAAATCAGCTATTAGGAAAATAATTTTTTTTT